>NC_056739.1:482217484-482457484 GCF_019279795.1 Protopterus annectens
TCAAATTTCTAGTCCCCAGAAAGGAAGTGAACTGAAGGCTATGTAGACCTATCCAAATGCAACACCTTTTTGAGGTTCCCTAGATTCAGAATTCTCACACTACAAGCTCTGGTTCCTTTAAATCCAAGTGCTGTTATTGGTCACACTGCATTTAAAAGATGGCTACGTAAATGTTTATTTCTTTTATTTTATATTTGTTTACTAGAAGCTTCCGAATGGATAGATGTCCGTTTTCAGTGGAGGCCCGTGGAGAAAAGCTCCGTAAGTAAATAACAGGCTAGTAAGAAATGTAGGGAAAAAATTAAAACAAAACAAGCTTATTTTCATAGGAAAAGATAAAATGGCCGCTTTTTTCCCTCAATACTGCATGGGATTACAGTTTTGAAGAAAAACGAAATTTATGTACAACATTCAGATATTGGAAAAACACTTTTTTCTACAAGATTATATAGGTTTACAGGTATATAGTGCAATCATCCTCAATATTGACACTCATATCAAACATACAATAGTATAATGTTGGAAGCATGATAGTACATGGGATGTAGAGAACCTTAGGGATTGAAGTACCTTAGTGGGACATTATGAATGAACTGCTGGGTATAGAGGTGAAAGGAAGCAAGATAGTGGGTGGTGAGTGGGATAAATTAAGGGGTCAACCTGGTGGAGGGCATGGACATTTCCATGAGAGTAGTAGGTGTTCTTTTAGTAGTTTTTTGAAAGTAGCGATTGAATTGGCAGAGGTAACTGCCGAGGGTAATAAGTTCCAGATTTTGCCTGTGTTGGGGAATAGTGAGTTACCTGCTGAGTTGCTGGTTTTGGTTATTTTAATTAGTCCTTTTTTGCTAGAGCTAAGTTGTCTGGGACTGGCATGCAGTTTAAGTTGGTTGGATAGTGCAGTGTTTTTTCAGGGAGTAGTAACAGTGTATTAGAGAAAAGCTGGTGAAATGAGAGGAGAGTAGGGAATTCAAGCCATTTGAGTTGACTTAGTACTTGACAGTGGTGGGAATGATAGGGGGCACCGGTAGCAAGTCTGGCAATTTGGTTGTAGCATATGTTGAGCTTGGCCATTTCAGCTTTGGGTAGGTTGGTGAAGATAGGAGTAGCGTATAGTAGTGGGGAGGTTATGTGGGGTTGAGGCATTGTTATTCTTGCAGGTTGAATAAGAAATGGTTTGTTTTATTGTGGCTGCCCAGTTTTTAGTGGATCTTTTTAATAGTTTGGTTTGTATGTAGATCGAACTTGGTTGTCGTCGATGGTCACACCTAGTTGTTTAGTATGTCTGGAGAGGTGATAGTTCCATCTCTGGACAGTGTTGAATGAGTCTAGAATTGGAGTGGATTTATTTGGTGTAAATATCATCAATTTGGCCTTTTTTGGAGTAAGTAGGGGGGTTTTGTTATGAAACCAGGATTCAGTGGTTTGGAAGGCTTTTTGGGTGATAATGAGCAGTTGATGTTGGTTATTGGTTCAGCGACTAATGTTGTCTTCAGCATATAGTATAATGGTTTCTTGGCAGATGCAGTGATCATTAATGAAGGAGAATAGTAGGGAATATAAAATTGGACCCTTGTTTGACTCCAGTGGTTATGGGTAGCAGTGAGGATAGGTTATCGTCCCATCGAGCTGCTTGTTGTCTACGTTGTATGTAATCCTGGAACCAGGCTACTGAGTGGTTGCTAAGGCCAAGATTAGTGAATAACTGGAGCAGTTTTGCATGGTTAACCTTATCACGGGCTTTTGACAAGTCTAAGAATATGGCAGATATAAGTTTACCCAGGTGTTTGTTTTGATTATGCTTTGTAAAGGAGAGAAGGGCTGTGGTTGTACTGTGGGCAGGTCAGAAGCCATGCTTGTTGCTAGAGTGTATTTGGTTGTTTAGTAGGTATGGCATAAGTTGGTGGTGCATACATTTTTTGAGAATATTTGCTAGGGGTGGCAGAATGGCAGTAGGGTGATAGGTTGTGGTTTGTTCAGTGGATGATATAAAGGGATAATGTAGGAGATTTTCCAGATTGGTGGGATGGTCCTTTCAGATAAGAATCGCAGAAAATGTTTGGGATTCTCTGTCTTGGGCTCATGCTGAATTTATATCTTTGCCCCTTGGGCTTTGTACAGCACCAAGGGTATTCCCAAAGTGCCTGGCTCCAGTTATAGCCTTTTGAAGGCTCCAAGGAGTTCACATCTGTCTTTACCTGGGCAGTTGGCTAATTTTAGACAGCTTCCAATTCACAAGTATTAACTGTTTTTGAGTTCTGTGTGAACCTTCATAATCTAGAATTCATTCAGTATATAAATAAATCTTTTCTCCCTTCTTCCAGAGTAGTTTTCCTATGTTGTGTAATAGCCACTATATTTCATATTGCCTTTCTTCCACTAGACATAGCATATAAAATCTGCTTTCAGAATCTTGCTGAACAGAAGTATGCCTTAGCGTTGAGTTTTTAAAAGCCCTGGGTTCGACTTCAGATGTTCTTGTGGTTCCTCGTGTCAGGCCTCATACAGGGAAAGTCCAGTGGTATCTCAAATCATTGCAGATCCAGTGTTCAACTCTTAATCAATCAATTCCAGTTATTCTTTTATATTTCAGGAGTTTCCATGGTGGATCAAACACTCATGTTTGCGCATCGTGTCCCAGTAAAGACCATGGTGACAGATGCCTCATTCTTTGCATGGGGAGATTGCTCCAAAGAAGCAAACCCAGTGTATCTGGACTCCTTGTTCAAGTCAAATTACCAAGGATATAGTAGCCCTAATAAGTGGTCTCAGAGTTCTTCATCTCTGGACACCAGGTACTCTTGTGAGAAATAAATGCCTTGGTTATGCGGGATGTAAACATAACTGCTAGACTGTTTCTACCCCCCCCCCCCCTTTGCAGGTTAGCTAAGACTACTTGGAAAATGGCCATTCAACACGATCGCTTTCTTCAGGCAGGCTGCATTCCCTCCTTTCTGAACACAGTTGTACATTCTATGATGATCCAAGACATTCTGATGAACAGATGTTGAAACGAGAGGTGTTTCAGCTCCTTCATTATTTTGAAGATCTTCACAAACCTGTTTTCATCAGTGAAAATAGGAAACCGTGTTTTGTTGCAGAACTTGCAAGCCAGCAGTTGCAACAATTGCCTTGTTAACCTGTAAGGGAAGTTTCTGTATGCATTCCTCACCTTTTCCTTGATACCCAATCTGAAGATACTACTGTTACTAACAGCCACCACCTCCTGGCCATGATAGCATTGGTTGTTGCTTCTCAAGGTATTGTTCAGGGGTCATTACAATACTCTTCCTGTATTGCTGGATTTACAGAGGACAAGGGTTCACTAATTTATCTTCGTCTACAGACCCTGAAGTTCACAGTACAGATGATAGAATTTTTATTCCTGTTGGGCACCATTTTCCTCAATCTGCATTTTTTTTGTGATGCTAATACCAGAAAGTCTTATAAACCAAGAGGAAATTATTTCTGTCCAGTGTCAAAAATAAAGACCAGGACCTCTCCTCTATACAGCAAGGGTGTGCCTGGTCCTTCAGTATCAATTTGAGGTGGTCATATCTGACTTATTTTACTCTTCTGTCAAGGTGCATCTCTCATTTCTGTTTGCTTTGTCACTGGCTCTTTAAGGTTAATCAGTTTGTCAGGGATATTGTGCACGTTAAATGTCCTAGGCGGAGTTGCACCCTCCTTGGGTCAGCTGTGAAAGTTGCCTCACTAATAGCCTTAACCTCACCTGGAAGCATTTCTGAGTTACAAGCCTTTTTGTGCATTCTTCCTTTTTTTGTTTTGTCTTGAAGATGGAGTAAGCCTTCGAACAAATGCATTCCTGTCTGAAAAGTGATGTCTGAAATCACTTTTAATCAGACAATCAAACTATCCAGCTACCTACTTTATTTCACCTTTCCTTTATGGATTTGGAAAGACTTTTTAAAACTTTATATGTTCATAGAATGTTTGGGTTTTCTTGGAAAAGACAAGACATGAAAAATGTTTTTTTGTCCGTTTACAAAAGGGGAAGGGGCTTACCCATGTCTAAACAATATTTTTAAATGTCCTGCAGTGCACTTCTGTTAAACAAATCATGGCAAGCTCCTACCAGGACTAGCTTTCTCTACAAGAGCAGTAGCTATTTCTACAGCTTTCATGCAGAGGGTAGACAATACCATTTGTGGAGCATCTACTTGGAGCTCTGTGTACATATTATTTAAATTGGATGTTAAGTTTATTTTAGAGCAAGAACTACACTTGCTAAGTGCTCTCCTTCCTGGTATCTTTAAATTTGTGAGGAGTACCCCCTTTTTCCTCTAATCTGATTAACATCTGAGAGTATCAGTTAAGAATACTAAAACTGATCAGATGAAGAATATAGTATAATTGTATAGGTCATTTGCAGATAATAGGTCACTGTTACAGTTCATTTACCCTCTTCCCTTCCCTTCTTGAGCTGTTCATTTGAAGTATTACCTTGTGGCCGAGGTTGATATCAACTACTTTGTTTCTAGAGAAAACATTTTGGGGTTTCAAAATGTTAACTTTGTCTGAATTCTGACCTTCGCTGGGATGGTTCTGCTCCTCTATTCAAACCTTTCCTCTGTCAAGACAGGAAATTAGAGAAAATTGCACAGATGTACACACCTCTTAATATCACAGCAGTCTAGAACATGCCTAGGGCAGATAGGCTAATATGGGAAGGATTGGAGCTTTGGAGGGCTGACTGAATGTACTGGACTTTTTCTAGGGAAGTTGTAGATATTAAGAATGCAACAGTGATAATTTCAAACCTCTGCCATTATGGTAAATTATCTACGCAGTTGCACTTTCTGTATGTCATTACTAACTGAGATTACACTGAATATAGTAGGCTACCTAGCTGCAGTAATGTTACGACAAAAAGCAGTACCATGTACTAGTTCCCATAATATATCAAAGCTCTTCCAGCAAGGCTGGCAGTGTAGCTCTGTTCAAAGCTAGAGCTTAAAAGGCCTTCCCTCTGAATAAAAAGTGCCGCCCTAGTTCTTCCTAACTCCTGAAAGTGTAGACATTTTTGGGTTCACTGAAATCTGGTTCCAGAGCACTTCTTACTTTGTTTCTCTGTCTACCTGTCTTTCAAGCACCCAAGTATAAATAGCAGTAACATTGGTGGTGGCATACATGTTTGTCTGAAACATCAGCTGTAGACTGTCATCAGACCAGGCATTTCAATGCCTTCATATATTAATAGCAATAGACATCAATGCATAACCCCTTGTCAATTGCAGAGCCCCATCCACGGTACCAGCAAATTATGAAATGTGTCTTCTTATAATACCCCCCCCCAAACTGTTAACACTCGCATATCTGCAGATAACTCAAGGAGGCATTGAAAAAAATTATTAGAAACTGTATTGGATAGTGCATTTCCCTACTAGAGGCACCAGCATACTTTAAATTTTCACAAACCGCCCATATTTTCTCACCCATTGTCATATCCTTACTGGTCAAATAAGATGATTGCATTGTCTTATTCTCTGTATGGTCTAAGTGCAGGTCTGAGACTTCTAAGACCCAGTTTTCTTCACTTTGATTTCTGATGGTTTAGCAGTCCATCACCCCTCAATTACCCCATTGCTGCTAGTGCTGCTAATACTCCCGTTTGAGTACTTGCATATAGGTCCATGTTCCTGTTTGACACACTAAGTTTATACGCATACTTATCTGTTTAGGAGATCTACTAGCTAAGTTATTTTTTTTTACATTAATTGGTGGAACAATAAATAAGAAAAACTTGTTATAATTCACCTCAAGAGTTAGCAAAGGACTTGTGAACCAAATTATAATTATCTTTTGACGTAGCAAGTTAACTTCAACATTAATTATGTAAATAACCTCAGAAATGGCACCTGACATTTGCACTGAGCTCATCTTTAATGAGATTATCCACCAAGACCTGAGAATGTAGTTAATATCCTTGCAGCTAAATTCAGCTCAAGCTTTTCTCGACTTTTCTTCCAAAGTCCCCACTATGTTGTCATAAACACCCTATGTACCAAGATAAATTAGAAGTCATATCCTTGCACGCTGTCACTTGTGGACTCATTTCTGTAGATAGAGGTCTAGAATTCTTTGCCTTCAAAGAACCCAGCCTAATGCTTCTCGCATGCCTTCACATGTGGAACTGACAGGTATCAGGAACAAGAATCTAAACTTTCATCAACATACAAGTAAAATGGGCGTGTGGGAGGGTAGCTTGATCTGTAACCAGTAATCTTTGTAAGACTCGTGGGGGACATGAATGTGAGAGTGCATGCACATCTGTTGGGAGAGCATAGGACAATTCCAGCCTTGATACAAGTGCCCATGTTGGCTACCTCAGTGAGATTAGGGCAGTACTAGCACAAATTCAAAATGAATCAAAACTCCTTGGGGGTTGCGTGTGCAGACTAGCTAGGAAGAATGCTGTAGGGTCCCGGTCTGAGGGGAAAGCCAGACTCTTATGTGACGGGACAAGAATGCTCACACCAGTAAGCTGAGCTGAAGGGATGGATTCAGACAGGGGCACAGTGTACCACTGTGGCTGCCTGCACAATCCTTTCAAGTGGTTACCATTCCTTTTATTTCACTGTTTGTCCCCAGTATGGTGGATGCATGGGGTGAGTGATTGGGGGAGGCTTGATCAGTAAGCGTGGTGCAAAAGGTACTGTTGGAGAGCATTTGTATAAAAGCAGGGATGAGCAATGCGCAGGGCAGATTACAAGTGAGGTTGATAGAGAAACTTGCACCTGATAAAGGGGTAACCTGGCCCAGAATAGATCTAATGGAGATATTAATGCCTTATGAGGAGCAACAGGGTGCCAAGTAGATACAGAATGATTTTGTAGAAATACCTTTTTAGTGGCAAAGAAGTGTGGAGCAGGTAGTTTAAGGTACTGACAGTGCATGATGAGAAGTGTGGTACAGAACAGGTGGACTGGGAATATGGTAGAGTCCTCTTCTGGCACTTGGAGTGATTTGTAGAACATGGTAGAGAGGAGTTTAGATACACTAGCACATGTTAAGTTGGAACAGGATGCAGAGCTAAGTAAGAGAGAGAGAGATGTGATCAGGGGAACCAGAATGCAGAAATGTTTTGCAGTGAAACTGAATAGACTAGAGAATTTGAAATGATGCACTGAATGAGTTATGACTTCCGTCTGTGATTGAAGTGTTGCCTTGCAGGTGGTGGTAAATGCTATCTACTAGAGAAAATGGTATGGGCTGAAGCTGTCACAAGGTTCTGCAGTGAATACATAATCTGTGGCAAATGTTTCAAGTGAGCCTGCAATTTCAAAATTGGAATAATTGCGGGATTTGCTGACAATGTTGGTGCATGTAATTGAGTTTTTCAAGAATTCTGAGTAGGTAGTGAAATTAACCCAAAAACTGTCATTACTCAACCTTTGAGTTGTATAGGTGGCATCTGTGGTCCGATTTTAAATGCTAAAAGAAGAACTTGCATCATTAAAGTAAATTTGTAATGAAGAAATGATGCAGTCATTTGAGAACTGTAAATGAGAAAGAGTACTTGTCCTACCTTTTAATGTTTCTCTCTCCTTGTCTTAGGTAAATTTAGAAACTGTGTAGAGAGCAATTAGTTGCTTCTTCAAAACGAATATGACAGCATTTTATTATTTGACGTGCCTATATATAGCTATGTTGTAGCATCAGCTTTCCTTTTATGTAAAATATTAGCTGCTTTATCTTTGTTAGTAGGAAGGTAGATCTGGGATTTTATTGCGTCTGACTTCAGGCTAAATTCATGTAATTCTTTCAACAGCAGAAGGTGTGCTGTTTGCAGTCTGCATTCTAAGTAGCCTAAATTATATCCTGTAAACAATGTGGCACTTGCTGGAGATGGTGTATTAGTTTTCGTAGAACACAAACTACAGAGCCAAGCAGTATTAAATGAGGCCCGTAGGGTAGCTAAGTTTCACAAATTAGAGCTAGCAAAAGGTATTGAGCGTTTTCCTAGAACATATGATGTAATTTTCAGCTGCTGCTTGTATAATAAGAAATTGCAAATCTGATTTTCAAATGATGCCATATACACACCAGAATCATTTGTATTTGTGTTGAGAGGGTGAGGTGGGTGATAGAAATTATTGTGTAATTGATGGACTACTGTGCTATAAACCATACTTTTTGAAATGGCAGTCAGTAGCAGCTCTCTTCTATGTTTACCTACAACCTTGTGTATAGTGGTACTAGAGAGAAGCATTTTACTTTTTTGTGGCTGTAGGTTTTCCCATTCAGCAATTTTCACTGATGGGATGCTGTGCTGTCTGCAGAATATGCACTCGCATTATGCTCAATCTTTAGATGTTGGCCACTGTTCCTGATTTTCACAGGTCATTGATTTCTGGTTTTTACAGCTTCTTGAAAGAAAAACGTGCTATCATATTTTACTGGAAAGCTCTTTTTACAACGTGTATGTTTTAGTAAGCTTGTGACACTGTATTTTAGAGCTCATAGGTATACATAGTATTAAAAACAGCTAAGGTGCTGCAACACCAAAGTTTAAGTAAAAATGAAGCTAGCTGCATGGCACAGAGGAATGTATGCAGCTCTGGTGGAGTTATTTCCATCTGGCAAGTCGTACTGTTGCTTGCAGTCTGCATTGGGGTGGGGAGTCAGTTGAACATTTAAGGCCATTTTATCCATGGGGGGGGGTGTTGGCCTGTGATGTGGGTGCACCCTAGTAGAGTACTGGTGGTAAAATAGCAAGAAGAAAGGAACCAGAACATTTCTCTGGCCTGTCATAGCTGTAAAGCTAGATTTGTGGTGCCCTCACACTCCTGTAGAGGGAAATATGACCCAGCTGGAGCTAGTCAGTATTGTATAAGCAGCTCCCAGATTGTGTTTTGGGCGTAAAGCCTTACTGGATCCCTGCTGTGATACCCATTTCTTAACCTGTATCCTTCTGTGGTGTAAATGATTGACAGGGATAGCCATTTCCCCTTGCAGCTGTCATGTCCAAATAAATCCTTGTTTGACCCCATAGAATAGGATGCCCTATGCTACAGGGATTGCAACATATGTAGAAAGGTATGAAGACTTTAGAAGAGGCAAATGGTAGTAGCTCCAGGAAATGATTGCAAATGTTAATAAAACAGTAAGCTTCCTGCAGTGTTCTTGAAACAAGCTCATCTTTAGGCCTCTAAAAAGAGACCACTTTCCCCACAGTGAGGTTTGATTCAGCTAGGTCATTCAGAAGACGTGAAGTTTTTATCTTGGAAAGAACTCTGTAGTAGTTGCTTCTGAAGGAAGATTTTAGTGGTACAAACAAACTTTGGTGCGTAAATTTCAGAGGTTTATCTTTTTTTTTTTTTTTTTTTTCAGGAAATTAACTTTTCATGAGGCATTAATTGAATTGCACGACTATTCTGCTGGTCCGTAAGTGTTTTATGTGGGAAAGAGGTCATTTTATTGTATTCAGTATGCTTTTATAAATGTAGTGTTTGTGTCCTTCGGCTGTTCCTGGTTAGGTGTCGCCACAGCGGAACTCCGGTCCGCTAATGATTGGCAGTAGATTTCTACGTGCTGGCTTGCCGGGCCTAACGCAGAACCTTCAACGAAGGAATGCCCATTCACGCATGTCGCCACACAGAAGACGCTCAAACTGAGAATCGAATGGGCAACGTCTAACTGTGAGGCGACAACGCAACCGCAGCACCACCACCGCAGTAGTGTTGTAAAGTTTCTAATTGGTTACAGTGGACTGAACAGAGTCTGTCATGTAACATTTTTTTATAGCTTAAGAGGCTTATAACTGTGTAATGTGATCTTGGACTCAATCTGCAAGTCCACAAGCATACCTCTTAGCACAAGAAGTCTGGACAAAGCAGTAAATGGGCGGAACCAAGGTCCAAAAATAAGAATAGTTTTTAAATATTAATCTTACAAACCTAAACGATAGAATAAAAGGTTTTTCATTAGCATGCCTTTTCTGAAGGGTATGAGATGTGAAATCTTCAGTGTTTTATTTTCTGACTTCAGTTCTCCATGATTTGCCACAAAGCCAAAAAATGAGGAACATACCAAAAATGAGGCGAAACTCTAGATAGCTAAGAGGTTTGCTGCTGTGCTAGACTGTGAATAGAAGCGATTTGTATCCCCTCCAGGTCTCCAGACACACCTGCTACAAAACAAAGTTTCAAAGTAAACTGGCTTGTTTGTTTTTTTGACATGTCTACCAAGAAATATGATCCTCATTCATATTGGATAAGTGATGTCACTGTTTGTGGCCTATTTTAGGAATGAGGTATTATTTATCTTGGGGGCGCAGGAGTGTTTGTGAGCGCTACTTTGTTGTTATTGGTATATTTTAGGAATGAGTTTGCTTGAAAATAATTAGTTGACTACTATTTATACATAAAACATTTGGATGTAGGAAAAGATTTGGCACAGACCTACTAAAATATTTTTATTTCCCATTATTTTGTTTACCAGGTGGCTGGACTGGTCCGCTTGACTGTTTTTCAGATGTAACTTGGGCCTAGAGGCATTAATTAAAGCAGTAGTATTTTTCTTGGTGATAATGTGCACTACAGATATTTACAGTATATGCAAGTATTCATAATTATTCATTGGAGATCTGATATAAAACATTAACATTATGATGGATTTTGGCATTGTATACACACGTAATGACTTATTGATTTGTAGCAGTTAATGTTGGTGGATAACTTTTTACATGTTATTGACTTTGGAATAAGAATGGGTGGAGATGAGTGAGTGGTTAAGCAGAGTGTCTGCAGTGTGTTACAAGTGAGTGGCTAGAAGATCCACAGTGTGGAGTTTGAAACATTTGCATTTTATGGAGTTACTTAACTGAGTTTGTCATAGGATATAAAGGTGCTGGCTAGATTTAGGGCTTTTGCATATTTCTCCTTGAACTCTGTTCAGATAGGCACAGTTTTTGGAAGACTCCTTGACTAAAGGAGGGAATGTTTTAAGTGATAGCAAGTCTTTTTTTTTTTTTTTTTTTTTGCCTCACTACCTGCCAAGCTTCCCCTCAAACACTTGATCCATTTGTTGTTCTGTTGCTGGGGGTGGGGGGGTGGGGTGGGGTGGGGGTTGTCGTTTGGCAGGACATTGTCATCCTCTAGGCAGCTGTCTGGGTGGTTCAGTGTACACCTTTGTTTTCTGAGTGGTGTGTATAGTGGGTGTCAGCGCTGTTCTGCTCCTTATTTCCACAGTGGGGTTGACATCAGCAAGACTGCCTCACCCACTCGGATCATAATGAAATTATTTGTTTTAGTTGAAATCAGTCATTTTGTAAGGTGCCCTTTCATATACAAGTGTTGAAAGCCTTTTGGAGATGTCTAGTGTATTGTACCAGTCTTCAGAAGATCAGCAAGCTCTGGTCATCTGCATTCAGAAACATGTTAGTGTGGTGAAGGTTTGTTGCAAGGGAAGAGGTGTAGTCCGTATTTTCCATGTTCTGTTCGGCACCTTGAATTTTCCATCTGTGCTTAGGATTCTGCCCATATATTACAATTTATTACTATAGTGACCCTCCTCAAAGAAAGATGGTTTAGAAATGTAAGAAAATTCACTGTTGCAGTTGATGGAGGAAGTGATAATTAAGGCACCCACCCACTATTCCTCACTACTGGTTTGGAGTTAGCATTTGGATGTACACTTAGTTACCACTTAACGTGTAGACGTGTAATCTGTATAATTCTGATCCAATGTCTCCATTCACCCTTGCCATAGGGTCTCTGATCTGGCTCAGCCACTTCTGACAGACCTTGATCTGACTCGAGCTCCTCCCTCATACCCATAATACCCTGCATCCACCCATGTACCATAGATCTCATTAGCTGCTCTCAGAGCTCAGTTGTGGATTCCATTCCTCTCCAGCTTTATTAGTTTTCAGGTTTTGTAAGTGCCCTTGGCGATTTTTCTTTCCTCCCTCCTTGGGGGTGGGTGTGTGTGTGTGTACATGTGTGTGTGTGTGTGTACATGTGTGTGTGTGTGTGTACATGTGTGTGTGTGTGTACATGTGTGTGTGTGTGTACATGTGTGTGTGTGTGTACATGTGTGTGTGTGTGTACATGTGTGTGTGTGTGTACGTGTGTGTGTGTACGTGTGTGTGTGTACGTGTGTGTGTGTACGTGTGTGTGTGTGTACGTGTGTGTGTGTGTACGTGTGTGTGTGTGTACGTGTGTGTGTGTGTATGTACATGTGCTACTTCTAGTTTTCAACTTTAAAAAAAAAAAGTTTCTTTTGCTATTTCTGTCCTTGTTAGAGCTGGTTCTTCTTAAGTTAAAGCTAAAATTAAGATTAAAGTTTAGGTAAAAGTTTTGCTAGTTAAGTAGAGTAAACTGCTAGACAGAATTGGGAAGCATATTTATGCCTTGGCAACCTTTGCGCTGAGGTAGTTAAACTATCTAGCCCATTTTACTATGCTCCAGAGGGATCTGGTCAAAGAACCGACCGCTTCTGAGTCCATGCCTGCAGAAGAGCTTAGTTTCTACCAAGTTGGCCACTCTCTTCCTCCATCGCCAGTTCTTCAATGAGGTTGATCTCCAATACCACAGAGCGCGCCTCACGGGCAGCCTTTTCAAACCTTTCTCTGAGGAGGCATGCCTCGATGAGTCTATTATATTTTCCGGAGCCCTTTATGGTATTTGTCAATGCCCCTAGGATGGCTCCTCCCTTTTTTGGTCCATTGGTTAGAGACAACCTCACCCGCAACGAAAAGGATGGCAAGACCCTTTCTGCTGTTGGAATCAGGTTCTCTACCCCCAGAGGTCCTTCTCCAGAAGTCATTGTGGGGACAAGAAAATGTGGTTCCACAATCCCAAGGGCCTTTCCAGGCAAGTGGGGAGAACCCTCTTCTAAAGGCAGAAGGAGGGAGGGTTTAATGATAGACGCCACCCCTAGAGGCAGAGGGGGTCCACAGAACCTGGGCTTTAGAGAGCCTCCTTCCGGTAAGCCATGCCAGAAGCTACCTGTCTTTCTCTGGAGACAGTCGGGGGGATGATTAGCTCTGTACCCAGAAGCCTGGACAGAATTGAGTCAACTATTGGGTGCTGTGTGTGATATCCAGAGGTAACTGTATTCCCTTTTCCCTTCCTCCTGTGAATTCAAGAAGTCTTCTGGACATGCCAGCCGTTCATTGGGAGCAGGCAGCACAGCTGCAAAAAAGTAATCCAGGAGGTCCTAATCTAACAGAGGATTCGGAACCTACTCCAGTTTCTTTTTTGTGCTGAAAGATGGAATCTAAGACCCATTCTGGATCTTAGCAAGTTAAATGAATATGTAAAGAAAGTGAGGTTCTGAATGGTTACGGTTTAGTTTATTTTGCCTTTGCACAAGGACAGCTGGATGTGGTTGATAGATTTCAAGGATGCGTACTATCACATCAAAACAGACATGTTCCAGGAGACTTCTGTTCTTCTGGCTGGGAGCCAGTCATTAAGAGGTTCAGAGCAGTGCCTTTTGGGCTCACCACAGCATCCCCCCCCCCCCTGGTATTCACCAAATGTATGGCAGTGGTAGCCACTCACCTGAGGCTCAAAGGATTCCAGGTTTTTCCACATTTAGAAGTTTGTCTCCTAACTGCTCCCACGAAACATCGAATGATGCAAGCCCAGGACTACTAACTCCAGTTAGCTCAATCCCTGGGCATCACCATAAACTGGGACAAATCATTTATTACTCCAGTTCAGAACCTGGAGTTCATAGGTATACTACTCCATACCACACATCAGATAGCTTCTCTTCCTCTACACCGCATGGTCATTCTGAGTCTGGCAGTTCTTAGCAGCTCAGGCCCCCTCCACTCATCTGATCTTGCAGGTCCTGGGGGTCCATGCCTGCAGCCAACCTTTTAGTTCCCCTGGCCATGTTCTTCATGTAAGTTCTGCCATTGAATCTAGCCAGTCAGTGGTCCATTCTGTCTTTAGCCCTTGTCCTGTCACATTAAATTGACTCACGTCTGCAAATGTCATATCAGTTGGTGGAGTCTTTCCGACAACGTTATCCTCGGCAGACCCTTCTTCAGCAATCCTCCGATATCCACAGTGACCACAGATGCTTCCCAGTTCAGGTGGGGTGGGAGGCATACAATGGGAAGATGGTCCAAGGCACATGGTCTGCTCCTGAGACAAGCTTGCATATCAGTGTCCTAGATGTAAGCGCTATCCTGACATTGAAAACCTTTCAAGATGTTCTCCCTCTAGGGACTATTGCAGTACACACTGACAAACATGTCAGTTGTCTGGTAAATCAACAGGCAAGGAGGAACCCATTCTTACCCCTTATGCAGGGAGGACGTGAGGGTGTGGGAGTGGGTGATCTCTTCAGACCACCTTCTCATTGCAGTGTACATCTTGGGGGAAAAACAATCTGGTGGACAGACTCAGCAGGTCACTTTTGATTCAACACCAAGTGGTCCCTCAACTAGTCAGTAGCAAACATGATCTTCAGCAGTTGGGGTCATCCTTGCTGCAACCTGTTTGCTTCTTCCCTCAACAAAAATTCAGCAAGTTTTTTGCTCTGATCCCTCCTCCAGGGGAGTCACCGAGGGATGCTGTAGTCCACGATTGGGACCCTTGGTTTCCTGTATGCTTACTCCCTCTCCTCATCCCAAAGTTTCTTCAGAAGGCAAGCAGACCAAAGAGTTCAGTCATCCGTATTGCCCTCTTTTGGACTCGCCAGGTCTAGTTCCCCTTGCTAGGGTCTCACCTCAGATATCCTCCCTGGATACTGGAACCCACGCAGGACCTCCTCTCACCAGTCAGGGATTCAACACCCAAATCTTCAGACCCTGAAAGTGACTTTCATTCTACAGTCCAGGCTTTGCTCCCCGGTCCGAAAGACTCTTCTTGCATCACAAAAGGCTTCCACCAAGAAAGTTTACAACAGCAAGTGGAAGAGATTTGTTGCTTGGGCTACCAACAGGAACATTCTTCTCAGCTCCTGTTTCGGATGTGTTACTCTTCTTTGCTACTCTTTTCAATGGCAGTGCTTATTTTCCACTATTAAGCTACAATTAGCTGCCAATAATAATTTTCACACTGTTAAACACGTTCTCTGTTCACTTTCAGATTATGCAAGTCCTTCATGAAGGGCATTTTCTTATTGAGGCCTCCCACTGGGGATCCTTCTCTTGGGACCTCACGCTGGTGCTGCAGACATTGACACAAGGCACCTTTGAACCGGCGGCTACTTGCGACATGAAGTTTGTCCTGGAAAACCGCTTTCTTGGTGGCCCGCCAAGGGGATTTTTGAGCTTTAAACTCTTAACTTCTAAACCTCCTTACATTTTAATCCACTGGAACAGTGTCACTATGCACTAACCCATCTTTCATGCCTAAAGTGGCTACAGAAATTAATGTCAATCAGTCCAGTCAACTTCCAGTGTTCTTTCACAATTTTTCAAACAAAGGGGAATAATGTTCATCCTTTAGATGTTCATAGACTGCTCCACTTCTGTGTACACAGGACAAACAATACAAATAGTCTGATCAGCTTTTTATAGCTTTTTCTTAGAATAGACTGTCGAGCAGTATCGAAAATCACTCTAGCAAAATAGATTTCAGATTGTATGTCCTTCATTTATTACTCCATAGGGTTGAATTTACCTAAATCTATTAGGGCACTTTCTACCAGAGCCATGGCTATATCCTCAGCTTTCTATGCCAGAACCTCTGACATTTGTGCTGCAGCTACATGGTCTGATAACCACACCTTTGCGTCACATTGCAAATTGGATGTTATTTCTAAAAGCAAGACTTCCTGTGAATCTATGGTGCCCCGACATGTTCTTCCACGAGAGACACCAGGGTTTTCGTATCTGGGGACTATGACCCTATTGTGAGGGTGAATGAAGGAGACATCCGATTAAAAAGTTGTCTTACCATAACTTGGTATTTGTGTTTTCTTCATTCATCCTCACTTTCCCACCCAGCCTTCCCCATACCTTTATTCTTGAGGACCTGAATGAGTTTAGAACTGTCCTGTACCGGAGCCTCTTCTGCTGGGTTTTGAGTGTGGCATGATTGGATTTGGCAAACTCTGAGGCAGTTGGGAGGATGCAGGGTATTATGGGTCTGAGGAAAGGAGCTTGAGTTGGATCCAAGTCTGTGTGAAGTGGCGGAGATGGATCCAAGGGTCTGATCTTAAGACCCTGTCGTGAGGATGCATGAAGGAAGACAACACAGATGTCAAGTTACGGTAACACAACTTTTTATTTTATAATGCCTGCTGTATACTTCTGAACAAATAGTAATTGTTTTTCAGAATTGCTGACTAGGTGCACATTAGTACTTGTATCTACGTTTTGTATTTTGTAGCATTAGTACTGTTGTAAACAATATCTCCCAACCTGCAAAGCCCCTTAAACTATGAACTTCAGCTAAAATTCTTGACCTCTGAGCATAAGATCTGAATACCAAGTAACATGCAACTCAGGGGAATGTTGTATAATGAGACATCTTTAAAAACAGAGAGTGACAGAAGTGGTAGAAAAATGCAAGCTCCTTTTGAAAGTCAGTGTCCTATCAGTAGGCTTTAATAAACTGTATCGCAAAATTCTAAAAAAAGGTAATTTTTGCTTCAGATATTGCGAGTTGTAAGATGTGTCCTCTTTAAAATATTGTTGCCACTAATACTAGATTGTTTAAAAAAACAATGTAATGAGGACTACTCAGAAAACTGTGTAAAGGAGTGAATCAAGCCTGAAAATAATTACATAACTCCTAAACTAGGGATAATCCTAAACATGTCCTGAAAATTAGAACATTCCTCCAAAATAGGGATGTTTGAGAGGTCTGACAGGCGCATCAACACTGACCTATGCAAGAGTACCAGTTCAAATGTAAAAGAACCATACCATACCTAACCATATGCACAGTCAAGCAAGGCTGTACATGGTAACCTTGGTGTAAATTTGTCTGTCAATCCAGTCATCAAAGGCTAGCCTTAAAGTAGCACTTCACTTTTGTTTTAGAAATGGTGACTGTTAGAATTTTCAAACACAGTGCATCCAGTTGCAGTGATTACTTAAATCTGGGGAAGTCATACTGGGTTCCTCCCCACAGTATCCTCCCATAAAATAGAGACTTTAGAGTGCTAGACTAAGAGGAAGACATGTATACTCGACTTCAGAGTCATAAATTGTCTGACAAATACCAGATTGCTCCACTGGATCTGAGTAAATGGAGAAGATAGAGGTGGTGTGTAATGGAGACCCCACAGCAAACTTATTCAAGCTCAAACAGGCTGCTAGTTAGGTGACAAAGCACTCAATTACATGTGTTGAATATTCTGTAAATGCAGCATCTCAGGTGTATACTGCTGCTGGGTTAGTCTTAAGTGCCTTTCTAGATAAGGAGCTGCTTTCTGGGAGCCCCACTAGCATAGTGTATAGAACATGGAGGAAAAGGACAAAACCATATATATTGTGAAGAAGCTGTTTCACTCTGCCATGCTCAGGTATAATCAAACCTTCTCCTCTAAACATCCCTGCTAGTAAAACAGGAAAGGAAGTGGTAGGGCAGTTAAAGGAAAAGGCTGGCCAGTGGGATCTAGAGGGACCTCACCACCAGTGAGCAGCTGTTACTGTAGGAATCTTATCCTGCTTTACACAAACCTCTTCCCAGTCCTTATCCTGTCCTCTTCCATACCTTTAAAGATAGGTAGGGGGTAACCAAGTGTTGGAAAATATTGCATAAGACAGGTGGGTACTACAGAAAATTTCTCAAGGCTACAAGCTGCAGTTTTTAAAGAAATGCATGATTATCTTCGTGTTTCACTGTTGCAGTCATTACATTTGGGTAATCTGCTAGCAGGTTGCCCTCAGTCGGCCTGATTAACAAAGTCTTGGGTCCTGTGTCGGTTGCTGTCCCATGACGTCAGGTCGTCAGGAGTATAAAACATGCAGCCGATGCCATTACATCAATCTTTCTTGCCGTGCGGTGCTTGAAGCAGAAGCAGTTCGCAAGTGTTGGTTGGCTGACTCCTGAAATTTTCGTTTTCGAGTTTCAGAACCGAAGTCTTCAACTAAAAAGCTTAAGTAACCTGTTGAGGAAACTTTTTCTTGCTCCTTACTGATGTCAGTAAAAGTTAATAATTGTATTACTTGTGGGAAGCAAATACCTCATAAGGATTTTCACTTGTACTGTATTCCTTGCCTAGGCCCTGACCACGATGTACCTTGCTGTCGGTTCTGTGCTTTATTTAATCAGTGCACTATCCATCGTTGGTACATTTTTGTTCCAAATATTTTGGTTCACGGTTTAATTATCCAGAAATGACATCTGTTAGCAATCAGTACCAGAATACCTAAAAAAACGCAAGGAAAAGAGATAGGCCATTGAGGTAAAAAACTGCCGACGACGCTTCTAAGCCAGTTGCCAGTTCGACGGTACTCAGGTGCTTTTGCAGCCCCTGATACCCGCTACTTCTGATTCGCAGGCCTCTACTGAGACCCATTCAGAGTCCGATATGCCACGAGATGCTTCAATTATGGAACCCGCGGATGTCTCTACCTTGGATGGGTCCGGAGATGCTGTGCAGGTACCCGCTTCTGAGGGTGTATTCAGGTCTACAGATTTGTATATTAACCCAGCGCCATCTTCAATATTAAGGCCAAAATCTCGATCTATGTCTAAAAAAAACTACGCCTAGGCTACATGTGCAAGCCCCTATGCCTAAAAAACAAATTATCAAAATGGCTGAAGGTTTAATTATTCTAATCCGCGGTAGCCAACCCCCACCTTCAGAGGCCTAGGGCTGAACCTGTCTATGTATCTTCTGAACAGGATTCTATTTCTTCTGACTCTTCTAATGAACAGGATTTGTCTATACCTACTTATGAGGACTCTGATGCAGAATTCCATTCTTCTGCTTCTCCCCCTGAGGATTTTTCTTCTGGGGAAACTTTACATACCTTAAGGGAACATTTCCACTGGGAAAGTCAGGATTTTTCTGAATCCAAAAAGAGGCTTAGGGATTTTCTTCTTCCTCAGCATAGGCCTTTGGCTATACCTCCTGTAGTAGACATTGTTTGTGTTTTCAGAATCTAGTATGGCTCCTGGTTCTCTGCCTTCGCTCCTTGTATGCCAGACAGATACTACACGGTTCCTGACTCCCACAAATTCCTTTTCAAAAATCCTGTTGCGGATCCTGAAACTATTTCTCAAGGCCCCAAGGGCATTAAGGGCTTCTACTGCTAAAAATCCTACCCCTTCTGATAGAGATTCCAGGGCGCTGGATAGATGGGGTAAGAAGGTTTATACTTCTGCAACCTTGGCAATCAGGGCTTTAAACTGTGAATTCCATATGCTAAAATATCAGCAGCATATCATGGGACTGCTTAAACAGAAAATGTTGATTTCTGACTGTGTGGACAATAAAGATTTACTGCATTCAGCTGAACAAGTTGGAAACCATACTTTGCAATGTGGTTTTGATTCTTTGGAGGCCTCTTGCAGGGCTGTTGTTACTGGGTCTGTGCTTAGAAGGCATGCTTGGCTTAAGGAGCAATCTCTGCCTGATCATGTTAAAGCAAAATTGTTGGATGCTCCTTTGCAGCAGGACCGTCTGTTTGGCAATAAGGCTGAAGAAGTTCTAAAAAAGATGGAAGAAGAGGCTATGCAGACTGTGGAAGATTTTTTACAAGTACAACCTCCAAGATTTAGTAGGCACTGGCCTACTAAGAACTGGCCCTTTCCAGTTTCTTCCGGAGCCACTCACGCCAGACTCGAGCACCAAGTTTCAGTCCCAAGGGACTTTCAGAACTAAGCAATGGGGTGCCTCCTCTTCTAAATCTGGAAGCAACAAGACACCTTCCTATGGTAAACGGTCTCAATGACTTTCCTTTAGAATTACCAAGCACTTACCTTTTAGCCACCCCTTTGGGGGGAAAACTGGCATTTCATGCAAAAAACTGGCAACTTATAACCCAGGACAAATGGGTTTTAAATATAGTGTCCCAGGGATACAGATTCATTTCCACATGTTGCCAATTCCAAGCGGATGGCCAGACCTGCCCCCAAATCAGTAGACAGAGGCTCAGAAAAAAGTACTTCACCTCTTAAACATGGGGGCTATTCGGCTAGTACCAGAAGGGGAAAAGGGACAAGATTTCTATTCCAGACTTTTCCTGGTACCCAGAAAAGACAAATCATGGCGTCCAATTCTGGACTTGTCTACTCTAAACACTTTCCTGGACATTCCAAAATTCAAGATGCTGACTCTTCACCAGTTACTTCCTATGCTAGGCAAAGATGCCTGGTTGGCAACTCTAGATCTAAGAGGCATACCTGCATATCCCAATCAGGGAGTCTTGCAGAAGATACCTCTGCTTCAAAGCAGGTTTTTTGCATTATCAGTTCTCTGCACTGCCCTTTGGCTTATCTACTGCACCCAGGGTCTTTACAAAGTGCTTGGCTCCAGTAATTGCATTTTGCAGGCAAAGAAATATTCATATATATCCATACCTGGGCGATTGTCTAATTCAGGCAGCAAACAAGGCCATTCTTCTAAAACATCTGGCGTTTGTGAAAAGGGTTCTAACTTGTCTAGGGTACACCATAAACAAAAAGAAATCACAACTAGTACCCTCTCAAAAAAAAACATTCTAGCAAGCTTGAATACAACTGCCCAGATGGGCTTACCTTATGCTAGAAAAGCAAATTCAGTTGGTGACTTACTTCAAACAGGTGGCCACAAAAACCCTACTATCAGCAAGACAAATACTGCAAGCCTTTGGGTTCATGGCCTCCTGCATTCTTCTAATTCCTTATGCAAGACTGCATATGAGGAAACTTCAGTGGTACTTAAAAAGTTTATGGAATCAACATTCTCACAGCCTGGAAACCGTGATTCCTATCATACCTTGCCTGCAACTAGAGCTCCTTTGGTGGGCAGAGGCCTGCCACCAAAACAAGGGACTGCCATTCACACCACCCCTGCCACCCAAAACCTAACTACAGACGCATCAGACTATGCATGGGGGGCTCATCTGGCAGGGAAGTGCATTCAGGGCAAATGGAGCTCGAATCAAAATGCACCTTCATATCAATCACAAAGAAATGCTAGAAAGCACTGACAGCCTTCAAGGACTACCTTCATCCAGGTCAACTAACGGTAAAGACGGAAAACACCACAGTTATGTGGTACATAAGCAGGGGGGTACACATTCCTACCCCCTCTGCAGACCAGCCATGGCATTGTGGAGCACGGCCTTGAGCTATCAAGTACAACTACAAGCCCAATTCCTGCCAGGAAAGCTGAATATTTTGGCAGATGATCTAAGCAGAAATCTCATGGACCCACACAAATGGAAACTGGAACCACGGATTTTCAACATGTTGACATGCAAATGGGGGAGCATAGAAATAGATCTCTTTGCCTCACCCCAGAACTACCAGTTGGACAAATTTTACACAAGAACTCTTCAAAAAAAAAAAAAAAAAAGCCTGGAAAGTGGATGCTCTGTCCTTCAGCTGGGAAAACCTATCGGTCTATGCTTCCCCCTCTGCCTTTGCTCTCCAAAGTTCTACTAAAAGTCAAACAGGATAAACCAAAGATGATTTTGCTTGCTCCATACTGGCCTCACCAACACTGGTACCCACTCCTATGCAGTCTGTCAACTTTCTGCATGGCACCTGCCTTGAACAGTCCTTACTGTCTCAGCAGAACAGCCAAATTCTACACCCACGGCTCCAAACATTGAATCTTGCAGCTTGGCTAATCACTTAAATTCTCCCTTAGCATCCCTCGGCAAACCTGTGATGGATGTCATTTTGGAGACTAGAAGACCTAGTACCAGAAAATCGTATGCTGGCAAATGAAAAAGATTCTGTGCCTGGAATCAATCTCAAGGGATTAACACAGCGGTGCCCAATTTACCTCAAATTTTGCAATACTTAACTGAGATGCTTCACAAGAGCCTATCTTTTTCTTCCATAAAAATCTATGCCTCAGCCATTTCAGCTCATTACAACACAGAAACCCCCCCCCCTTCTCTCATTCTCTGTTAAAGCAGTATCTCAGAGGGGCAGAAAACTTAAGGCCATCCAGGAGAGCTCCAACCCTTGCCTGGGACCTTAACTTTGTATTGGAAAAACTCACTCCATCTCCTTTTGTGCCAGCTGCTACTGCAGACTTAAAATTCCTTTCCTGGAAAACAGCCTTCCTTTTAGCAATCACTTCGGCTAGAAGAATTTCTGGATTACAGGCCCTTATGGCAGTGGAGCCTTTCATTATCTTTCATGCGGACAGGGTGTCACTCAGGACCAACCTATCCTTCATGCGCAAGGTGGTATCCAGTGTGGCTCTTAATCAGTCCATTCATTTGACAACTTTCTTTCCCAATCCACAGAAAGGTGAGCGGATTCTGCATTCATTGGATGCACACAGGCAACTTAGATTTTATTTGGACAGGACTAAATCTCGAATAAAATCTAAACTGCTGGTAGCATTTGCTGCAGGGGCAGAGGGAAAGGCTATTTAAAAGCAAACCATTGCATTCATTTCTGCTATAAGCACCATGAAAACCTATTCCCCAGGGTATCCGATCCCATTCTACCAGGGCTGCATCTACTTCTACAGCCTTTCTCAGAGGTGTTCCTACCAGGGATATCCTAGAAGCTGCAACCTAGAGTTCAGTTCATACTTTCACCAAGCACCATCACTTAGCAATTTTCTCTAAAGCCAGAGCTAGCTTTGCCACTGTTGTTTTGCAGGGTCTTATAGCCGGTCTGAATACTGTATAAATCCATCCTCCCAACCTTAGCTTTGGGAATCTACCCAAATGCAATGACTGCAACAGTGAAACATGAACATAGTACAGTTGTGGACACTTACTGTAAATGTAGATGCTCGAGTGTATTCACTGTTGCAATCCTGGTTACACTCCCTCCATCCCCCTGTTTTTTCTCTTACTATGCCTCTCCTTTATTTTTCTACACTTAAAGCCTTTTTGGTGCATTTGCTTTTGTTTGGAGGTATATATTTTGTGTTTAAAATTATTTATATAATTTGCTCCCCATTTGGGGGGCACCAGACATCTGGGGCAGGAAAGTGATGTAATGGCGACTGCATGTTTTATACTCCTGACGACCTGACATCATGGAAGAAGGGGCAGCAACTGACAAAGGACCCAAGACTTTTTTAATCAGGCCGACTGAGGGCAACCTGCCAGCAGATTACCCAAATGTAATGACTGCAACAGTGAATACACTTGAACATCTACATTTATGTTAAGTGTACACAACTGTACTTTCCCATGCATGTCTCCTGCACCACATGGCTACATGCATCTTTTAGTCCTAGTTCTCCATACATTTCTAGGGGCCATAGACCCTCCTCAAAGAGAAGACCAAATCAAGAGGTTTTACTTTTTCTTTTTGGTGCCTTGAAAGGAAGATCCATGTAGACCCACCTTGGACATTTTAAAAAAACTGTACTTTTGAGTTCCAGTTTCAGGAAGCCAACATTTTGTCCTTTTCCCACTCGTGTTATCACAGTCCCAGTTGGTTACTTTATATTTCAAGGGTGCTTGTCTTCACATTCCTATTTATAAGAAGTACAGATGCTTCTTCACGTTTGAGGTGTGGGGTCTTTCACTTCCATTTTACCTCCTTGCCTCTTGAATTAACTACCACAGTCAGGATCTTCAAAAGTGTTTGCCTCCAGTAGTAGCTTTCTGCAGAAGAAAGGGCATGAACATCTAACCCTGTCGAGATTACGTCATTCAAGCACGGTCATAGGAGGATGTATACTGCTCCTGCATTTTCCCAAAGAACTACTTTTAATGCTTTCAGCTTTTTTTCAGTGTTCATAATTCAGTAATATCCCCTTTCAACAGTGGTTTTCCTTTGAGAAGTTGAAGACCTCATTTACCAGAAGGCATTTCACTTACCACAGTTTCTTCTGCAAGGCAGCAAAAGTGAAAATGGTTTTAGCCAGAAAATGACTCTGGATAGTGGGAGCAATCTGTGCTTGAATTGTTTTGATAGTATACTTGGCAAAATGCACATGAGATGACTCCAGTGGTATCCAATGTCCATTTGAAGTCAACACTCTCATTCACTGAGAAAGATGAGCATACTCAACATATCCCAACAAACTGAAGTGATGGTCCACTGATGTGAGAGAGAACCTGAGGATGAATCTCTGGGAGCACCACTGTCAAACCTTAATAGCAGATACTTTAAAACTGACCTGGGGGGTGGGGCAGTATACACTCAGTGTGGAAGGACAGTGAATAAGCCTGGGTTAGGCAGTCAAGGCTTTCAAACAAGTTAGGAGGAAAAGTGCCCAACACGTGAACTTGCAATACTACAGTTTTACAGTGGATATAAAAAGTTTACACACCCCTGTTAAAATGCAAGCTTTCTGTGATGTAAAAAAATGAGACCACAGTAAGTCATTTCAAAACTTTTCCCACCATTAATGTGCTGTCCCAGCTTTAGCTGTTGCTGTACTAGGTGGCTGTAATACGGCATGGACAGATGTCCTTCAAGGATGCATCTGCAGTCATCACATATGGGTTGTCCTGCCTCAGGCAGCCCTTCGGTCGGCCGGATTCCAAAGTCTGGGTCTGGCTTCGGCTGATGTCGCACTTTCCCCGACGTCAGAGCGTCTGGGGTATAAAAGCATCAGCCGATGCCATATTCCTCAGTCTTTCTTGCCGCGTGGTGCCCGAAGCAGAAGCAGTTCGCAAGTGCCGGTCTGCCAGCTCTTGTGATTCAGCTACCGAAGACTTCGAAAAAGCTAAGTACCCCGTTGGGGACTCTTTCTTGCCTCAGCCGATGTCATATAAAGTTAATAATCATTAAGAAAATGTATATTTATACTGTGAGAATATGGAGAGTTTTTGTGATCCTTTGAAGACGAAAGGCCGAGGTACCAGATCCGAAAATAAAGAGCTGGTTTTTGGACTTTGGACTACGTTTGTGTCTTATCCTTTCTGAATTGTTTGATGCATGTGAAGTTGCTGTTGGTCCGAGACAACTACCAGTACCATGACACAGGCAAGTGGAGCTTCGGGGCAGAATTATATGCCAGGAGCCTTTAATTTTGCTGAGATGGTCAACGAACGTGAGAAAAAATTTGTGAATGTGGATTTATGGAATATTGGTGGCAATAGTCAGAGGGATGATCGTTTTTTTACCTTGGACAAACTCATGACCAAAGAGATTGCTTTATTTCTCGACACTTGCTTGTTAGAGAAATATATTAGTTTGAATTTGACGTCCAGAGGACTACGCATTGACAAACTGCCTGCCACGGCTTTTTCCGAGGATGAGCATGACCTGTTAGATGAGTGGAAGCAAGCAGCACTCGAGTGTACTACCAAATGGCTCCGTATTCTAGTGAAACGGAACCAAAGGTTACATGATAAACTTAAGTGATATTATGCACCTACAGGACGAGGTGGTGGAGGAGTCCTGTTTTAAGGTGCAGTTCACTAGAATTAAGGAAAAGGTGTCCAAATTAGAGACTGACATCCTACAACGGAAGAGAAATAAGTTGTTACGTGATCTGAAGGACTATGAAACGGGTGTACTCTTCTCCTGGCAACGTGAAAAAATGCGTAGCAGGTCAAAGGTGAGAAGAAATTCGTCTTCTAGGCAGCGGAGTGTGTCTACATCGTCGGGAGAACGTGAAAAAGGTACTTTTGGTCCTAAAAATGTTACTTTTGCAGATTTTACAGGCAATGGGAATACTGAGACTGAAAGTACTAATGGCGGAGTGAATTCTTCTAAGTGACAGTTCCTTTCAGGGTAATAAATCGGGCCGTGGGAGAAACGGCCGAAAGGGAAGAAACCGCTTTAAAGACTAATAATGTGAGTTTGCCTAATAAACGATGTCTTTGTTTGGTTAATTTATCTGATTTAACTCTGAGTGAGGATATGGAATCATTATTATTGAAGGGCAGTAAATTTGTGCCTACTTTTTTTCCCTCACTTGGGGACTTTGTATATGGAGTTAAAAAGCTTCTTAAGAAAGTTGTATTTAAAAGTTTATTTTTCTAATATTAATGACACTAGTCATATGGAAAGTTGTAGTATTGATGAAAATGATGTAGCTGATGCTGATATGGATTTGTTGAACTTGTCCATATATGATTATGAAAATATGGATTGTTGTCCGGTAGATGAAGATGCATCAGGTTCAGATAATAATGTTGACTGTATGGAAAATTTCTTCACAGGCTATGGAAAACTAATGTTACCAAAACTTGCCTCTAGTAATAGATTTATGCCTAATATAAAAGTTCCAGTGATTGCCATGTTCTTTAAGATTGTATTTAGGGAATTGATGTCATTAATGAAAAAGATTTATGACCATGGAAAACAATACAATCTAGTGAAAAGTGAATGGAATGCCTTGAAAAGCTTAATAAATGTAAAAAAGGAATTTATTTTTAAAAGTGCAGATAAAGGGGGCAACTGGGTCATTACAAATAGAACTTTTTACTGTGAAATGGTGTATGATCTATTACATAATGAAGATGAATATAAAAAATTAGTTAATCCTATAATTGGATTTAATGCTGACCTATTGAACTTGCTGGAAAGAGGGGAACACTTGGGTTTTTTTAGTAATAATGATGATGTGTGTAAGCTATACATTAAAAACCCTTTGACACCTATATTTTATGTTCTACCTAAGGCACATAAAAATTTAACTAAACCCCCTGGCAGGCCAATAGTATCTGGCATTGGTGCATTTCTAAGTAGTGTCAACTTATTTCTTGATTTTCATCTTAAGAAACATCTAGGTAAAGTGATGGCACATATTTCTAACACCCAAGATTTATTGAATGAACTTTCTCATATTAAATGGTGTAATGATTATTATTGGGTGACAATTTATGTGAAATCCCTATACACCAATATTAACAGAAAGTGGGGATTGAATGCAGTCTTTGAAATGTTAGGTGATGGACCCAGAACAATGTTTTTGATTCAGTTATTGGAATTTAGTCTCACTCACAACTACTTTTGTTTCAACAATGACTTCTTTTTGCAGTTAAAGGGAACGGCTATGGGGGCTGCCTTTGCGCCCTCATATGCCATTATTTATATGGGTTATTTTGAGAAATTATTTATCTACCCTAGTTCCTTTTATAAAAAGAATGTTGTTACTTATAAGCGTTATATTGACGATCTCTTTCTAATTTGTAGGGGTGATATTGTGGAATTTTTTGAATTTTTTGATATGCTAAATGGGAATAACCATGGGTTGACCTTTTCCTTTGAATTTAGTAGGGAAGAGATAAACTTTCTGGATATAACATTATATCAGAATGAAGGAAACATTGGTTACAGGCCATTTAGGAAAGATACTTCTGTTAATATGTTTCTTCATGCTGACAGTATGCACCCTGGACATCTTATACGTTCATTACCTCTAGGAGAGTTTAAAAGGATATCTGACCATACGAGTAATTTAAGTGAAAGAAATAAAGAATTAAATAAGGTTGAATTAAGACTTAGTGAGAGAGGCTATAATATAGACAATTTGAGGATGATTAAGAATAAAGTTCTGGGTGTTACTGATATTAATTATCGGGCAACTGACAAAAGCTTTGCTAATATTGATTATGATTGTAATAGCTACAGGAATAATACTAATGAGAGGGGGGAAGAAGAAGAAAAATTATTTTATGTGACTAAGTTCTCTCCTCTGTCGGGTGAGGTTGAAAAATTGATAAGAAAATATTGGTACCTCATTATTGATGATGAGAATATAGGTCATCTTTTTCCGAAACATATAATATTCTCTTATAAGAGGGGGAAAAATTTAAAAGAATTATTGAACTTTAATTTTGTGAAAGGAGATGAGGATTTAGGTCTTCCGGTAGGCACACATCCCTGTGGTCACTGTAGCATCTGTACTAAGGTTATAAACCAGAGTAGAATTAATGGGATATCATTTTCACCTAGATTTCATTTTAATTGCAGATCAGTGGGAGTAGTATACATATTGGGATGTTCTTGTAATAATATATGGTATATAGGACAGACTAAAAGAATGGTTCGAGTCCGTATACTTGAACATCTAAGGGATATAAAAAATAAGTGAATTTAGTCCTGTGGCCAAACATTTTTTGGAACATCATGGTAGTTGCTCTAATAGCTTAAGATTTTGTATCTTGGGTAAGCCATTTTACTCTGTAGGTGGAGAAATGTTCATTCAAAAATTATTAGAATTGGAAACAAAAATGATTCTTAAATATAACACTTTGAAACCGGGTGGATTAAATTTGGAACTAAGTATCTAATGCTGCTATGAATCAATACTTACATAGTATAGTGTCCTTGATATGGAATTTAGTATTTATTATTTATAAAATATCCTTAATAATGTATTTATGTAGTAATGTATTCATTATTTATTATGATTGAAGTAACATTTTTGTTGATTCTGACTATTTCTATCTTATATAGTAACAATATAATATATTAAGAAATAAATTTTTTTTTTAAATATATTTTCATAATATATTTTTAAATATATTTAAGGAATTTTCTACATCTCAAAGGGATATTAAGTGGAAGGAAATGTTATTTAAACTTGAAATTCTTGAAAGTGCTATTGCTCATGTTACTTTATGTAACTTGAATGTCCCTTTAAATGTATGAAGTTATTCTAAATGACTATCTCAGAAAGCTGTGTTAATTAATTAACCAATTATATCATTAAGAAAGTGTATATTTATACTGTGAGAATATGGAGAGTTTTTGTGATCCTTTGAAGGCGAAAGGGCGAGGTACCAGATCCGAAAATAAAGAGCTGGTTTTTGGACTTTGGACTACGTTTGTGTCTTAAAGTTAATAATTGTTTAACTTGTGGGAAACAAATACCTCATAAGGATTTCCACTCTTACTGCCTCCCTTGCCTAGGCCCAGACCACGACGTCTCTGCCTGCTCAGCCTGTGCTTCCTTCAACCGACGAACTCTTAGACGTCGGTCGGAGTTTGCAGAGGAATTCTTTGGGGCTAGTTTTGCTTACAAGATGCCGTCGGAGACTCCAACTTCGCATTTAGTTAAAAAAACGGAAGGACAAGGACCGACACACGCGGGCCGCGGTTTCGGCTAAAACCACTGTCAGGCCTACCGCGAGTGTCTCGGCTGGAACAGAGTCCTTGGTTCTTCCTATTACCGAAACCGCACAACCGACTACCTCGGCCCCGGCCGAGTCGGTTATTGAATTACCTATTGAAACCGGTGTCCAGGAACCTTCCAACACCATTCCTTTAGACAAGTCTACTCCTGCACGTGGTGGTCAGACCCCCTGCATCCATGTCCATTAAGGCCTTTTCTAGGGCTAAAGCTGCTAAACTTACTAAAGCTTTACCTCCCAAGGTTTCCTCTCAGAGACCTTCTACTGGCTCACAGATTCTTAGCTTAGCAGAGGATCTTATCTCATTAATTAGAGGTTCTCCACCTCATCCGGACAGGGGCTCTCAACCACCTCCAGACAAAAGGCCCAGGGTTGAGCCCTCTGACCACCACTCCTCAGATGAGTCCACTGATGGCTCTGCTCTGTCAGACCCCCAGGAGGAGACTTATTCGGCCTACGAGGATTCTGATGCTGAAGAACCTATTCCCTCGGCCTCCCCTCCTGAAGAGTTTTCCTTTGGAGAGACACTACACTCTGAGAGAACATTTTCAATGGCAGGGTCAGGAATTCTCTGATTCTAGAAAGAGATTAAGGACCTTTTTACATTTACCTCAGCATAGGCCTTTAGCTATACCTCCTGTTTTGAATGTTATTGATGATGTGAACTCTGCTAGTACAGCCCCTGATTCTCTCCCTCTGGCACCTGCCAAACCTGATAGGTACTACAGGGTCCCGGATTCACATCTACACCTGTACAAGGCCCACTCTGCTGATCCAGAAACTATTTCCCAGGGCCCAAAAGGGGTTGCAGCTGCCACTGCTAAAAATCCTCTACCCTCTGAAAGGGAGTCCAGAGCTTTAGAGAGATGGGGTAAGAAAGTGTATACTTCTGCAACTCTTTCCATGAGGGCATTAAATTGTCAATTTCATATGATACAGTACCAAGAGTATTTGTTAGATGAATTGCATAAGAAACTGTCCTCTTCTGAACCCCTTGATCGCAAATCACTTCAGGACCTGGTGCATAACTCCCAGCAGGTTAGTTACCATTTCTTGCAGTGTGGTTATGATGCATTGGAAGCTTCATGTAGGTCAACTATGACAGGTGCAGTTATACATAGGCATGCCTGGCTGAAGGAACAATCTTTACCAGACCATGTTAAAGCTAAGCTTTTGGATGCTCCTATGGAAAAGCAAAAATTATTTGGTTCCACAGCTCAAGAGGTCTTAAAGAAATTTGAAGAAAAGGCAAAATTTGTGCAAACAGTCAAAGACTTCCTGCAAGTCCAACCACAGAGAGAAAGCAGAAATTGGCCTACTAAGAATTGGTCCTTTCCGGACTCGGACAGATCTCAGAGAGGCAGGAATAGGCGCGCCAGAGGTAGAGGGCAAGCTAGAGGCTCCTACAGAGGCCGTCAGTGGCAGCCTCCCAACCAGAGAGGTAGTGCAGGAACCACAACTGCTACACCAGGACAGACTCAATGACTTCATTTTGACTCCGCCGACCAGGGCTCAATTAGAAGCACCTTTGGGCGGAAAGCTTTCTTTATTTTCAGAAAATTGGCACAGCATTACAAGGGACACATGGACACTGCAAATAATAGACAAAGGATACAGGTTCCATTTCCACACATTGCCAAAAAGAAAAGGAATGCCAGACCTGCTACCAAATCAGAGGGCAGAAGCTTTGAAGCAAATTACCAAATTAATACAAATGAAGGCCATAGAAAAGGTACCTCTTTCAGAACAAGGCCAAGGATTTTACTCCAGATTATTCCCTGTTCCAAGAGAAAAGAAAATCAGTGGAGGCCTATTCTCGACTTGTCCGCACTGAATACTTACCTCATTGTGCCAAAATTCAAAATGCTGACTCTACAGCAACTCCTTCCCATGCTGGGCAAGGGGTCTTGGCTGGTGACTCTAGACCTCAAGGAGGCATACCTGCATGTCCCTATTCGACAAAGTTGCAGAAGACACCTCAGATTTCTTGCAAGGTCAGAGCATTATCAATTCTCAGCATTGCCCTTTGGCTTATCTACTGCGCCCAGAGTATTCACAAAATGCCTGGCATCAGTAATTGCACATTGCAGACTTCAGGGGATTCAAATCTACCCATATCTGGACGACTGCCTTATACAAGCGGACAACAAGCAAATTATGTTAAAGGACTTGGACTATGCCATCCACCTACTACAGGCCTTGGGATATACAGTCAACATCCAAAAATCAAGACTTGTTCCATCCCAAAGAATAACCTTTCTGGGTGCGGATCTAGACACAACCACCCAAATGGCCTTTCTCACAGAAAAAAAGCAAAAACAACTACCGGATTACTTCAAGAATCTGACAAGACAAACTCAGCTGACTGCAAGGAAAATCCTGCAGGCCCTGGGTTACATGGCATCTATCATTCTTCTGATTCCGCAAGCAAGGCTGCATATGAGAAAATTACAATGGTACCTAAGGAGTGTATGGACTCAGCACAGTCACAGCTTAGAAACTTTGATCCCTCTCATTCCATGCCTTCAAAAGGAATTTCTGTGGTGGGCTCAAGCCTGCCAGTCGAACAGCGGGTTGCCCTTCAGCAAACCAAGAGCCAACCAAACCATCACCACGGACACTTCAGACCAAGGTTGGGAAGCACACATGGAGGGCAGATGTATCCAAGGGCTATGGTCACAAAGAGAGCTGCGCATGCACATAAACCAAAAGAAAATGCTGGCAGTGATACACGCAATAGAGGCCTTCAAACCTTTCCTTCATTAAGGCCACCTGCTCATAAGGACAGACAACACCACAGTTATGTGGTACATAAACAAGCAAGGAGGCACACATTCCTACCCTCTATGCAGACTGGCAATGAATCTATGGGAACTTTCCTTGAAACTCAATATCTTTCCTTGAAACTCAATATACAGCTGCAGTCCCAGTTCGTGCCAGGGAAAGACAATATACTGGCAGACAGCTTAAGCAGAACTACCATGGATGCACACAAATGGATGCTGCACCCAGACATCTTCTTACTCATAACACAATCATGGGGAAGGCCGGAAATAGATCTGTTTGCTTCCCCCCCCACAATCAACTGAAGACATTCTGCTGAAGGACATACCTCCCACAAGCATGGAAAGTGGACGCTCTCTCTTTCAGCTGGAAAGCTCTAACAGTCTATGCTTTCCCACCTCTCCCATTAATGACCAAGGTTTTACTGAAGATCAGGGCAGAGCAGCCCAGAGTGATTCTGATAGCTCCAAACTGGCCAAGGCAGCACTGGTACCCACTGCTAAAGAGCATGTCACAGACGAAACCGTGGCCTCTCCCCCTATGGCCACTTCTACTGACGCAGCACAAAGATTCTGCATTCCAACCTGAAAACCTTGCAGCTAACTGCCTGGAGAATACCATGACTCCTCCCCAGGATAGCCTATCCCAGAGAGTGAAGGATATTATGGAAGCTCGCCGACCCTCCACAAGGAAGGCATATTCAGCAAAATGGAAAAGATTTCACGCTTGGAACACAACAAAAGGCCTAGATATGACAGTGATGAACATGGCACATATACTGGAATATTTGGCAGAATTGTTCCACAATGGCCTGTCTTACTCTTCCATTAAGATACATGCCTCAGCAATTTCAGCAGAATACAATGTTAATCCACCTGTCTTCTCACATCCTCTCCTAAGACAGTTTCTAAGAGGAATCAAAAACATCAATCCTCCAAGGAGACCGCCTCTACCTACTTGGGACCTTAACTTTGTGTTGGAAAAACTAACACTTCCTCCCTTTGAACCAGCAGCATCGGCGGATCTACAGTTTGCATTCCTTCTGGCCATAACCTCAGCAAGAAGAGTATCTGAGTTACAAGCTTTAATGGCAGTGCAGCCATTTCTTATCTTTCATTAAGACAGAGTTTCTTTTGAGAACCAATCCTACATTTATGCCAAAGGTGGTATCCAGGGTATCCTTGAACCAAGCAATTCACTTGCCTACATTCTTCCCAAAACCACAAAATAAAGGGGAGAAATTTCTGCACACCCTGGACATACACAGACAATTGCGCTACTACTTGGACAGAACTAAAAGTTACAGAAAGACTGACCAGTTGTTTGTAGCATATGCTGCTGGGGCACAAGGAAAAGCAATTTCCAAACAGACAATTTCAAAATGGATAGGAAATTGCATTCGATTTTGTTACTCCTTTCATGGAAAACCTGTGCCAGCAAACATTAGACCTCATTCCACGAGTGCCACAGCCACCACCACAGCCTTCCTAAGAGGGGTGGCTACCAAGGACATTTTAGAAGCTGCTACATGGAGCTCCGTGCATACATTTGCCAAGCATTACAATTTACCTTTATACTCCAGATCCAGAGCAGGGTTTGCTACAGCAGTCCTGCAGGGTATCTTAACTACACCATCCTTTACTTAGTACCTCCACCCCCAGATTGGCTATGGTATTCTACCCATATGTGATGACTGCAGATGCATCCTTGAAGAACATAGTACAGTTTTGTACCTACCATAAATGTAGATGTCCGATAGGTATGATCTGCAGTCAGGTTTACCCTCCCTCCTTCCCCTCTGTGGTATTCCTAGGGTGCTTACCCCTCCATTAGCTAGCTGGGGGATCTATTATGGTGTACTTGTTTGTGTGTATATATATATATATATATATATATATATATATAAGGGCACCTGGCATCTGGGGCAAGAAAAACTGAGGAATATGGCGTCTGCTGATGCTTTTATACCCCAGACGCTCTGACGTTGGGGAAAGTGCGACATCAGCCGAGGCCAGACCCAGATTTTGGAATCCGGCCGACCGAAGGGCTGCCTGAGGCAGGACAACCCATATGTGATGACTGCAGATGCATACCTATCGGACATCTACATTTATGGTAGGTACAAAACTGTACTATTCCATTCATATGGTGACGGTGTCTGACATTTGTAGTGGATGGACGAATGTCACGCCTGATGTGGAAGGGTGTTGAGCTTTGGTCAGGCTGGATATTAGGCCATTTCCAGTGAAGACCCAGTAGTCAGCTCAACTTGCAACATTGATGTACTCTGTCATCTATTGATAAACCTAGATCACTGTTGCAATAGTGTAAGCTGTATGGGTTCTACACCCCACCCCTTGTGACTGGCCAGCTTTTGAAAGGTTAAGGCTATTTTCCATGCACTCCAACCATCAGGAGCTTGAGGGGAGCTCCATGTAAAGACAGGAGAGCAAAGTATGTCTGAACTATTTTGCCACGGAATAGTGTTCTGCCAGTCCCCATGGAACTGTCATTCAGCTATTGACTCTTAAAGTCTGGGCAGTTGTGTCCACTTTGAAAAAACCTATATTTCTTTTTCTGACGAAAATGTTTTTCTACCTGAAATGGAATGCTGTGTTAGAAAATCTTTATTTTAAGGCTGTAATTATATTTTTGTTGGAGTATTGTTTCAATGTTTGTGAACACTTTGTATGTGGAATTTAAATTTTTGACTAAAATTTTAGTCCAGTTGTGTACTTACTGAGGGGCCAGATACTATGCTGGGGAGGAGACTGTCAGTGGTTTACTTCTCAATACCTTATTCTCTACCTTTCCTCCTACAGTTGTCCCAGCTTTGTTAGCTAACTTCAGGATCCGTGTTTTTTTCATCTTCTGTTGTCCATAAGAAAGTAGTTGCCAGGGTGTCAGGCAAGTTACTTTTGTACATCAGCCACTGGTGGATGACTGTTGTAGCCACTTGTTCCTCAGACACCCATCTTTTGCCCTGTTGTCCCCCCTGGTGTAGTGGATACAGCCACCAAAGAGTGGGATATGACCATGTCCTCTGAGACTGTAGGTATCCTATTAGGGCGACAACCACTCTTTGGTCTCAAGGGAAGTGAGCGAACAGGTGTATTTTTTACTTGAGGTGGAATCTGAATCTAGCATCTGGAATTAGTGTGCTTTCTAATTTTTTTCCCCTTGGAGATTCCGAAGACAAGTGAACAACGTGAGAGAAACTTCAGGCTCTTGTCTCCTTGGACAGGGAAGATTTACTGGAATTTGCAAAGGAGCTCTTTAGTGCATTTTCCCTGTCTTAGGGAGTCCTATCTTTCTGACCTGATTTTTCAGAAAGGTATTACGGGGCGGATGATTGTACTTAAAGAATTTTAGTCTGAAAGTTCTAATTTTGATAAGTATTTTTTTCAGGTTTCCCTTCTGAAGAATTTTCCTTTTCCACAACTTTGCCTAAGGTGGGAGTTTTTCAGTGGGAGGAGAATAAAATTCCTATGCCACAGAAAATATGCCTAAGTCTGTAACTGTTCCCCCATGCTACCTCCTTTTGGCAACGTTAGCTTTTCTCACTACTACTAGTCTGTGCCTCTAGGAAGTCTTGACAAGTTGTGAAGCTTACAAGAGACGCATAAGTACTTGTTTTCTAATCCTGGCTGTGAATATCTAAAACTGCTTTTGCTAAACAATTTACTACTTCTAACTTCTTTGCCTCTGAAAAGGATGGGAAAGCATTAGATAAGCAGGGGAAGGAAATGTATTTTTCTTGTACTTGGACCTTTAGGTTTTTGAATCGTCAAGGTTGTGTACTAAAGTTTTTTGCACATGTTTTAAGAACATACAAAAGCCTTCCTTTTAATGAGGTTAAAGTTTTCTTCTGCAACATCTGCTTCGGATTCTTCCAGCACAGCTACTGCTTCTGCATCAGTGTTTGAGACTGGTGTGGCCCCATTTTCAAAATCTTTCCAGAAGATGAGATTGAAATTTTAATAAGTTATGTTTGGCCCTTCTGCTGCTGAGGTGCTGAAGTGTGATAAAACAGGGAAAGTTTATTCAAGAAGTCTTATTTTTCAACATTCCTTTTACAAAGCAAACCATCTTCTCTTCCTCCTCAGCTCTCCTTTTCAATAAGCAATTAGGCAGCAACAGGGTCGGCCTTAGGTCAGGTGGTGTCCTAGGCAAAAGGGCTCCACAGCATCCCGTACACCACCGTCCAGATTACTGGAAAAATGCTCCTGCTAGAGCGGCACCCAAGGCAGCCTATGCCTAAGGCCAGCTATGGGCAGCAAGGAGCTGTCAAACAGGAGTTTAAAAATCAGTGGCAAGGAGGATCTAAAAAGAAGCCTGAAAAAGTCTGTCAGTATACTAGTATCCAGTTGGGGCTTTTCTCCTTCCCACGCAAAATGTTGTCCAGAAAGGGTGCATTTGGCCATTGGCCTTCCTCTGTCCCAAGGGGGATTCCTTCTGAACCCTGTGACTCGTGTGTGTGTGTGTGTGTGTGTGTGTGTGTGTCTCTCTCTCTCTCTCTCTCTCTCTCTCTCCTTCCCTCCTTCCAGAGATTTCTAGAACCGGAGCCTCATTGCCACTTAACTCATTCACACCAAAGGAGATCAGAAAGTTTGCATTGTAACTTCCAGTTGGCGGGGCCTAAGCCTTTTGACAGAATCAAATTATGTCCTCAGTCCTCACACTTCAAACAAATGTTCACATCTCTGGAACCACAGGGGTGATGCAAGAAATGTAAATGGCAAAGCCTTCAGCACAAATTATTTTTATAATGTTGGCATTCTTTAGGTTGTAGGTCTTAAATTGAATTTATTAGTCACAGTAAATGTAGTAACTATTATGTTTGTAATATTTTGTACACAACTTAACAACATTTCAGCAACCACTCAAGTTACACACACAGCAGCAGCATTTTATTCATCTAGCTGAGAGCTTTCATATGAGGCTAAGGAGTTCTGTCTGCGTTACTTGGTTGTTGAGGTTTTTAGAAAAATATGATCATTTTTATATATATATATATATATATATATATATATATATATATATATATATATAAATTAGTATCATAAAAACAGTTAATATCTCTACCTGCACTAGACAGAGATCAAACATTAGAAGATGAAATTATTAAAAATCTTGTACATAGCATGTTTTGGAATTATTGATGCAAATGTGAACAAGCAGTATTTGACACCTAGAGGTGTCAGTAGGAGTTAACTGCGGATGCACTTGGAGGCGTAAATCAGATGTAATGAGTTAAGCAGGGGCTTTTATTCAAGGATTTTTCAAATGCCAAAAAGATCCTATAGACCTATATGAGATCGTTCCATTTTAAATCTTTTTGTCAAGATTCTGAAGTTCAAAATCTTGTCCCATGTACCTCTGATTCCTTCTCTAGCATTCATGGTAAAGCTACATTTAAAGCATACCCATCATGGCATTCCCGTTGAACAATTATCCGGGTCTTGTGTCTGGGCTCACATTTTCAGTTATGTTTTATCCTTTGGACTTTCCCTGCACTAAAGTTATTCAGTGTCTTTCCCTAGTCATTGCTTATTGCAAACTTCAAGGCATTTGTATTTTTCAATACATGCATGATTTCTTTGTGTGCAGACTGTCCTCCTAGCTGTCAAGAATCAACTGTTCATAATCTTCTGTTCAAATCAAGTATATCAGAAGTTTTGTCTTACCCTTTTAAATGAATTGTATTCCTGGGATATTTAAATTCTATCCCAAGAAGAGCCTTTCTTCTTCCAAAGTAGACATGATGTCCTTCAAGGATGCATCTGCAGTCCTAACATATGGGTTGTCCTGCCTCAGGCAGCCCTTCGGTCGGCCGGATTCCAAAGTCTGGGTCTGGCCTCGGCTGATGTCGCACTTCACCCGACGTCATAGCTGCTGTGTATTGGGTATAAAGGCATCAGCCGACGCCATTTTCCTCCGTCTTTCTTGCCGCGTGGTGCCCGAAGCAGAAGCTGTTCGCAAGTGCCGGTCGGTCAGATCCAGAGATTTCTACTACCGAAGACTTCTAAAAAGCTAAGTACCCCGTTGGGGACTCTTTCTTGCCTCAGCCGATGTCAGAAAAAGTAAATAATTGTTTAACTTGCGGGAAACAAATACCTCATAAGGATTTCCACTCTTACTGCCTTCCTTGCTTAGGCCCAGACCACGACGTATCAGCTTGTCTAGCCTGTGCTTCCTTCAACCGACGGACACTTAGACGTCGGTCGGAGTTTGCAGAGGAGTTTTTTGGCCCCGCTTTTGCTTACAAAATGCCGTCGGAGACTCCGACTTCACAATTAGCTAAAAAGCGTAAGGAAAAGGACCGACACTCGCAGTCTGCGGTTTCGGCTGAAATCACGGTTAAGCAAACCGCGAGTGTCTCGGTTTCGGCTGAAACCGAGTCCTCTGTTCTTCCTTCGGCCAAAAGCATGCCTCCAAAAGCCGAGGCCTCACAGAGCATGGCTGAATCTGCTACTGAAATTTCTCCTGCTGTAGCAGGCACCTAGGATTTATCGGATACTATTCCTTTAGACATATCTACTCCTGCACGTGGAGCTGCTAGGCCCCCTGCATCTATGTCTATCAAGGCTTTTTCTAGGGCTAAAGCAGCTAAATCTTCCAAGGCCTTGCCTGCAAAAACCCCCTCACACAGGCCTACCTCTAGCTCCCAAATGCTCAGCCTGGCTGAGGATCTCATTTCTTTGATCAGGGGATCTCAACCTCACCCAGACAGGGCCTCTCAACCCCCTCCAGAGAAGAGGCCTAGAACTGAGCCCCCGGATCCTGTTTCTACAGACTATTCCTCGGATGACTCAGAAAACTCAGACCCTTCAGAAGGCCCATATTCTCCTTATGAGGATTCCGATGCAGAAGACTCCATTCCTTCTGCCTCTCCTCCTGAAGAATTTTCTTTTGGGGAAACCTTACATGCTATGAGAGAACATTTTCAATGGCAGGGCCAGGATTTTTCAGATTCAAGGAAAAGGCTAAGGACCTTTTTACATTTACCACAGCATAGGCCTTTAGCCATTCCTCCAGTACTAACAGTTGATGATGCATACAGTGATGCCTGTACTGCCCCTGACTCTCTCCCTCCGGCCCCTGACTCTCTCCCTCCGGCCCCTGCCAAGCCCGACAGATATTACAGGGTCCCGGACACACACTTCCACTTGTATAAGGCTCCTATTGCAGATCCTGAAACCATTTCACAGGGCCCCAAAGCTGTAGCAGCTGCCTCTGCCAAAACCCCTCCCTCTGAAAGAGAATCTAGAGCATTAGAGAGATGGGGTAAAAAAGTTTATACTTCTGCTACTCTTTCGGCCAGGGCCTTAAACTGTCAATTTCACATGATTCAGTATCAGGAATTTTTGTTAGACCAGCTAAATAAAAAACTGTCCTTTCCTGAACCTATAGACCATAAGTCCCTTCAGGATTTGGTACATAACACTCAGCAGGTCAGTAATCATTCCTTAAAATGTGGCTATGATGCACTGGAGGCTTCCTTTAGATCAGCTATGACTGGAACAGTGATTAGAAGGCTTGCCTGGTTAAAAGAGCAATCCTTACCAGACCATGTTAAGTCAAAGCTCCTAGATGCTCCTATGGAGAAACAAAGTTTGTTTGGCTCCCCTGCACAGCAAGTGCTAAAGAAGGTGGAAGAAAAAGCAAAATCTGTCCAAACAGTCAAGGATTTCTTACAGGTCCAAACTCCGAGGTTTAGTAGAAATTGGCCTTCGAAGAATTGGTCCTTTCCAGACACCTCCAGAGCACAGAGAGGCAGAAATAGGCACCCAAGAGGCAGAGGTCAATCCAGAGGTGCCTACAGGGGACGTCAGTGGCAGCCTAACAACCAGAGAAGTACTGCCACAGATTCAGCTACAACCACTTCCACAGGACAGACACAATGACTTGGCTCTGATACCGCCTACCAGGGAACAACTGGAAGCACCCTTGGGCGGAAAGCTAGCCTTATTTTCCGTAAACTGGCATTACATTACAGGAGACAAATGGATTTTACAGACAATAGACAAAGGCTACAGGTTTCACTTCCACACTCTACCAAAAAAGAGAGGAATGCCAAGCCTACCACCAAACCAAAAAACAAACGCTCTAAGACAAATCAACCACCTACTAAGGATGAGAGCTATAGAAAAGGTACCGCCTATGGAACAAGGACAAGGATTTTACTCCAGACTTTTCCTGGTACCAAGGAAAGAAAATCAATGGAGGCCTATTCTCGACCTGTCCGCTCTGAACACGTATCTCATTGTTCCAAAATTCAAAATGCTGACCCTACAGCAACTTCTTCCCATGCTGGGCCAGGAGTCTTGGCTGGTGACTCTAGATCTCAAGGAGGCATACCTGCACGTCCCTATACGACCAGATTGCAGAAGATGCCTCAGATTTCTTGCAGGATCAGAGCATTATCAATTCTCAGCATTGCCCTTTGGCTTATCTACTGCGCCCAGAGTATTCACGAAATGCCTGGCATCAGTAATTGCTCATTGCAGGCTTCAGGGAATTCAGATTTACACATACCTGGACGACTGCCTAATACAAGCGGACAACAAGACCAAATTAACAAAAGATTTGGAAAAGGTTATACAACTGCTACAAGCCTTGGGATACACAGTCAACATGAAAAAGTCAAAGCTGGTACCATCCCAAAGGATAACATTCTTGGGTGCAGAACTGGACACATCAAATCAGATGGCATTTCTCACAGAAGAAAAACAAAAGCAACTACTACTATTTCATGGCATTAACAACACAGGCCCAGCTTACTGCAAGGAAAGTCCTGCAAGCCCTGGGTTATATGGCATCCTGCATAATATTGATTCCGCATGCCAGGCTGCATATGAGAAAGTTGCAATGGTACCTAAGGAATGTATGGTCTCAACACAAGCACAGTCTAGAAGCCCAGATTCCAATAATACCATGCCTGAAGCAAGAATTCCTGTGGTGGGCTCAGGCCTGTCAGTTAAACAGAGGACTGCCTTTCCACAAACCTCATCCAAGCCAGACCATCACCACGGACGCCTCAGACCTAGGCTGGGGCCCACACATGGTGGACAAGTGTATACAAGGCCTATGGACACAAGACCAGCTGAATCTACACATAAATCAAAAGGAGATGCTGGCAGTGAAACATGCAATCCAGACATTCAGACCTTTTCTTCAACAGGGTCACTTGCTGATAAGGACGGACAACACCACAGTCATGTGGTATATCAACAAACAGGGAGGTACACACTCATATCCTCTATGCCGGATGGCAATGGACCTGTGGAACGTGGCCCTGAACCTCAACATTCAAGTCCAGGCCAAATTTGTGCCAGGAAAAGAAAATTCACTAGCAGACACCTTAAGCAGAACTACCACGGATGCCCACGAATGGATGCTGCATCCAGATATCTTCAAAACCATTACAAAGAAATGGGGATTGCCAGAAATAGACCTGTTCGCATCCCCACACAACCACCAATTGAGGAAATTCTGCACAAGGACATACCACCCACTTGCTTGGAAGGTGGACTCCCTATCCTTCAGTTGGGAAAGCCTGACAGCATATGCGTTCCCACCTCTTCCTTTGATGCACAAAGTCCTACTGAAGATCAAAGAGGATCACCCAAGGATAATCCTGATAGCTCCAGACTGGCCGAGGCAGCATTGGTACCCGCTACTGAGGAGTATGTCTCGGACACACGCATGGCCTCTACCTCTATGTCCTTTACTTCTCACACAGAACAACTACAAGATCCTACATCCAAACTTGAAAACACTACAGCTAGCTGCTTGGAACATTACATAAAGCAAAATAACCCAGATTTATCTCAGAGGGTTAAAGACATTATCCTGGAGGCTCGCAGACCCTCCACAAGGAAGACTTATTCAGCCAAATGGAAAAGATACCTCATTTGGAGTGCAGCAAAAGGGGAAAATGTATCATTAGCAAACATAGCTAACATCCTGGAATACTTAGCAGAACTTTTCCACAATGGCCTGTCTTACTCCTCCATTAAGATTCATGCATCAGCAATTTCAGCAGAATACAACATGGATCCTCCCGTCTTCTCTCATCCTCTACTCAGGCAGTTTCTGAGAGGAATTAAAAATGTAAAGCCTCCATGGAAGCCACCTTTGCCTACATGGGACCTTAACTTTGTGCTGGAAAAGTTAACACTTCCCCCTTTTGAACCAGCAGCAACAGCAGAATTACAGTTCTTATCTTGGAAAACTGCTTTCCTGCTTGCAATCACTTCAGCAAGAAGGGTTTCGGAATTACAGGCATTAATGGCAGTACAGCCCTTCCTAATCTTCCATCAGGATAGTGTCCTTGAGAACTAACCCTACTTTTATGCCAAAAGTGGTTACCAGAGTATCATTGAACCAAGCAATTCACTTACCAACATTCTTCCCCAACCCACAGAACAGGGGGGAAAGACTACTACATACCTTGGATGTGCACAGGCAATTACGCTACTATCTGGACAGAACTAAGACCAACAGAAAAACTGACCAGCTTCTTTTAGCATATGCAACAGGAATGCAAGGAAAAGCAATTTCAAAACAGACAATCTCAAAATGGATAGGAAATTGCATTAGATTTTGCTACTCTTTTCATGGAAAGACAGCTCCAGAAAACATCAGACCTCACTCCACAAGGGCTACAGCCACTACTACAGCTTTCCTACGAGGAGTGGCTACCAAAGACATTTTAGAGGCTGCTACTTGAAGCTCCGTGCATACATTTGCCAAGCATTATAATCTTCCTTTATACTCCAGATCACGAGCAGGTTTTGCAACTGCTGTTTTGCAAGGGATCTTAACTTACACCTTCATTATCTTAGTACCACCTCCCCCAGTTTGGCTATGGTATTCTACCCATATGTTAGGACTGCAGATGCATCCTTGAAGGACATAGTACAGTTTTGTACCTACCATAAATGTAGATGTCAGAGAGGTATGCATCTGCAGTCAGGATTACCTGCCCTCCTTCCCCTCTGTGGTACTCCTAGGGTATTTACCCATCTTGTAGCTAGCTGGGGGAATCTATTATGGTGTATTTGTTTGTATATATGTATATACATTCTTATATTGTTTGCTTTCTACTGTTTGGAATCATTTGCATTTATCCAAATTTAGCCTTCCTAGAGGGCACCTGGCATCTGGGGCAAGAAACACTGAGGAAAATGACGTCGGCTGATGCCTTTATACCCAATACACAGCAGCTATGACGTCGGGTGAAGTGCGACATCAGCCGAGGCCAGACCCAGACTTTGGAATCCGGCCGACCGAAGGGCTGCCTGAGGCAGGACAACCCATATGTTAGGACTGCAGATGCATACCTCTCGGACATCTACATTTATGGTAGGTACAAAACTGTACTTTTTGGAAGTTCGTCCTGAGTTTCACCTATTGAAGTCATGCATTTCCAAGGGAATTTAATAGCATTTTTGGGAATATATAGTCAAGGATATGCTTCTGGTCAGATTCCACATGAAAATAAGTACATACCTCAGATTTGTCTTTACTCTGCATCTGCACCCTTTCTTTTCAGATCCCATTGTTGGAATTTGTAAAGATGAAGATTCTGTGGTGGGTAGACCAGATCTCTTGCAATACAGGCCTTCCATTCTCCCTTCTGCCCCCCCCAGTCTCACTACTGATGCACATACTTCGCAACATCTTAGAGCAAGAAATCTTGACAAAGCCATACATAAGTGGGACAAAGACCCCAAAATAGGAACATTTTTTAAATATTCCTCTTACAAACTTACAGTTGATAGAATAACTGGTTTTGTATTGGCATGTATTTCTGACGGTTATGATGTCTGTCACTTAATTTTCTAACTTCAGCCTTTAATGAGTTGCCACTAATTTGCCAGCAAGTCGCAATTTTATGAAAAACTGACCAAAAAATATGAGGCAAAAATCTGGACGTTCTGCGAAAATCTCTACAGTTGAGAGGTTTGCAGATGCATCAGAGCAGGCATGAGGAGCAGTTTGAAAAGGGGTAAAAGTGCAAGTTCTGTGGAATCATAAGGTTAGATGCACAAACACAAATCAGAGCGATGATGGCAGTGATAAACACTTTGAAAGCCATAAATTGTTTCTTGTCCCAATCACCTCAGCAAGATTACACAGACAATGCCACTAATGTACCTAAACAAGAGGGTACCGCATCTCACCCTCTTTTGCAGACTTGCTGTGATTGCCTGGGAGATGGCACCTTGGCGCTCTCTGACTTGTCTTACTTCATACATTCCATCAGAACAAAACTCAGTTGCAGCCAAGCTCAGCAAGACCACCCCAGAAATGTAAACTTCATCTGGGGTCTTCAGGATGCCTAAACTGTGGGAACTTCTTAAGCAGACTGTCTACTCCAGGATTTCTTGGAAACTGACCTGGAAAACAAACACTTTCCCTTGGATGAGAAAGTTCCTGAATGCATTTTCACTTTCCACTAATATCCAGGGTTCTTCTGAAGCTACAGAAGGCATTGCCATAATTGTGTTGGTGACTACCTTTTGGCCAAGGCTACAGTGGTTTTACCTTTTAAATCTCCGCCTGAAGCCATTTCAGCCAATTGCCTGGATGATTGCATTTTGATGCCCTTCAGGCACATGCAGCAGGGGTGGAAAAAAAAAAGCTACTAGCAAAATTATACACGTGGTAGTAGAAACGACTTCCTTGTTGCTGCCATTACTGAAGCTCTGCCCATCTTTAGGCCAGGTTTCCTCTGTCTTGTTTGTGAGTTACTGTCCTCCATGGCTAGTTTATTCCTCTAGCATGGAGAACTTTTGTCATTTTATCCCACCCCCTTCTTTTCTAACTATACTCAATTTTTGAAAGGGTTGTTGCATATCCACCATCATAACAGGTGGCTCCTTGAGATGTAAAATGTGTGGCTAAAAATCTTACTCTCTCCATTTGAACCAGCTCATGTAGCTTAATTGACGCTCTCAACATTGGAAGGCTGCTCTACTTATTCTCAAAGCAGATGTCAGGGCAATATCTGAGTTGAATCACAAGTACATGGTTTCTTTGAAAACTTGTATGCTTTTATCCCTAAAGTGGTCTCAGATTACTTTAAGCCAGGCTATTAGTCACCCAGTCTCCTTTCCTTAACCAAAGAATAAGGGAGAAATGAATAGTCACACTTTACCACTGCAGGCAGCACAGGTACTACCTAGACAAGATGTAAGCCTTCAGGAAAGCAGTTTCCCAAGAAAGAGGAAAGGACAACCCAGTATTGACTAATGGTTCTCGCACCCTATTTCTTGTGCTATGCTCACTATTAGCTACTTCCAGGCACTGTGATTCTACTAGAGATTTGTTTTTTTCTGTAGTGTTCTGGAAAGGGGTGGACTCTATTTTGGAATCAGCAACTTGGTTTTCTGTATGTACTTCAACACATTTCAAATTGAATGCCTTTTCCAGTTTCAGAGCAAGGTTTTTTCTAGGGCCATTCTCCAGCGGCTCCTGGATCCTTGAATTCCTTCTTCCTCACTAGTTATTTATAAGCTATAGTAATCAACTGTCATAGCCTAGGCTACTGCCACAATGATATATTAGAACACTTACTGTTATGGTAAGTTTACTTATACTTGTTCTGATAATGGGGCTAGAGGAAGTGGTAGATACTGATCCACTCCTTCCTCTAGCTCCCTTAGTTTGGTTATTTTTCTTGTCAGGTGATGGATGGATGGTGTGGATACGTACATCTGTTTCTGTATAGTTTACTGTTGAATTGTTTCCTAGTGTTCTTCCAGGTCTTATTCCACCTTTTCTAGGCAAAATCGGAGGTAGTTTGCACTCCAGTTGTGATATGGAGCGGCTCCCTAGCTCTTTACAATTGGAGCATGTGGAAGACATAATTCAGCTTTGAAAAACTGACCATCATGAAGGGGGGGGGGGGTAGGACCAGTATTGCTTAAGTTACTGAAGCAGTCATCTATGAGAACATCTACTGCTGTGTTTACTTCAAGTGTACCTTTATAGTAAGTTCTTACAGTTGTACCTTTCTGCAAAATATCTTCATCAGCTGATGCTTTCTCATATAATAGCTTTGCAGAGTAATATTTCTTTCATGTTGCAGGATGAGGAGGAAGAAATCAAGCAAGAAATTAATATGTTGAAGAAGTACTCCCATCACAGGAACATAGCCACATACTATGGTGCCTTTATCAAGAAAAGCCCTCCAGGCCACGATGACCAGCTCTGGGTAAGACTGCTCACAAAATGACACTTGTAAAACCGTGGGTGTAGATTTCAGTGTTAGAGGAGGATGTAGCGCAGTCAGAGATCTTTGAGAAGATTTAAGGTTACTCCACTTGCATTGCATCTTACTACATGTATTTTTTCCCTCTAATTCCATGTAGCATTTTAATGTACCAGTACAACTGCTGCTTTGCTGGGCTCTTTGTAGTAGGAAGCGCGTTACTGATCCTTGCTCAGGCAAATTATTTCTTAAAACAGCTTGCTTGATTCTTTGATATATTGGTGTTAATGTAAGAAATGTAGCTTTATGTTCTGAATTTTCACGGTTACATTTCTGATGATCAGCAGGACTCGTGTAAAAGGTCGAGTCCCAAGGGTTTACTCTGTGAATTCCCTTAAGCTGATACAGTAAGTCATGCTCCTTATTTCTCTAGAAGAGAACTTGTACTCTTGTTCAGTCTGAGTGTGAATGGTTAGGTGATGTACTCTGCAGGCCAAAGTTGATGTAGTTTTACTTACCCTGGCAGTAGTTAGCAGAACTGTGAAGAGAGTACTTAATGCTCATCCATATTTATTGTCCTAACAAACTCCATGCTGCACATGAGTGCTAATACCACTGACTGCAGAGCACATTTTGGGCATAGGTCTGTGGTGCATACTGCTGAGAAATATCATTCTGCCATTTTGGTAATGTAGTGATGAAGTAGATGCTATATGTTCAAAATTTCAGAACTGTAATGTGGAACTGTGGTCTTTGTGCATAGAAGAGTCCTTCCATCAGCTGTGTTGGACTGTGGGATGCTTAACCAGTTAACGCATCACTCTCTAGCAGCTGTTATAGTTTCTGAACTGTTTGTGTAATGTGTACATAATTATTTCAGTGCTAGTCTTTTTGAAAACCTACCTTGAGTTGTACAAGTCATCCTCAGAATACAGAAGTTGAACATCACTCAAACCGTTGTTTTCTTTACCTGTTTGTGGCTAGGTCCTCTGTGCACCTGTGTTGTGACTTTTTCTTAGTTTTATATTTGGTACAGTTAAGGCAGATATTTGAGAGCACAAGTCTGTTGCAACATGTGGTATATTTAAAGTTTTTTTTCTATTTTGATGTGTAATAGTTATTTGGCTTGAGTAAAGACTTTGGTATCACTGTTAATATTTCTGCTGAAACTTAATTTCAGAGGGTAAGTTTGAAAAATATCTATGTTTGGAACACATCAATGTTTTGCCTTTCTAACAGAGTTCTACATTTATCTGATCTAACTTTAGTGTATTTCCAAAAGTCTAGTCATTTGTTGGACTTTTACTTTGCCATTTCTTTTGGTAGGTTTTACATTTTCTCATAGTTAACATACAGCTGAATTACTGAGACTTGGATTTGAATCTCACTTTCCTTTAGGAGAATTCTGTGTACCTTGAGAAAGCTGTTCTGTTTCCTTTGGATACAGGTTTTTCTTGGAAAAGGAAACTTGTTTATCTTAATGGACCTATTTCATAATGCTTACTGTTAAGCAATTTTTTATTGCATAACTGGTCCATATCTGCATGCTGCACATATTTTCATGAATACTTGCATGTTTTTCTTGATGTCAAAATTTGGTCATGTTGCTTTATGTAGTAGAAATGAAATGGCTGTTAATTGTTTTCTTTCTTTCTTGCGTCTCATAGCTAGTAATGGAGTTTTGTGGAGCTGGTTCAGTCACGGACTTGGTGAAAAACACTAAAGGGAATTCGTTGAAGGAGGACTGCATCGCCTACATCTGCAGAGAAATCCTACGAGTAAGGACTAATGTCTCGAGTTGTTGTTTGTGACATTAGAGTTTGTGTGCCAGTCTTGATATTGCAGAAAAAAATCCCTATACAAAGGTTTTCTCCTTTTTTTTCTTGTACCCAATTTAGATTACATTGCATTTGACAGGGTATAGTCTCTCTAGTTTCACTTTTAAGTAAATTCATCTGACAGTCCATCTCCACTGCATCTGTCCATTCTCCTTCATTCCCCTTGCCACTTTTTTGTGGCTCATGCTGTCTTGAAAGCCACCTGTCACCCATTCTTGTAGCCCAAATCTTTCTTTGAATTAGTAGTTTTACAGCTGCAGTGAAATGTTTGGTCCTTCCCTTCTTTCAACTTGCCTTTGCCCCCCCTCTCCACCTGTTTTGTGGATAATCTTTTCTCCCCATTTATGATCTCTTGTAACCATGTCGTGTGACCCTTTTCTGATTTCTTGTGTGAGGAACTGCAGCCTCCTCCAGTCTTTAATAACACTTAGCTCCATCCAGCTGTTTATCTTTTTTACTGTGGAAAAAAGTTTCATTGTAAAACCATCAATTCATGCTAATAAGACCTACTATGAACCAGGTACAATTTGAAATAGTAAAGAATATGTGGGGAGTACTAGAGTACAGGAACTCTGATCCACACAGAATAACTTGGTAAACAAAGTTAGTTACCTGTATTTCAGCTTTGACAAAGCCCAAACTTCACGCTTTCCTAATGCATTCCCTGTGGACTTTGTTCAACAGGCTGATGTCTTTTCCAAAGTGTGATCTCAAGAACTGCAAACACTAAGGTTTGGTCTGACCAAGGCCTTAAAAAGTAGGACTGTTTTCTTTCTGGAGACTGCCGCCTGTGTTTGAACTCCAACATTTTTTTTGTTGGTGCCACTGCCCTCTCGTGTCTTTCTGTGCATCCCCTCTAGTTGGTAAATTCACACATGTGTTTTTGTGCCTAAAGCTGGTGTACTTTTTTTGCATTTGGTATATTTATGCCTGAGTGGTCATCCATTCCCAAGCTTGTTAATATTATCCTTTTTGCTGACTGGATTAATCCCACTAGGTTAGTAGCCCCTCTTCGGGGGAGGCCCGAGGTGGTATTTATACTGCTAGGGGAAATCTGGCCCAGGGTGTTTTCCACATCCTCCCTGCTACCAGCAATATTTATAAGTAGAGGTTTTGTCTGTTCATTATATCTGAGAGTCTGGACTGCCCATTGCTGTACCCCACTAGTCACTTTCCTTATTTCTGACCTCACCTCTATTACTATAACTGCTCATTTTAACCCTCATGGTGCATTCCAGATGTTCTTCATGTTTCACTGTTGCAGTCATCACCTGTGGGTTATCCCTGCTGTGGTAGCCCTCGGCTGGCTCGAATACCAGAGTCCTAGTTTTTCTGCGTCTGCTGCTGTTGCTTGCTGACCTCAGGTCATCAGTGCTATCAAAGTAGGCAGCCGATGCCATTACGTCAGTCTCTCTTGCCATGGAGCCCATAGCAGAAGCAGTTCTCAAGTGTGCCGGTCAGTTGCTACCAGAGTTTGAATTACAGCTGAAAACATCTAAAGTACCCCATTGGGGATACCTTTTTTTTTTTTGCACTAAATGTCCGAAGAAGTTAAGTTTCACCTATGGAAAGCAAATACCACACCGAGACTTCCATTCATACTGCATCACTTGTTTAGGCCCAGACACCGGCTTCCGAGGAGGTTTTTTGCACTACTGAATCTAGACAAAAACTGACGTCTTACCTGACTACAGTTTCTGTCAGACCGATGGATACTCTTAGGCCTAGGGGCAAGGCCAGTCCTAGGAAAATTATCTCTAGCCACCATTTTACTCCTGCACTGGCACCCCAAGCTCAAATGCTTAAAGTGGAGGATCTTATCACCCTTATCAGGATTAGGCAGGCCACACCTTCTAAAAGGGATAAAGACCGTTTCTCCTGAAATACTGACAGAACAGGATTCTGAAGAGTCTGATTATTCAGATTTTGAAGAGGAACAAGCTCTTACTGCTTATGAGGATTGATGCAGAGGAATCCATTCCTTCTGCCTCCCCAACAGAAGATCTTTCCTTTGGGGAAGCCCTTCACACCCTCAGGGAACATTTCCACTGGGAATCCCAGGACATCCCTCAGTTTAATAAGACTGAGTTTCTAAACCTGCCTCAGCACAGATCCTTGGCCATCTCTCCAATCTTAGTGGTGGTTCATGATGTCTTCCATGAATCCAGCTCAACTCCTGATGCCCTCCCACCTGCTCCCAGAAAAACTGACAGGTATTGCAGAGTACTGGATTCTCACAAATATCTGTACAGAAATCCTGCTGCAGGCCTGGAGGTCATTATACAGGGACAAAGGAGCTAAGCCTAGTTCTTCAAAGAATTCTACTCCTTCTGACAAGGACTCCAGAGCTCTGGACAGATGGGGTGAAAAAGTATACACCTCTGTATCCTTAGCTATCAGAGTACTCAACTGTCAGTTCCACATGTTAAAATATCAACAACACACTTTGGAACTATTAAAACAAGATTTCAACCGTTCCTGACTGTGCCAAGTCGAAATAGTTAGCAGATTTACTGCCCTCTACTTGTCAAGTGGCTAACCACTCATTACACTGTGGATATGATGCACAAGCAGGGCAGCAGTGGTTAGGGTTGGTCATTAGGAGACATGCATGGTTGAAGGAACAACCTCTCCCTGACCATGTCAAATCTAAATTACTTGATGCACCCTTGGATAAGGTCCACTTGTTTGGAGTAAAAGCAGAAGAGGTGCTTAAAAAGATTGAAGACAAAGGAAAATCTATGCAAATAGAAAGATTTCCTTCAAGTACAACCTCCTAGGTTCAGCAGGAATTATCCCTCAAAACACTGGTCCTTTCCCTCACCTAGCAGACGGGGGCAAGTTAAGCCTCGCAGGGACAGACCCACTCCAGGAAGTGGTTGACTGGGTGAAGTTCTAAGCCATCCCTCTATAGCAAAAACTCTCAATGACTCCTTCTGCCCTCTTTTCACTCGCCAAAAACTAGGATGAAGACTCCCCCTCTGCATAGAAAATTGGCTATCTGTAACAAAGGACCAATGGGTCTTAAAGATAATTTCTCAGGGATACAAATTCTCCTTCAACGAACTCCCAGTTCCAAGAGATACCCAGACTTGCCTCCAAATCAGTGGGCAGAGGCATTGAAACAAGTCCAAACGCTCATATCCCAAGGAAAAGTAGAAACTGTCCCCTCAGATCAAACAGGCAAAGGCTTTTATTCCAGACTATTCCTTGTTCCCAGAAGAGGGCAATTGGCACCTCATCCTGGATATATCCATTCTGAACACCTTCTTGGTGGTCCCCAAATTCAAAATGCTAACTTTCCAGCAGCTGCTGCCCGTGCTGACAAAAACTACGTGGTTAGTTACCCTAGATCTAAAAGATGCCTACCTCCATGTCCCCATAAGGGAATCCTGCAGGAAATTCCTTCACAACAGGCTCACAACACTTACAGTTCTCTGCACTACACTTTGGCTCATCTACTGCTGTCAGGGTGTTCAAATGCTTAGCCCCAGCCATAGCCTTTTAAAGGCAGAAAAATATACATAATTACCCTTATCTGGATGACTGCATCATTCAGGCAGGTTGCAAAGAAAAGCCCCTCAAGGACCTCTTCTTTGTCAAAACCCTCCTTAACCTCCTTAAGGTACACCATCAACGAGAAGAAATCAAGGCAAACACCCTCCAGGAAGACCTTTTTCTTGGGAGCAGGACGCACCATCCCAAATGGCCTTCCTCTCCCCAGAAATACAGAGCTTCCTGCCTCTCTTTTACCCAGCTGGCTTCCAGAAGTCACCTCACTGCGAGGAAGTTCCTGCAAGCCTTGGGGTACATTGCATCTTGCGTCCTAATTCCTCTGTCCAGGTTTCACATGAGAACTTCATTGGTACCAAAAGAACCTTTGGAGTCAGCACTCTCAACCTCTACACACTTCTCTACCTCTGATCCCCTGTATAAGGGCCAAGTTTTTCTGGTGGGCAGGGGCCTGTGCCCAGAACTAGGGTCTTTCCTTCACCCTCCACCCAACCGGGCAGACCATTACCACTGACTCCTCAGACACAGCTTGGGGCACTCACCTAGAAGGCAGATGCACCCAAGTTCTTTGGGATGCCTAGCAGCTTCCCTTACACATCAACCAGAAGGAAATGATGGCAGTACAAAAGGCTCTGACATCTTTCAAACCCCATCTCAAGCCAGGGGTTGTCCTTATCAGAATAGACAGCACCACAGTAATGTGGTACATCAACAAACAGGGAGGGACCCAATCTTACCCTCTGTGCAGGGTAGCCATGAATCTCTGGCTGGCAGCCTCTTCCATGGGACTACACCTGATAGCACAGTACCTACCAGGGATCAACAACATCCTGGCAGACCACTTAAGCAGAAACTTACTGGACCCCCACGAATGGCAGTTCCACAGAAAAATATTTTTACAAATCACTCGGGCATGGGGGACTTCAGAGGTGGATCTCTTTGCATCGCATCCCAACCATCAGCTGAAAAAAATTCTGTATGATGGAGTATCACCACCTAGCGTGGAAGGTGAATGTCTTGACCTTCCCCTGGAACACCCTCTTTGTGTACGCATTCCCTTCTGTGCCTCTTATCCCCAAGGTACTGATCAAAATAAGGGAGGAGAGACAAAATGCCATTCTCATTGCCCCAGATTGGCCCAGACAACATTGGTACCCCTTACTGCGCAGCCTGACCTTTACAGTCTCCCAGGCAGCCTGACCTTTACAGTCTCCCAGGCAGCTTCCCCTGATCTCAGACCTCTTAACTCAGGTGGGGGTGGGAATGCTGCACCCAGACTTGCAGACTCTCAAACTATCAGCATGATTAATATCTATAAAGACAAACAAGGTGCACCTATTAAACAAAGAGGTCTTAGACCGAGGCCAGAAGGCCCAGCACTAGAAAATCTTGCGCAGGAAAATGGAAAAGATTCTGCTCCTGGAGCCAGTCTAGAGGGGGCAATACCTCACGACCTTCCATCCCTCTTATCCTGGACTACCTAGCAGAGCTACTTAATAGTCGCCTCTCCCTCTCTATTAAAATCCACACCTCAACCATTTCAGCTCATTTTGATACAGAACACCCCCTGTTTTCCCATCCTTTGATTAAACAATTCCTCAGAGGGGCTTCTAATATCAGACCTCCCAGAAGGTCACCCACTGCAGCCTGGGACCTGAATTATGTTTTGGAAAAGCTAACTTTACCTCCCTTTGAACCTGCTGCTTCAGCAGAACTAAGATACTTCTCCTGGAAGACTATTTTTCTCCCAGCTATCGCCTCACCCAGAAGGGTTTCAGAACTTCAGGCACTGATGGCCATTGAGCCCTTCATCATCTTCCATGCAGACAGTGTCTCCCCAAGGTGGTATCTAATGTCTCAACCAGGCCATACATCTCCCCACCTTCTTTCCTAATCCTCAAAACAGGGGGAAAGAATTCTGTACTCACTAATGTGCAAAGACAGCTCAGATACTATCTGGACCATACTAAACCCTTCAGGAAAACAGACCAACTACTTGTCAGCTTTGTCCCAGGGGCAGAGGGGAAGTCCATTTCCAAACAGATATCACACTGTATCCATTTTTGCTACAGTTTGCATGGGGAACCCCCGCCCCCCAAGTCTATTCAAACCCATTCCACTAGGGCATCCTCCACTTTCACAGCATTCCACAGGAGTTCCCACCAGGGACATCCTGGAAGCTGCCACCTGGACTTCTGTCCATACCTTTACCAAGCATTGCCACCTACCTCTATTTTCTAAGGCTAGGGCAAGGTATGCCTCTGCAGTTCTGCAGGGCATGCTGACCCATTCCTAGGACTCTTACTAATCCTACCACACCTCTCCTCAGCTTTGGGAATCCTCCCACAGGTGATGACTGCAACAGTAAAACACTAAGAACATAGTACAGTTGTGTACACTTACCATAAATGTAGATGTTTGAGTGTATTCACTGTTAGTCATGGTTTCCCGCCCTCCTTCCCCCCTTGTATCTTCTTTCTTTAGGTAGACATAAGTTTCTAACAGTGGCTTTTAGCCACCAGGACCACTTTACCATATTTACTTGGGCCTCTGACTGGTTAGGGCAAGAAAAACTGATGTAATGGCGTCGGCTGCCTTCCTTTATAGCACTGATGACCTGACTTCAGCCAACAAGCGACAGCAGCCGAAGCAGAAAAACTTTGACTCTGATATTTGGGCTGGCCGAGGGCTACCACAGCAGGGATAACCCACAGGAGATGACTGCAGCAGTGACTAACACACTAACATCTACATTTATGGTAAGTGTACACAACTGTACTTTCCTCCGTCTTGATCATCCTTGAAGCCCTACAGTTTTCAAACCAACGATGCTTGCAGATGTTCTTAGTGTTTCACTGTTGCAGTCATTACATTTGGGTAATCTGCTGGTAGGGTTGCCCTCAGTCGGTCTGATTAACAAAGTCTTGGGTCCTGCGTCGGTTGCTGTCCCTTTTTCCATGATGTCAGGTCGTCATGGGTATAAAACATGCAGCCGACGCCATTACATCAGTCTTTCTTGCCGTGCAGTGCCTGAAGCAGAAGCAGTTCGCAAGTGCCGGTCAACAGACTCCTGAAATTTTCGTTTTCGAGTTTCAGAATCAAGTCTTCAACTAACAGCTAAGTACCCCGTTGGGGAAACTTTTTCTTGCTCCTTACTGATGTCAGTAAAAGTTAATAATTTTATTACTTGTGGGAAGCAAATACCTCCTAAGGATTTCCATTTGTACTGTAGTCCTTGCCTAGGCCCTGACCACAACGTACCTTGCTGTCGGTTTTTTGCTTTATTTAATCAACGCACTATCCGTCTGTACATTTTTGCTTCTAAATATTTTGGTTCTCTGTTTAATTTTCCAGAAATTACGTTGGTTAGTCATCTGACTACCGCAATACTGAAAAAATGCAAAGAGAGACAGGCTGCTGAGGTCCAAAACTGCCGGCGACGCTTCTAAGCCAGTTGCCAATTCGCCAGTACTCAGTGAGGCGCTTTCGCAGTCCCTGATGCCCACTAATTCTGATTCGCAGGCCTCTACGGAGACCCATTCGGAGTCCAGTATGCCGGGAGATACTTCAGCTATGGAACCCGCGGATGTCTCTACCTAGGATGGGTCCGGAGCCTCTGTGCAGGCACCGGCTTCTGAGGGTGTATTCAGGTCTACAGATTTGTATATTAAACTGACACCATCGTCAATTTTAAGGCCAAAATCTCAATCTATGTCTAAAAAACCGATGTCCAGGCCCCTATGCCTAAAAAACAAATTATCAAAATGACTGAAGATTTAATTACTCTAATCAGGGGTAGTCAACCCCCACCCCCCCTTCTAAGAGGCCTAGGGCTGAACTTGACTAAGAGTCCTGTTCAGAAGATTCAGTTTCTTCTGACTCTTCTAATGAACAGGATTTGTCCATACCTACTTATGAGGACTCTGATGCAGAGGATTCCATTCCTTCTACTTCTCCCCCTGAGGATTTTTCTTTTGGGGAAACTTTACTTTAAGGGAGCATTTCCACTGGGAAAGTCAGGATTTTTCTGAATCCAAAAAGAGGCTTAGGGATTTCCTTCTTCCTCAGCATAGGCCTTTGGCTATACCTCCTGTACTAGACATTGCTGATGTGTTTTCAGAATCCAGTATGGCCACCGATTCCCTGCCTCCGGCTCCTTTTAAGCCAGACAGATACTACAGAGTTCCTGACTCCCACAAATTCCTTTTCAACAATCCTGTTGCAGACCCTGAAACCATTTCTCAGGGGCCCAAGGGCATTAAGGCTTCTACTACTAAAAATCCTACCCCTTCTGATAGAGACTCCAGGGCGCTGGATAGATGGGGTAAAAAGGTTTATACTTCTGCTACCTTGGCAATCAGGGCTTTAAACTGTCAATTCCATATGCTAAAATATCAACAGCATATCATGGGACTGCCAAATCCAGGCATTCCAAAAGCACTAGGTTTCAGTCCCAAGGGACTTTCAGAACTAAGCAATGGGGGTGCCTCTGCTTCCAAATCTGGAAACAACAAGACACCTCCCTATGGTAAACAGTCTCAATGACTTTCCTTTAAAATTACCAAGCACTTGCCTATTAGCCGCCCCTTTAGGGGGGAACTGGCTCTTCATGCAAAAAACTGGTAACTTATAACCCAGGGCAAATGGGTTTTAAATAGTGTCCCAGGGATACAGATTTTATTTCCACACGTTGCCAACTCCAAACGGATGGCCATACCTGCCCCCAAGTCAGTGGGCAGAGGCTCAGAAACAAGTAATTTCCCTCCTAAACATGGGCAATTCAACTAGTACCAGAAGAGGAAAAGGGACAAGGTTTCTATTCCAGACTTTTCTTGGTACCCAGAAAAGACAAATCATGGCATCCAATTCTGGACCTGTCTACTCTAAACACCTTTCTGGACATTCCAAAATTCAAGATGCTGACTCTTCAGTTACTTCCTATGCTAGTCAAAGAAGCCTGGTTGGCAACTCTAGATTTAAGAGGCTTACCTGCATATCCCAATCAAGCATCTTGCAGAAGATACCTCCGCTTCATAGCAAGCTACTTGCATTCTCAGTTCTCTACACTGCCCTTTGGCTTATCTACTGCACCCAGGGTATTTACAAAGTGCCTGGCTCCAGTAATTGCATTTTGCAGGCAAAGAAATATTCAGATATATCAACTAGTACCCTCTCAAAAAATTACATTCCTGGGTGCAAGCTCGAGTACAACTGCCCAGATGGCTTTTCTTATGCCAGAAAAGCAAATTCAATTGGTGACAAACAGGTGGCCACAAAAACCCTGCTATCTACAAGACAAATACTGCAAGCCTTGGGGTTCATGGCCTCCTGCATTCTTCTAATTCCATATGCAAGACTTCATATGAGGAAACTTCAGTGGTACTTAAAAAGTTTATGGGAGTCAACATTGTCACAACCTGGAAACAATGATTGCTATCTTTCCTTGCCTGCAACTAGGGTTCCTCTGGTGGGCAGAGGCCTGCCACCAATACAAGGGACTGCCATTCACACCAACCCCTGCCGCACAAACCCTAGATGCATCAGACTATGCATGGGGGGCTCATCTGGCAGGGAAGTGCATTCAGGGCAAATGGAGTCCAAATCAAATGCACCTTCATATCAATCAAAAAGAAATGCTAGCTGTACGTAATGCTCTGACAGCCTTCAAGGACTACCTTCATCCAGGGCAGCCAATGGTGAAGACGGACAACACCACAGTTATGTGGTACATAAACAAGCAGGGGGGTACACATTCCTACTCCCTCTGCAGACTAGCCATGGCATTGTGGAACACTGCCTTGAGCTATTAAGTACAACTACAAGCTCAATTCCTGCCAGGAAAGCTGAATATTTCGGCAGACGAACCAAGAAGAAATCTCATGGACCCCATGAATGGAAACTGGAACCACAGGCTTTCAACATGTTGACACGCAAATGGGGGAGCCCAGACATGGATCTTTTTGCCTCCCCCCAAAACTTCCAGCTGGACAAATTCTGCACAAGAACTCCTCACAAAAAAGCTTAGAAAGCGGATGCTCTGTCCTTCAGCTGGGAAAACCTATCAGTCTATGCCTTTCCTCCTCTGCTCTCCAAAGTTCTACTCAAAGTCAAACAGGACAAACCAAAAATGATTTTGATTGCTCCAGACTGGCCTCACCAACACTAGTACCCACTCCTACGCAGTCTGTCACAAATTTCTCCATGACACCTGCCTCCGACACCTTCCTTACTGACTCAGCAGAACAAACAAATTTTGCACCCTCTGCTCCAAACATTGCATCTTGCAGCTTGGCTAATCACTTAAATTTCCCCTTAGCATCCCTCAGCAAACCTATGCTGGATGTCATTTTGGAGGCGAGAAGACCTAGTACTAGAAAATCTTATGCTGACAAATGGAAAAGAATCTGTGCCTGGAATCAGTCTCAAGGGATGAGCACAGCAGTGCCCAATTTACCTCAGATTTTGCAATACTTAACTGAGATGCTTCACAAGGGCCTTTCTTTTTATTTCATAAAAGTCCTTGCCTCAGCCATTTCAGCTCATTACAAGACAGAACCCCCCCCCCCTTCACTCATCCTGTGCTAAAGCAATATCTCAGAGGGGCCAAAAACTTAAGGCTACCCAGGAGAGCTCCAGCCCCCTGCCTGGGACCTTAACTTTGTATTGGAGAAACTCACTCTACCTCCTTTTGAGCCAGCTGCTACTGCAGACTTAAAATTTCTTTCCTGGAAAACAGCCTTCATTTTAGCAATCACTTCGGCTAGAAGGATTTCTGAATTACAGGCCCTTATGGCAGTGGAGCCTGTCATTATCTTTCATGCGGACAGGGTGTCACTCAGGACCAATCCATCCTTCATGCCCAAGGTGTGGTATCCAGTGTGGCTCTTAATCAGTCTATTCATTTGCCACATGTCCAACCCAGAATTGATGAACATGCTTCACCTCAAAAAATCTAGATCCCTCAGAACTACAAGGGCGGGAGACTTAAACCTTGACACGGTTATTAATAGGACGTGCTGGAGGGACAGAGTCATCACCCAGAGACTCCCTATGCTGTGGAACAGAATCCCGGTACATGTGAGGCAGAGCACCTCACTGGCTTTGTTCTCTTGAACAAAGCCAGCAAGGTGGCTTTGTTCTCTTGAACTAAGCCACCTCGCTGGCTTTGTTCAAGAGAAATCTTGACCAATGGATGGGAGATCGCAGATATACCCCAGGGATTATCTCAGTGTCACTGCTTGACAGAGGCACAGCAAAATAATGGGCATAGTATCACCCAAACTAAAGGGGTGGCGAAAGCCACAAAACTCTGGGCTAGGCTTATAAATGCCCTTGGGCAGATAGCCTAGTATGAAGCTATGAACTTTCTTCACCAGTCCACAGAACAAGGGAGAGCAGATTCTGCATTCTTTGGATATACACAGACAACTTAGATTTTACTTGGACAGGACTAAATCTCGAAGAAAATCTGAACAACTGCTGGTAGCATTTGCTGCAGGGGCAGAGGGGAAGGCTATTTCAAAGCAAACCATTTCCAAATGGATAAGCCATTGTATTCATTTTTGCTATAAGCACCATGGAAAACTTATCCCCCAGGGGATCAGATCCCATTCCACCAGGGCTGCATCTACTTCTGCAGCCTTTCTCAGAGGTGTTCCTACCAGGGATATTCTAGAAGCTGCTACTTGGAGTTCAGTTCATACTTTCACCAAGCACTGTTATTTACCAATTTTCTTTAAATCCAGAGCTGGCTTTGCCACTGCTGTTTTGCAGGGCCTTATAGCCTGTCCTAATGTTGTATAAATCCATCCTTCCAACCATAGCTTTGGGAATCTACCCAAATGTAATGACTGCAACAGTGAAACACGAACATAGTACAGTTGTGTACACTTACCATAAATGTAGATATTCGAGTGTATTCACAGTTTTAGTCCTGGTTACCCTCCCTCCAGCTCACTGTTTTTTCTCTTATTATGCCTCTCCTTTTCTTTTACTACACTTAAAAGCCTTTTTGGTGTATTTGCTTTTGTTTGGAGGTATATTTTTTTGTTTTAAATTTATGTATATATATTTTGCTCCCCGTTTGGGGGGAACCTGACATCTGGGGCAAGAAAAACTGATGTAATGGTGTCTGCTGCATGTTTTATACCCCTGACGTCATGGAAGAAGGGACAGCAACTGACGCAGGACCCAAGACTTTGTTAGTCAGGCCGACTGAGGGCAACCTGCCAGCAGATTACCCAAATGTAATGACTGCAACAATGAATACACTCTAATATCTACATTTATGGTAAGTGTACACAACTGTACTTTCTGTACTGTCAAGTTTTGCAAGCTACTTGTAAAAGACACTAGAACTGTTGCTGCACATGGACTTGTGCAGATTGTTGTCTGGAGATTGCTGTCTTGTTTGAAAACTGCCATCGTTTTCCTGATTTTTCTTTAGCTTTGCTTGCCATCACTATTAGGCTAAGTGGCCTGTAGTTCCTACTTTTTCCTGCTTCCTTCTCCAGAATCGCTACTTCTTGCTTTCTTCCATATCACACACACCTGCATTGGTTATCGGCCTTTAAGATTCCAGAATCTTTTAGCTTACTGGACAGATTCTTGAGGTCCCTGGAAGACAGCCAGTTTGGCTCGTCTCTACTTTATTCTCCCTTTAAGGACAGTTATTTCCCTCTCTATCTGCTTTTATTTTTATTCTGGAGTCCATCCATTGCTCACAGCATAGCAGTCCAGTGGTGTACTTGTGTAAAACATTTTCTTGATCATCATATTTATTATAACTGCAATTGCCTGAACTTGTATGGGTTATATCCTGTACAGGATACATTTGGCTATCTTCCAAAGCTTCAGGGCACCTTCCACTTGGCGAACCTGTCAGTCATCTCTAATCGAGTTGACAAAGGTTTGGGCTCCAAACCCTTCAGAGCTTTCCTGCCAATGAAGAGAGCACACATCCAGAGGCTTTCAAGGATCGACAGCTTGTGCTCTTCATCTGCTGGGCAGATATGTTCCTGTTGGGGAAAAAACTTCCACATTAAAAAAAAAAAAAAAAGTTCTTCCCTGTTTAAGAAAGTTATTTTTAAGTTAGAAGTTTGTTTTATTCTGTATTTGTTTGAAAAAAGTGACACTTTTAAAGATTTAAAATTTAACGGCTCTTGCTGCTTGTTTTCTTCGGGAAAGAGGCACCATTTATGGCTTGACCATGGAATAAACGTCTGGTCTGTGGTTGGTTGTTCTTCCAGCCACAAAATGAAGCAAAGTTAAGAAAAAAGCCTTTGCCACCACAGTAGGCTAGCAATTTGCGTCAGCCGCATATGGGTGACTCTGCTGTGGTCATAGTTAGTTCCTTAGGCCACTCTTTTTCTCTGGATCCCTGTCATGTAGCACCTTCAGCCATTATGGACTGTGAGTTAGCCACATCCTCTACAGTTGTTAGGGTCCCCTCAGTAGATAAAGGCAAGTCAGTCTTGACTGTCCTAGGAGAAGGAACAAGGGAGACTTCCCTGTTTTGTCAGAATGTTCCTACTGCTGTGGAAGCTGCTGCTTACCGCCATTAGTAACGCTGTTGGCCCTATTTTTTACGGTCAGGAAACCAGACAGGAGAGGTTTACTGGTGCTGGCCTAGGATTTAATTTGGGCTATTGATTCTTATAATATATTTTCTGGTAAAAGAGAGGGATGACTGTTTTCCTAAAGAGATTTAATATTCTGAATCTGTTTTGTGTTTCAGTCTGAGAAGAACTCCATTTCTGATTCTAGCTATGCGATTTCTTATTGAGACTGTTTCCAGAATGTGGCAGTTGTTCAGTGGGAGAAAACTTGGGTTTCTCAGTCCCTCAGAAAATACTCTGAGCTATTACAAAAGCATTTTCCAGAGCCTTCATCCATTCCTCCAGGTCTTATTAGCTTTGGATGATTTTTCACTGCCTCTAAAGAGGGAGACTATAACGTTAACTTTTTATACACTTTCCTAAACCTGACCCAGCAGCTTTAGTTAATCCTACTGTTGCTAAACATTTAGATAATTTCAGTCCTATTCCTTTTGACATGGATGGTACGATTGAGAAGTAGTGCATGCTTCTGCAACTTTTTCAGAATTTTTAATTTTTAGGCTCATGTGTTGAGGCTAATTGCAAAGCATGAGGAGTGTCTGCAGTTTCTTCTTGAGGAAATATCTGCTTTAAATTAATTTTTTTCTATTGTACAAGTCACAGTTCATAGTTCACAGTATGTGTATGACTCAGTTGATACACTGGTCATAGTCCTAGAATAAGTTATTGTTTCAAGGACTTTTAATTTTCTCAGAACCTCTCCGAGGTGAAAAGTGATGCTTTAAATTCTCCTTTGGATAGAGATTGGTTTTGGCTTCTTGATAACCTTTGCAGCAGAGAAGTGTGATGAAATGGGTAAGTTGATAGAGGGAATATCTAAGATTTTCAGCTCTCCTTTTCCAAATTTTCTAGGGGATTCTCTGACCTCTGATCCAGATTTGGCAAAAAAATAAAACTCAGTCTCGACAAAATGCTGGCATACTGACACTTGAGAGGAAATGGCAGGTTTCTTCTAAGAATTCAGGAGCCCCCCCCCCCCCCCCGCACAAAAAAGGTAGTCCAACAAGTCAGAATGACTGTTCAGAGGATCTTATCCCCAACCCTTTCCCATCCTGGCAGTCCTTTTGGCCTTCCAGACTCTCCACTATTTTCTTTGGCAACAGATAGTATCAGACAAATGGGTTCTGAAAATCATCAAGGTGAGAGGTGGCAGCGGGAGGGTTATCCCTGCTTAAGGGCTAAGTTTTCATCCACCAGACTCCTCAACGCATGCTGTCCCAGGGTGTGATGGAACAAGTTTCTTTTTCCTAGGCTGTGAAATGTTTTAATTCAAGGAGTCTTTTAATGGCAAAGAAGTAAGGTGCTTGGAACCAAGTTCTGGATGTTCATCGTGTTACCCTGCTGCAGTCATTACACTTGGGGTTATCCTGTCGTCAGGCGGTCCTGCAGTCTGCCGGATTTCCAAAGTCTTAGTCCGACGTCGGTTGCAGTTGCCTCATCCCTGATGTCCGTGCGCCAGGGGTGTATATATTGCAATCAACGCCATTTTCTTCAGTCTTTCTTGCCACGCGGTCCCCGAAGCAGAAGCAGTTCGCAAGTGCCGGTCGGCCGACTCCTAAGATTTTCGAATTTGAATTTCAGACCGAAGTCTTCTATAAAGCTAAGTACCCCATTGGGGAAACTTTTCTTGCCTCAGACCGATGTCAGAAAAAGTTAACAATTGTATTTCTTGTGGGAAGCAAATACCTCATAAGGATTTTCATTCTTACTGTATACCTTGCCTAGGCCCTGATCACGACATCACTTGTCGTTTTTGTGCTAGATTTAATAAACGTACTATTAAAAGACGATTTGATTTCGCACTACACTTTTTTGGTAGAAAATTTAATTATAACATGCCGTCGGAGCTTCCGACTACCGGCGTGCAGAAAAAGTGCAGGGATAAGGATCGACAGCCCAGACCTAAGCCCGATTCCGAGGCCTCGGTTGATCCGGTCTCCGGTTCTTCGGTTATCAGTGAGGCTCCGACGCAGCCTCTGACTACCGCAGTTCAAGAAACCGAGACCGCTGCAGATATTTTGATGGAGTGTACTAGGCCGACGCAGCCTTTTACTTCAGGCCCTACCGACGATTTACCTTCCAAGGACATCGGTGCTTCTGAAACACCATCGGTTTCTGAAGGCATTTTCAGACCGACGACTCTTACAGTCAAAACATTTTCCAAGTCAAAGACTCCTTCCAAACCGAAAAAGGCTTCACTTCAGTCTCCTGTTCAAGGCCGTATGCCTAAGAAACAGATGCTCATGATGGCTGAAGATTTGATTTCTCTTATCAGGGGTTCTCAACCTCCTCCTGACAAAAGGTCTAGACTCTAGGAAGAATCTGCTTCCTCTGAACAACTGTCTATTTCTTTGGATTCCTCTGAGGACCAAGACTATTCCTTCTCTCCTTATGAAGATTCTGATGCTGAGGACTCTATTCCCTCAGCTTCCCCACCAAAAGATTACTCTTTTGGGGAAACTTTACATACTATGAGGGAACATTTTCACTGGGAACGTCAGGATTACTCTGATTCCAAGAAAAGGCTCAGAGTTTTTTACTCCTCCAACACAGACCTCTAGCCATCCCTCCTGTTTTGGACATTGTGGATGATGTCTATTTAGAATCCAGTTTCAACCCTGACTCTCTGCCTCCTGCTCTGGCCAAGCCTGACAGATACTACAGAGTACCTGATTCCCACAAATTTCTTTACAAAAGCCCAGTAGCTGACCCAGAGACCATCTCCCAGGGTCCCAAGGGGGCTAAGGCTTCCATGGCTAAAAATCCAGTACCTTCTGAAAGGGATTCAAGAGCACTAGACAGATGGGGGAAAAAGGTTTATACCTCAGCCACTTTAGCTATGACAGCTCTAAACTGTCAATTTCATATGCTTAAGTATCAGCAATTTCTGATCTCTCAGTTAAAACAAAAGATAACCACCCTCCCTCAACAATCTGAATTGAAAGAAGTACAGGATTTGTTGCACGCCACCGAACAGGTAGGCAAACATACCTTGCAATGTGTGTTTGATTCTTTAGAGGCCTCTTGCAGAGCAGCTGTCACTGGATCAGTTCTACGTAGGCATGCCTGGTTAAAGGAACAAAGTCTGCCTGATCATGTTAAAGCAAAACTACTAGATGCTCCCTTACAGCAGGATGTTCTTTTTGGTGTTAAAGCAGAAGAAGTTTTAAAGAAAATGGAAGATGAGGCAAAATCAATACAGACAGTCAAAGATTTCCTACAAATACAACCCCCTCGCTTCAGCAGAAACTGGCCAACAAAGAATTGGTCCTTTCCAGCCACTGACAGGCCTCAGAGGGGTAAATACAAGCACCCAAGGGGCAGAGGACAACCACAAGCTCAGTATAAACCTCGCCAATGGGGCACTCCAACCCAGAAGGGAGGAGAAGACAGGTCTCAACCCACCAGAAGGCAAACTCAATGACTTGCACCTCAGCTGGCCAAACATAGCTCTTTTGTCAGCCCCCCTGGGGGGAAAGCTAGCACTATTTGCAGACAACTGGCACATGGTCACAAAAGACAAATGGGTTCTAGACATAATTTTACGAGGATACAGATTCCACTTTCACACCTTGCCAATAAAAAGAGGAATGCCAAACCTGCCACAAAATCAAAGGGCAGAGGCTCAAAAGCAAATTTCAGCTCTCATGGCCATGAGAGCCATTCAAAGGGTGCCAACTCCAGAACAAGGCCAAGGATTTTACTCTACTCTTCCTAGTACCCAGAAAAGAAAATGCTTGGAGACCAATTCTGGACCTTTCAATTCTAAACACTTACAAGTTCCCAAATTCAAGATGCTAACACTACAGCAGCTACTTCCCATGTTGGGCAAGGAAGCATGGCTGGTAACGTTGGACCTCAAGGAGGCATACCTGCATGTCCCTATCGGACAAAGTTGCAGAAGATACCTCAGTTTCATTGCAGGTTCAACCTATTATCAATTCTCTGCACTGCCCTTTGGCTTATCTACTGCGCCCAGAGTATTCACAAAATGCCTGGCACCAGTAATTGCATACTGCAGGCAAAGAGGAATTCAAATATATCCATACCTGGACGACTGCCTCATTCAAGCAGAAAGAAAAGACATTCTCTTACAACATCTGGCTTTTGTGAAGCATCTACTGAATTGTCTGGGGTACACAGTAAACGAAAATAAGTCAAAACTAGTACCCTCACAAAAAATGACATTCCTGGGTGCCATCTTGGACACAACGGACCAAAAGGCTCATCTGACACCAGACAAGCAATTACACCTGACTCAATATTTCAAAACAATGGCAACAAAGACCCAATTAACTGCAAGAAAAATTCTGCAGGCTTTGGGCTTCATGGCATCTTGCATTCTGATACCATTTGCAAAACTGCATATGAGGAAACTACAGTGGTACCTAAAAAGCGTATGGTCTCAACACAGCCACAGCTTGGACACAGTGATATCTCTCATTCCCTGCCTTAAACAGGAATTTCTATGGTGGGCACAGGCATGTCACCTCAGCAAGGGTCAGCCTTTCACCTTGCCCCCACCCAGGCAAACTATCACAACAGATGCTTCAGACTATGCCTGGGGGGCACACATGGCGGGGCAATGCATTCAAGGCCTATGGACTGCAGAACAAAGAAAACTGCACATAAACCAAAAAGAGATGCTAGCTGTACAGAAAGCTCTGACAGCCTTCAAGGATCTACTACAGCCTGGACAACTTGCAGTAAAAACGGACACCACCACAGTAATGTGGTACATAAACAAACAAGGGGGCACACATTCCTACCCTCTTTGCAGGCAAGCAATGATCTTATGGAACACAGCTCTGGCCTACTAAGTCCAGTTACAAGCTCAATTCCTGCCAGGACCTAAAAACACATTGGCAGATGACCTAAGCAGAAACATCAAAGATCCCCACGAGTGGAAGCTAGACCCACAAATATTTACAATGATAACTCAAAGATGGGGCCTACCAAATATAGACCTGTTTGCCAGTCCTCAAAACTACCAGCTGACAAAATTTTGTACAAGGACATTCCACCATCAAGCTTGGAAAGCGGACACTCTCTCCTTCAGTTGGAAAAACCTGACAGTATATGCCTTTTCTCCATTGCCTCTTCTCATAAAAGTTCTTTTGAAGTTCAAAAAGGAGAAACCTCGAATGATTCTCATAGCCCCAGACTGGCCACGCCAGCACTGGTACCCGCTATTGAAGAATATGGCTCACAGCCCACCATGGATTTTGCCTCAAATACCTCATTTGCTCACGCAGCAAGACGAGCAGATTCTACACAGCCACATCAAAACCTTAAACTGGCTGCATGGCAAATCAGTTAAGCATTCAACCAGCCCCTCTTTCACAAGCAGTGCTGGATGTTATTCTAGAAGCCAGGAGGCCAAGCACCAGGAAGGCTTACTCGGACAAATGGAAAAGGTTTTCTGCTTGGAACCAAGCTAAAGGCCAAGACACAACTCAGCCTCATATGCCTCACATTCTGCAGTATTTAGCTGAGATGTTGCATAAAGGACTTTCCTTCTCTTCAATTAAAATCCATGCTTCAGCTATTTCAGCTCACTACGACACGAATCCACCTTTATTTTCAAATCCTCTCCTAAGGCAGTTCCTCAGAGGGGTGAAAAACATTAGACCACCTAGAAGAGCTCCTACACCAACATGGGACCTCAATTTTGTTCTGGAAAAACTAACACTACCTCCCTTTGAACCAGCTTTTTCTGCAGACCTTCAGTTCCTATCTTGGAAGACTGCCCTGCTCCTGGCAATAACTTCTGCTAGGAGAGTTTCAGAATTGCAGGCACTTATAGCAGTGGAACCTTTCCTCATTTTTCATCAAGACAGAGTTTCTCTACAAACTAATCCTTCCTTCATGCCTAAGGTGGTTTCCAGTGTAGCTCTAAATCAAACCATCCACCTACCCAATTTCTACCTCAATCCCCAGAACAAAGGTGAGAGACTCCTGCATTCCTTGGACATTCACAGGCAGCTTCGTTACTACTTGGATAAAACTAAGGCTTTCAGAAAAACTGACCAGCTCTTTGTTTCCTATGCTACAGCCTCTCAAGGGAAGGCCATATCCAAGCAAACCATTCCTAAATGGATTGGCCATTGCATCAGATTCTGCTATATCCATCATGGGAAACCAGTTTCTCTTACCATTAGATCCCACTCTACCAGGGCAACAGCTACCGCTATGGCCTTTCTCAGGGGGGTTCCTACCAAGGAAATCTTAGAAGCTGCAACTTGGAGTTCAGTGCACACCTTCACCAAACACTATCACTTACCTCTTTATTCTAAGTCCAGGGCAGGCTTCGCCACTGCAGTTCTGCAGGGCCTGATTGCCTCCACTAACCCTCTATGATGCCTCCACCCTATCTTAGCTTTGGGACTCAACCCAAGTGTAATGACTGTAGTAAGGTAACACGATGAACATAGTACAGTTTTGTACCTACCATAAATGTAGATGCTCGAGTGTTCACCCTGCTGCAGTCCAGGTTACCCTCCCTCCAACCCCTCTGATCTGCTGGCTAAATCTCTGCTATGCCTTACTGATGTATTTGCTTATAGCTGAAGGGTTTTTGTGTTTGTACAGTGTTCACACCATTTGGTACTGATTTGGATCACCTTTTTGGGGGCACCTGACATCTGGGGCAAGAAAAACTGAAGAAAATGGCGTCTTCAATATATATATATCCCTGGCGCACTGACATCAGGGATGAGGTGACTGCAACCGACGTCGGACCAAGACTTTGGAAATCCGGCCGACTGTGGGACCGCCTGACGACAGGATAACCCCAAGTGTAATGACTGCAGCAGGGTGAACACTCAAACATCTACATTTATGGTAGGTACAAAACTGTACTTTTCTTACTTTGGAAATCTGGCCGACTGCGGGACCGCCTGACGACAGGATAACCCCAAGTGTAATGACTGCAGCAGGGTGAACACTCAAACATCTACATTTATGGTAGGTACAAAACTGTACTTTTCTTTCCTAAACCTGTTACTGATGGTGCCTAAGCTCAAAATGCTGTCACTTCAGAACCAGTTATCTTTCTCCTTTGTTTGTTAGCAACACTTGGTTTAAAAGATGCTTATAGCATACCAATTTAACAAGACCTTATTGTACTTGAGGTTCTGTGTCTGGATTATCAGATGTTCTTTCTGTTTCACTGTTGCAGTCCTGACTTTTGGGATTTCCTGCTGTGAAAGCCCTCGGGCGGCCCGACTACCAGAGAAAACTTTCTGCCTCCCAAGCTGGTGGGCGCCTTGACCGACGTTAATGCGCTCAGGTATAAAGGGAGCCAGCCTGCATCATGATTTTAGTCTCTCCTTCCCATCTGAACCCGAAGCAGTGTTCAAGTGCCTTGGTTGGTCCACACCAGAGAGAACTTGTCAGAAAATAAATACCCCATTGGGGAACTCCTTTCTTTTCCTTTAACTCATGTCTGATAAAGTTAATTCTCTTCAGTAGGTAATCTAATCCGACAGAGACTTTTACTCACTTTGTGTCACCTGTCTCAGCCCAGACCATGAAGTCCCTAGTTGCCGTTTTGTGCTGGTTTTAACACTAGGACGCAGGGCTGAATTTTTAGCAATTCTCGAGTCAAGAATTTTTTCACTTGTATCCAGTGACATCCACCGGTTCAGATTTTGAGCAACTTTGGCGAAAAAGAAAAACAAAAGCTTAGATCTTCGGATGACAACCTTTTGCCATCTGCCTCTCCCTCTGGGCTTGATTGTTTAGGAAGGCGAGGTACTTTTCCAGCCACCTTCAATGTCTGAAATTATGATGCAGGCCTTTGTCGAGACCCATTTGGAGTCCGACATGCCGTTGGTCCCATCTACTTCTGTGCAAGCCCTTGTATATGGCTCATCAGTCTGGTTTGGGGCCACTCTACAGGCCTCTGCTTCTAAGGAGCATTTTTCTATTCATGACTCTCCACCAAAGCCTCGGCCTGCCACTGCCTTTTCACCCTTCCAGAGAGACTAGCGTCAGGTTGTCTGATGCACCTAGGGCTAAGACCAAAGCCACTTCAGAGAGGTACTGTGGCAGGGCCTTCACTTAGGCCTACTGGCTCCATTTTACAGTGTTCGCAACAGGAGTTGATTAGATTAGCTGAGTACTTGATTTCTGTTAGGTCAAGACACAGGCCACAGGGGATGTCTCACCAGAAAAAAGGAAAAGGGATGCTTCTTTTGAAGCTTTCCTAGAACCTTTTCAGTCAGATGATTCAGACTTGGAGGAGACTGGGTCTGAAGAAGATCCCTCCTATACATCCTATGTTTCTGATTCAGAGGAGAACCTTCCCTCTGCCTCCCCCAGAGGATTTCACCTTTGAGGAAACCCACTATGCTATGAGAGAATACTTTCAGTGGGAAGCACAGGAATATCCCCAGTCCAGAAACAGAGTTCCTGGATCTACCTGAACACAAAGCACTGACTATGCCCCCCATTTTAGAGGCAGTGAAAGATGTTTTCCATGGGTTTATATCACAAGATTGAAAATGCCGGAGAGCGAACGGCTTAAATATCGAAAATGCCGAACCTCGAAGTCACTCTTGTGGGGGTCTGCACCCCCCCATTAATTATATATACCAACTCCGAGATCGCAGTACAGTGAGTAAAGGACAGTTTTTCCAATCTTAACTGTTCCTCGATCTCATAAAAGCACATCGATAAACAGCATTTCTGATGTTAAAGCTGTTTGCTCTTCAGCCTGTTCGATTTTGTGATAACCTGTCTTCCAGGATTCCTCCTTGAATCCTGATTCCCTTCCCCGTCTCATGTAAACCAGAGAGGTTTTATAGGGTACAGGACTCCTACAAAAACATTTTTAAAAATCCCTCTGCTGACCCTGGGGTGGTCACCCATGTTGGGGTCCAAAGGGGCTAGAGCCAATTTATCCTGGAACCCTTTACCTCCAGAGAGTAAGGGGCCTTGCTAGGTTCAGGAAAAAGGTATGTACATCCTTCACTCTTACTATGAGGGCCCTTAACTGTCAATTTCATATGATCAATTATCAGCAAACCATTTTAGAGGAGCTCAAATGGAAGGTCACCTCCCTGTAGGATAAAAACTTTTCCAAAGAACTCCTAGATCTCACTCCAGTTCTCGGGTAGCTAAACACTCAGTACACTGTGGTTATGATGCCATGGAAGCTTCTTGCAGGGCAGCTGCCACTGGCTCAGTTATTAGAAGGCATGCATGGGTTAGGGAGCAATCTCTTCCTGACCATGTTAAATCAAACCTCCTGGATGCTACACTGAACAAAGACGTTCTCTTTGGCCCCAAGGCAGAGGCATTTCTCAAAAAGATGGAGGACAAATCAGTCTATGCAAACTGGGAAGGACTTCAAGTGGAGCCTCGTAGGTTCATTAGGCACTTCTACAACTAAGCACTGGTCATTTCCCTCCAAGCCTATAGGTAGAGAAAACCACAGAGGGATAGAATCCATAGGCAGTGGCAACAGCTGCAAAGAAGCAGGCAGTTGACCTCTGAGGCTCACAGGCGAGGGATTTCTAGGTCCCAAGCCCCTGCCAGAGAGCAACTGAGGCTTACCAATTAGTGCCCATAGCTGTTAACTCAGAGTAGACCTTTTTACTTCAAATAAGGGGAAGGATTGTGCACTCAGCCTTTCAGCTTGGATAATTCTTCAGCACCTAACTGCAACATTACCCTAAGTAAGCAAGTGCAGGACATCCTCAAAGAATCTAAAAGGCCTAGCACTAGAAAATCATACTCTGTCAAATGGAAAAGATTCTCTGGTGCCAATGCAGCACACATTACTACTGCCGACCTAGAATACCTGATTAGTTTTGTAGATAAAGGCGTTTCCTACACCAGTAAAATTCATGCGTCTGCTATTTCAGCCCACAATCCTACTCTTCCTCTATTCTTTTCCCATCCCCTAGTAAGACAAAATCTTAGGGGAATCATTTGCATTAGACCTCCCAGGAGGAAACGTACTCCTCCATGAGACCTCAACTTTGTTCTAGAAAAGGGGACTTGCCTCCTTTTATACCTGGTGCATCTTTTCTGAAGTTTCTTACTAGGCCGGCAGCTGGGCTGTTATTCATCACATCAGCCAGGAGGGTTTGAGTTGCTGGCCCTCATGGCAGTGGAACCATTTATCATGTTTTACCAAGACAGGATTTCCTTCGGAACTAATCCCTCTCTCATTCCCAAGAACTGTCACTGATACTTTAAATCAAGCCATTCATTTGTTTAAATTCTTTCCCAACCTCAGAACAAAGGGGAAAGAATATTTCATTCTTTGTATGTGTACAGGCAGCTCTGCTTTTATTTGATCAAGACAAAAGCCTTAAATATGACCAGCTTTTTATTACCTTTGCCTCTGGCTTCAAGGGGAAGCCAGCTTCTAAACAGACAATTTCTAAATGGATCACCGGGCCTCTACTGAAAATGGACATATATCCAGTTAGACTAGCTCAGTCAACAGATGTAAAATAAAATAAATAACCATGGCAAGACTCCATGAGAAAGATACAGCAGTGTCTGAAGTACGTCTTGTTCCAGCACCAGTATCCTTTCTTTTCAAATCCCAGTGCTAGGGTTGTAGAGATCACTTGATAGAAACTGCAAATGTTCCTAAAGCCTAGTCTCCCTTTCTCCCTCCTTGCTGCAAAGCAGAAGGTCGCCACAGATGTATTGGACTTTGCTTGGGATGCAGTTTAAGGAGGTGTAAGTGTAAGGTGTGTGTGGAACATACACAGGACAGACTTCTGCCCTGATCAAGGCACTCAGTTCACTGAATCATCTGTCCCCATGACCTCTTCAAGTTAAGACAATGTTACAGTCATGTACAACAAAAAGCAAGGGGTGAACCAGGTTTGTACCTCCTTGTAGACTACCTTGTCAGCATGGGATAAAACTTCACAGCACAGTCTTACTTTTCAGATATCCTGCATTCTGTCAAATTCTGCAAAGTTGTGTAGCAGACCAGATGAGCAGGACAAGGGCTGACTCTCATGATTGGAAAGTAGATTGGGGGTCTTCAGAGATTTGATCCATCTTTGGGGAGGGTTCAGTTAGACCAATTTGCCTCCTGTTTAAAATCCGCTGGCACCATTCTGCTTCAGGACTCTATGCAAGAAGGCTTGGAAGATGTTTCTTATCCTTTCAAATCATATGAATGTTTCTGTATGCTTTTCTACTGATATTCAGGGTACTTCTGAAGATTCAGTAAGACTCCCCCAAGATTATTGGGGTGACTAACTTCTGGCCCGGGTAAGTGCTTCTCCCTTTGGAAATGGCTGGGGCAGTTACCACAAGCTTCTTCACAGAATGATTCTGCTCACATAAGATCGTGTTTGATATTCGTGTCCCCAATAAACTTCAACTGACTGAGAATGTGCAGCAGGTACTAATGGAGGCAAGAAGGCCTGTTACTAGAAAATCTTGTATTAGCAAATGAAGATTTTCTACTTGGTTCCAGCAGCTTAACATGTATCCATTCAAGACTAGTTTATCTTATCACTGCTGCAGCTTTCTTTACAACTGGCATAGTCTGCTATGGATAGTTTAACATCTGTCCAGCATACCAAAGCCTTTACGCCTTCCAGGTACCATAAATCAAATGCAAGTTTTGTACATCCAAGGTGTAAGGAACATATGTGATGTACAAACACTTGGTCCTCTGAACATCATTGCTACTATCCAAATGCTACCTTTGAATAAGGTCTACAAGATGTTTGCTGCATTGGTTTTACTACCGAGCTTCAAGATAAATGCCCTGTTCAGGTCTCTTCCTATTTTTTCTTAATTACCTTTTCACATGTCTTCCAAGAGGAGAAAGGTGTTGGACATTAACCATAAGGATAGACATGAGAAGTGTGAAACCCAAAAAAGGCCCATGACTATAATCATAGAGATATGTCAAGCATTTGTCTTTTAGATTCTCAACACCTATCTGTCATCCCTTTCCATGTACCAGGCAAACTGGCATTTGAAATGGTTAGCCCAGGGTAGCATGGCTTCTGAATCTGCCAACCCCAAGATTTAGATGCCACTGGAGAAAAAAAGCTAAAGTATGCGTTAAGTCTGCTGCTGTCCAGCCTCCTCTGGGTGTATCCATTAAGTTGAAGAACCAGAGGACAGTCCAGTGCTGGTGTCGGTGCTCTGTCATGACCCAGTTGGAGGCCCACACTGGGCTGCCTACTTGCACACCTGCAGAGGATGTGCCTACATCTGCTGCAGATTAGAGGGGAACCTCAGCTTATTATATCAGAGAGACCTAGGAGGAATTCCCCATATTCTGGTTAGGGAGAAGGTTTCTGGTATTGAATGTAGACAGGGTGCTTCTACCTCTAGATTTGGTAGGGCTGATGCACACTGAAAAAAGAAATGGAAAACAAGACATATAGCCCCTGTGACTGAGGATCCACACAAAGAATGTCAGGGCTTAACTCTGGGACTTTTCAGTGCTATTATGGCTTTCAAACCCTCTCAAGGCTTGTCTGTCCTTGCTTCTGTTCTCTGGTCCTCTGCTTCTGCAAAGCATCGTAAGGAATCGGATTCATCGGCGGAAGAGCTGGATGTAGACACGGAATTCACTGGCTTACTCTTAAATCCATTCTCTTGCCCCAGGGGTCTGAAGATAACTTTCTCCTGATTCCCCTATGGAGGAATTATCTTTTGGAGATACTGTGGCATGTATGTTGGGACATTTTAAATGGGATTGTTTGTAGGTTTCTGACATTTTAATAGGAACTGCAAACTGTTTTAAATTAATGCAGGTCTTGTGCAGTACCTGCAGTGCTGGATGCTCTTTTGGAGACACTTTTGCTTCTCGGGTCTGATTCCTATCCTCCTGTCTGTGAGAAAAATGACATGTTCTGTAAAGTGTGTAAAGCTCAGTTTTTGTATAGGTGTCTTTAAACTTGGAGACATTCTGACTGATGTACCTGATTCTAAGACTCATCTTCTGCCATTTTCATTTTGAGTTCTGCTTCTCAGGTGGCCTATCATTCTATTAAATGCAGTTATGATGCTGTAGTTGCATCCTGTAGGGCATCTGCTTAAAGGTCTGTGAGGACTTTCTTGGCTGTGTTTATAGGCTCTGGCTAATGACATCAAGGCAAATTACTGGATTGTCCCCGAGATGATCTTTTTGGCTCTGCAGCTGCTGAGCTTTTTAAGACCCTATAAGGATAAGGGTAAAGTTATGAAGGATCTGCAACAGATCTTCCTTTCTCCAGTTCCAAAGAAGTTACCCCTTAGTCTCCTTTTGTCTGTAGGCATCAGAGGCAGCCTTCAGGGGCACTCTGTTATCTCAGAGTTTTTTTCTATCAAGCCTTCAGGTTTGTAAAAGTTGAGATTTCATTCGCCAAGATATCTGCTTCTGTTTCTGCTCCTCTGTCTCTCCGATGATCTCCTGTCGTCAACAGATAGCCATGGACTGTTGGATACTCTCCATTATCCACCACCATTATTTCATGGATTGGAAGTATCTTCCTCCATTGTTAGACCTTTCTCAGCTTCCTCCTTGCCAGCCCTCTCATTTTCCTTTGGTCTTTTAGGATCTTTTAGTACAAGGAACCATTCAGTCAGTCCCTCTTCATCAGGAGGACACATCTTTTAACTCCAGGATGTTTTTGGTTCCCAGGAAGGAGGGGTTTTGGGGGGCCTCTTCTGGATAGCTGCAGTCTCAAAATGTATCTTATTTCCTTCCTTCCTTCCTTCAAGAGGTTTATCCAGATACTTTCTTGTGTTTCTTCCTCAAACTTTTCTAGTATCCTTGGATTTAAAGGATGCTTACCTCCATATTTCCTATTCATTCTCTTCTCAGGAAGTTTACATTTCTCTGTTCTATCACTCGTTAGTTTTCTGCTTTGCCTTATGGTCTTTCTACAGCTCTGAGGGTCTTTACCAAATGTCTAATCCCTGTGGTGGTCTTCTGCAGACTTCAGGAAATTCGTCTTCCATTATTTGGACAATGTCTTGATTCAGGTCCCCTCTCATCACTGCTTCAGAATCTACACTTTGCTATACTCCTCCACAGTGTCGGGTTCACCGTAAATGTCCGTTTGCGCTGACTCCTCCTCTGTAGCAAGTGCTGACTCCTCCTCTGTAGCAAGTGTTTCTAGGTGTAGGATTCAGGCTGTCAGTGATAGCTTTCCTCCTCCCTCTCAAGGTCCTGTCCTTGACTGCCTTTTTTTAATCTGTTCTTGCAGTTCTTCCTGCAAGAGAATTTCTTCGAGTTCTGGAGTTCATGGCATCTACCATTCCTGTTGTTCCCATTGCCAGACCTCCATATGTGAATTTCAGTAATCTCAAGGCAGGTTTGGCTTCAGCACACCCATCCTGTAGATTTCCCTCTTCTTCTCATGCCTTGTTTCAAGCTTAAGCTGTACTGGTGGTTTCACCAGATTTCCCAAAATTCAGGTCTTCTTTCCAGATTCCTCTCTCTACTCTGAATGCTTCCGACCAGGGTTTAGGAGCTGCCTCTAACAACCTCAACGTCCCTGGACTTAATTCTTCCCAGCCATCTGTCTGTTAGTATCAAGGAGATAATAGCTCTGATTCTGGCCATTCAGGCTTTCCATGCTCTTTGGTTCCCAGGTCCTGTAAGTATTTTCATAGACAATACCACAGTCATGGTACAACAAGCAAGGGGCATAGTCCTACTTTGCAGTGTGGCTCTTCAATCTTTGGATTTTGTGGATGGTCAGTTGATCAGGTTTACATTTTTTCAGACAAACCTTGTGGCAGACATTTGAGCAAGTCCAGAGCAGAACCACACAAATGGATGCTTCACAAGGTTATGTTTTTGGACACTAAATATTGGTGGGGTACTCCTCAAGTAAATCTTTTTGCCTCCCCTTTGAATAGACCATTTCCCAAGTGCCAGTGAATGCCATGTTTTTTTTTTTCCTGGGAGGGGATTTATCTGTATGCCTATACTCCTTCCTCAGCTTCCCAAAGTCCTCCAGGACAGACCCAAAGTCATGCTGGTGATTCCTTTTGGCCCATGCAGCATTGGTTCCCCCTTGTATTTCATCTAGCTAGGGACAATCATCACAAGTTATCTGTTAGGGTGGATCTTCTCACACAGGACAAGGGATCTTTCTTTCACCCTCCCAGTCTTCACTTGACACTTTTAGATAGAGTTTTGATTCCTTTCTGTAATCAATTTTCTGAGGGTGTGCTTAGGATTTTGCAGGAGCCACAAAACCCACCACTAGAAAATCCTTTACGGCTAAATGGAATAGATTTTTTTGTTCCAAGTATGATCTGAGCCCATTTTCTGGTGGGTATTTTTACAACCTTTGTGTGGTTCCTTGCTTCTGGTTTGGCATATTCATCTTTTAAAGCTCATTTGTCAGACAATTCTGCTTGTCTGCCTGATAATCTACCAATTGCTGCTTGTTTTGAGGTCACAAAAATTTTTGAAAAGCATCATTCGTGTTAGGACACCATGAAAGATGTTCTTCCTCGAGACCTTAATTTTGCTCAGAAATTAGCTCAGTTTCCCTTTGAGGCAGTATTTTCCTGTGTGTTGCCACACTATACTTGGCAGACTACTGTTGCAGGCTTTTGTGCTGAGAGTCTCTAAACTTTAGGTACTCCTAGCAGTTTCACCTTTCTCACAAGGCTGGTATCTCTCTTCATACCAATGCCTCTTTATGCCTTAAGTGATTAATTTGTCCTGGAGTCGAACAGTTAATAATTTCCTTTTTTCCCTCACTACAAATTGCTAGAGTATTCTTCATATCTTGAATTTACAGAGACAACTCTGATATTACTTGGACAAGGCAAAACACATCAGGAAGTCTGAGCAAAGATCAAGAAATGGTTTAAGGCCATTTCTTTTTGCTATCGCTTTCATGGGAAGCAACTTTCTTACATTATTGCTCATTATACCCGGGCAGTTGCCTCCTCTTGTCATTTTTTCCCCTAGTGTATGGATACTAGATCCATTTTTGAAGCTGCTACTCATCTTCAGTACACAACTTTTCCATCCATTACAACTTGGATGTTATTTCTAGAGCCAGGGAGGGGTTTGCCAGGGCCATCTTGTATGGATTTTTGGAGGGCTCCTCTGTGACTTCCTGCTCCTGTCCTCTCCAGTAGCTTTTGTACTTCCCAGTTGTGTAAAATCTTAGCATAAGATATGTTGTAGTTTGACCCCCCCCCCCATTATTCTTTGTCTTTCTGGCTACGGGGTCTTATTTTCCTTCTGTTACTTTTCTAGATGCATGTTCTTGCTTTCCTCTTGGGTTGCTGTGTTTTTTGTGAGGCAATTCAATAACGAGGATTAATTGCTCATACATCACATATATACCCTACCTTTGGACGCAAGACATAGATGTATGGCACCTGGAAGGCATAAAGGCTTTGGTATGCTGGCTGGGTGTTTCTCTGGTTTTACAGTGTTGGTGTGAGTTATTGTCATATGGCCTTCAGCTGACTAGCATGTGGAAGTTGCCCTGAAGCTTTCCGTGTGTTCTATTCTTGGCAGGATGTAACCCATCTGTTTAAGGTTACTGCAGCAGTCGTCATTTGAACATCTGACGTTCATCATGTTTCTTTGTTGCAGTCATTACACTTGGGTTATCCTGCTGGCAGGCGACCTGCAGTCGGCCCGAGTTCCAAAGTCTTGGTCCGGCGTCGGTTGCTGTCGCCTCTTCCCTGACGCCAGTGCGCCAGGGGTATAAAAGTTGCAACCGACGCCATTTTCTCCAGTCTTTCTTGCCGCGCGGTGCCTGAAGCAGAAGCAGTTCGCAAGTGCCGGTCGGCCGACTCCTGATGTTTTCAAAATTGAGTTTCTGAACCAAAGTCTTTAATAAAGCTAAGTACCCCGTTGGGGAAACATTTTCTTGCTCCAGACCGATGTCCGTAAAAGTTAATAATTGTATTTCTTGTGGGAAGCAAATACCTCATTAGGACTTTCACTCTTACTGTATTCCTTGCCTAGGCCCTGACCACGATGTCACTAGTTGTCGGTTTTGTGCTAGATTCAATAAACACACTATTAAACGTCTGTTTGATTTTGCTTTACATTATAATGGCCGAAGGTTTAACTACATAATGCCATCGGAACAACAGACGACCGGAATCTACAAAAAAACGCAAAGACAAAGAAAAGGACAGGCATCCGAGGTCCAAAACAGACGAAGCCTCTTCTAGGCCAGTCGCCGGTTCTCAGTGAGGTGCTTTCGCAGCCCCTGGCACCCGCTACCTCAGAGCCACAGGCCATAACCGACAGCCACGTGGAGACACAGAGGCCTGTGGAAACTCAAGGTATTGGGCCTGTGGAAAATATACCCTCAGATGGGTCCAGAGCCGCTGAGCGGGCATCTGCTTCTGAGGGTGTCTTCAGACCTTCACAGCTTACAATTAAGCCCACTACAGCAGCAAAGTTAAAGTCAAAAACACCATTAAAGACAAGGAAACAAGTACAGCATTCTCAAGAACAGTCATCCATGCCAAAGAAACAGATGCTTAAAATGGCCGAAGACCTAATTACGTTAATCAGGGGTTCCCATCCCTCTCCTGACAAAAGGCCTAGGCAAGACACTGATTATGATTCCTCTGACCAGGTTTCTATTTCCTCTGACTCTTCTGATCAGGGATATTCTCTCCCTCCCTATGCGGACTCTGATGCAGAAGAGTCCATACCTTCAGCCTCTCCACCCGAGGATTATTCTTTTGGGGAAACCCTGCACACCATGAGGGAGCATTTCCATTGGGAGAGCCAGGATTATTCAGAATCCAAGAAAAGGCACAGAGACTTTCTTTTATTGCCTCAGCACAGGCCCCTGGCTGTCCCCCTGTGCTTGATATTGTTGATGTTTTTTACTGAATCTAGTCTGTCTCCTGATTCTATACCCCCTGCACCAGTCAAGCCAGACAGGTACTACAGAGTCCCTGACTCTCATAAATTTCTTTACAAAAACCCTGCTGCAGACCCAGAAACAATTTCTCAGAGTCCAAAAGGGGTTAAGGCTTCCACTACTAAAAATCCTGTCCCCTCTGATAGGGATTCCAGAGCTCTGGACAGATGGGGGAAAAAGTTCACACTTCTGCTACTTTAGCTGTAAGAGCTTTAAACTGTCAGTTTCACATGCATAAATACCAATAGTACCTCATGTCATTGTTAAAACAAAAAATGATTTCAAATACAGAAGGTCATGACAGTAAGGAAATGCAGGATTTATTGCATGCAGTTGAAGTGGGAAAGCATACTCTGCAGTGTGGTTTTGATTCATTAGAGGCTTTTTGCAGAGCCGCAGTTACAGGCTCTGTTATTCGTAGGCATGCTTGGTTGAAAGAACAAAGTTTACCTGACCATGTTAAAGTAAAATTATTGGCTGCTCCATTACAGCATGATACTTTAGTGTTAAGGCAGAAGAGGTGTTAAAGAAAATGGAGGATAAAGCACTGTCAATGCAGACAGTGAAAGATTCCTTGCAGGTTCAACCACCTAGATTTAGCAGAGACTGGCCTTCAAAAAATTGGTCCTTTCCAGTGTCAGACGGCCACAAAGAGAGAGATACAGACGCCCAAGAGGCAGATCTCAGCCCCAAGGCTCCTACCGACCTAAACAATGGGGGTGCTTCAGCCCCCAAAGGAGGGGGAAGACAAATCACAACCTTATAGGAAACAGTCCCAATAACTTCCCACTGCAAATACCAAGTACTTACCTTTTGACAGCACCCCTAGGGGGGAAGCTAGCACTTTTCTCAAAAAATTGGCACATTATCACCCAGGACCAATGGGTGCTGAATATTGTTTCTCAGAGTTACAGGTTCCACTTCCACACGCTTCCAAAACTAAAAGGTATGCCAGACCTGCCACAAAACCAATGGGCAGAGGCACAAAAACAGATTGCTGCTCTTATGGACATGGGAGCTATTTAAAAAGTTCCACAGCAAGAACAGGGACAAGGATTTTACTCAAGACTTTTCTTAGTACCCAGAAAGGACAAAGCCTGGAGACCAATACTGGACCTGTCAATCCTAAACACTTTCCTGGATGTACCAAAATTCAAAATGTTAACACTACATCAACTTCTGCTAGTTACTTTGGACCTCAAGGAGGCATACCTGCATGTCCCAATCAGACAATCTTGCAGAAGATACCTCAGATTCATAGCATGCTCAATGCATTACCAATTCTCTGCACTGCCCTTTGGCTTATCTACTGCGCCCAGGGTCTTCACAAAATGCCTGGTACCAGTAATTGCATTTTGCAGACAAAAAGGAATTCAAATATATCCCTATTTGGATGACTGCCTTATTCAAGCAGAGAGCAAGGACATTCTTCTAAAGCATCTGGCGTTTGTAAAAAGATTGCTAATTTGCCTAGGGTGCACAGTAAACGAAAAGAAATCAAAACTAGTGCCCTCTCAAGAGATAATATTCCTGGGTGCAAGCTTAAATACAACTACCCAGATGGCTTATCTCACGCCAGGCAAAGGCAACTGCCTCATTACTTTCAAATGATGGCAACAAAAACCCAGCTCCCTGCAAGAAAAATTCTGCAAGCCCTGGGCTTCATGGCATCCTGCATTCTACTAATTCCATATGCAAAACTGCATATGAGGAAACTACAGTGGTATCTAAAAAGTGTTTGGACTCAGCATTGTCACAACCTGGAGATGATCATAACTTTAATTCCTTGCCTACAACAGGAGTTTTGATGGTGGGCCCAGGCCTGTCACCACAACAAGGGACAGCCTTTCACTTTGCCCACAGCCAGGCAGACAAAAACAACGGATGCATCGGATTATGCCTGGGGGGCATATATGGCAGGAAAATGTATTCAGGGCACGTGGCTCAAGGAACAAATGCATCTTCACATCAATCAAAAAGAGATGCTAGCTGTACAGAATGCCCTGATAGCTTTCAAGGACCTACTACATCCAGGAGAACTGTTAATAAAGACAGACAATACCACAGTTATGTGGTACATAAACAAGCAAGGGGGCACACATGCCTACCCCTATGCAGGCAAGCCATGACTTTGTGGAACACAGCACTGACTTATCAAGTACATCTTCAGGCACAATTCCTGCCAGGAACAAAAAATACACTGGCAGACGAACTAAGCAGAAATCTCATGGACCCTCACAAATTTAAATTAAATCCACAGGTGTTCAGCATGATAACGAGGAAATGGGGACGCCCAGACATAGATCTTTTTGCCTCCCCTCACAATTACCAAATACAGAAATTCTGCACAAGAACTTATCACTCTCAAGCATGGAAAGTGGATGCTCTATCATTCGGCTGGAAAAGCCTGACAGTCTATGCCTTCCCTCCGATGCTTCTCCTTACCAAGGTACTCCTAAAAGTCAGACAAAGGCCAAAAATGATCCTGATTGCCCCAAACTGGCCATGCCAGCACTGGTACCCAGTCCTAAAGAGCTTGTCTTAAGGCCCAGCTTGGCCTCTACCTCAAATTCCTCATCTTCTGACTCAAAACAGTCTGATTCTGCACAGTCAACTCAGAACCTTAAATCTGGCAGCATGGCAGATAATGTAGCCACTCAGACTGCACCTCTCTCTAAAGCTGTTACGGATGTTGTTTTAGAAGCCAGGAGGCCCAGCACTAGGAAATCTTATGCAGAAAAATGGAAGAGATTCTGTGCTTGGAACCAGGCACAAGGGCTCGAACCACTTGTCCCTAATATACCTCAGATTTTACAATACCTAACTGAGATGCTGGACAAAGGCCTATCTTTCTCATCAATTAAAATCCATGCCTCTGCCATTTCAGCTCATTACAATACGGAACCTCCTATTTTTTCACATCCTCTACTATGACAGTACCTCAGAGGGGCAAAAAATGTAAGACCCCCCCCCCAAGGAGAGCACCAGTACCAACTTGGGATCTCAATTTTGTTTTAGAAAAACTCACACTGCCTCCTTTTGAACCAGCCACAGCACAGCTGATCTAAAATTCTTATCATGGAAAACTGCTCTGCTCCTAGCAATAACTTCAGTAAGAAGAGTCTGAGTTACAGGCATTAATGGTTGTGGAACCTTTCATAATTTTTCATCAGGGCAGGGTCTCACTTAGGACAAACCCAACATTCATGCCAAAAGTGGTCTCCAGTGTGGCCTTGAACCAAACCATTCATTTGCCTACTTTCTACCCAAATCCCCAGAATAACTGGGAGAAACTACTGCACTCTTTGGATATACACAGACATCTACGATTTTACCTGGGCAAAACAAAAGCTTTCAGAAAAAAACTGAGCAACTGTTTGTAGCCTATGCTGCAGGATCACAAGGAAAGCCTATTACAAAACTGACAATTTCAAAATGGATAGGCCATTGCATCCGCTTCTGTTATGCACAGCATGGGAAAATCAGTGCCTAAGGGCATTAGGCCTCACTCTACCAGAGCAGCAGCCACTTCAGCAGCTTCTCTCAGAGGAGTACCAACCAAAGACATTTTAGAAGCTGCAACCTGGAGCTCAGTGCACACTTTCACCAAGCACTACCACTTACCTCTCTACTCTAAATCCAGAGTAGGCTTTGCCACTGCAGTTCTGCAGGGCCTGGTACCCTCTCCAAATCCAATTTAGACCCAGACTCCCAACCTCAGCTTTGGGATTCTACCCAAGTGTAATTACTGCAACAGTGAAACACGATGAACCTAGTACAGTTGTGTACCTACCATAAATGTAGATGTTAGAGTGTATTCACTGTTTCAGTCCAGGTTACCCACCCACCATCCCCCTTTTCATTGCTGGGACTTTTCTGTACTTCTCAACTCTATACAACCTATGTGGTGTATTTGCTTGTAGATGAAGGAAATGTTTATAGTATTATTTGCATGTTTTTTGGCATAATTTTATATTTCCAGCCTTTCCTATCTGGGAGCACCTGACATCTGGGGCAAGAAAAACTGAAAAGGTGTCTTTTGCAACTTTTATACCCTTGGTGCACTGACGTCAGGGAAGAGGCGACCGCAGCCGATGCCGGACCAAGACTTTGGAACTCGGGCCGACTGCGGGTCGCCTGCCAGCAGGATAACCAGAGTGTAATGACTGCAACAGTGAATACACTCTAACATCTACGTTTATGGTAGGTACACACCTGTACTTTCTAAATTACTTAAACTGTACATGTTCTTCGTGTTTCACTGTTGCAATCCTTACATTTGGGTAATCTGCTGGCAAGTTGCCGTCAGTCGGCCTGAATAACAAAGTCTTGGGTCCTGCGTCAGTTGCTGTCTCCTCTTCCATGACGTCAGGTCATCAGGGGTATAAAACATGCAGCCGACTCCATTTTATTCAGTCTTTCTTGCCACACGGTGCCTGAAGCAGAAGCAGTTTGCAAGTGCCAGTCGGCCGACTCCTGAAATTTTCACATTCGAGTTTCAGAACCGAAGTCTTCAACTAAAGCTAAGTACCCTGTTGGGGAAACTTTTTCTTGCTCCTTACCGATGTCAGTAAAAGTTAATTGCATTACTTGTGGGAAGCAAATACCTCATAAGGATTTTCATTTGTACTGTATTCCTTGCCTAGGCCCAGGTCATAACGTGCCTTGCTGTCAGTTTTGTGCTAGATTTAATCAACGCACTATTAAGCGTCTGTATATTTTTGCTTCAAAATATTTTGGATCCAGATTTAATTACCCTGAAATGTCGTCTGTTAGCAATCCGACTACCGGAGATCACAAAAAACACAAAGAAAAAGACAGACCGTCGAGGTCCAAAACCAACGAAGCTTCTCCTAAGCCAGTCGCCGATTCGCCGGTACTCAGTGAGGCGCTTTCGCAGCCCCTGACACCTGCTACTTTTGAGTCGCAGACCTCTACCGAGACCCAAGCAGAGTCCGGTATGCCGCGAGATTCTCAGAGTATTGAACCCGTGAATGTCTCTCCCTTGGATGGGTCCAGAACCACTGAGCAGGCACTGGCTTCTGAAGGTGTTTTCAGGCCTCAACATTTTTGCATAAAACCGACGCCAACTTCAAAAACAAGGTCAAAAAACAGTTTCTAAGTCTAACAAACTGACACATGAGCCACGTGCTCAAGCCCATATGCCTAAAAAACAGATGATTAAAATGGCCGAGGACTTAATTACCCTGATCAGGGGTTCCCAACCCCCCCTTGCTAAGAGGCCTAGGCAAGACACTGATTATGAATCTTCAGATCAGGTTTCCAATTCTTCTGATTCCTTTTCTGATCAGGAATTTTCCATTCCTCCCAATGAAGATTCAGATGCAGAAGAATCCATCCCATCTGCATCTCCTCCTGAGGATTATTTTTTTGGTGAAACCTTGCATAATTTAAGGGAACATTTTCATTGGGAGTGTCAGGATTTCTCTGAATCAAAAAAGAGGCTTAGGGATTTCCTTCTCCTTCCTCAACATAGGCCTTTGGCTATACCTCCTGTATTAGAGATTGTTGATGTGTTTTCAGAATCAAGCATGGCTCCTGATTCCCTACCCTCCGGCTCCTAGTAATCCAGACAAATGATCTAGGGTTCCTGACTCCCACAAATTTCTATTCATAAATCCTGCTGCTGATCCTGAGACCATATCACAGGGTCCCAAAAAGTGTAAAGGCCTCTACAGCCAAAAATCCTACCCCTTCTGATGGAGATTCCAGGGCGCTGGATAGATGGGGAAAGAAGGTTTATACGTCTGCAACCTTGGCAATTAGGGCCTTAAACTGCTAGTTTCATATGCTTAAATATCAACAGCATGTTATGGGCTTATTGAAACAGAAAATGTTGTTGATATCTGATTGTGTGGAAAATAAAGAATTACAGGAATTATTGCATGCTGCAGAACAGGTTGAAAAGCATACTTTGCAATGTGGTTTTAATTCCTTATAGGCCTCTTGCAGGGCCGCAGTTACTGGATCTGTGATTACAAGGCATGCCTGGCTCAAGGAGCAAAATCTGTCTGATCATGTTAAAGCTAAATTGTTGGATACCCCTTTACAGCATGATACTCTGGTAATAAGGCAGAAGAGGTTTTAAAGAAAATGGAAGATCAAGCTAAATCTATGCAAACTGTAAAAGATTTCTTACAAGTGCAGCCCCCAGGTTCAGTAGGCACTGGCCTACTAAAAATTGGTCCTTTCCTGTGTCCAACAGAGCCTCTCAAGAGAAATCCAGGTGCTCAAAAGGCTCTAGATACCAATCATAGAGTTCTTGCAGGTCAAAGCAATGGGGTGCCTCCACCTCCAAATCTGGAGGAAACAAAGCACAACCCTACAGTAAGCAGTTTCAGTTACTTCCCTCTACCTTCACCAAGCATGTATCTCTTGGCAGCCCCCTTGGGGGGAAAATTAGCACTTCATGCTCAAAATTGGCATTTAATTACCCAGGACAAGTGGGTATTAAACGTAGTACCCAGGGGTACAGATTTTATTTCCATACTTTGCCAATTCCAAACGGTTGACCAGATCTGTCACAAAATCAATGGGCAGAGGCTCAGAAACAAGTTGTGTCCCTCATGGAGATGGGGGCTATTCAGCCAGTACCAGAACAGGAAAAAGGACAAGGTTTTTATTCAAGGCTGTTCCTGGTACCCAGAAAAGACAATGCATGGTGTCCAATACTGAAATTATTGATTTTGAACACTTACCTGGACATTCCAAAATTCAAAATGCTGACTTTACAACAGCTACTGCCTATGCTGGACAAGAACGCTTGGTTAGTGACTCTAGACTTGAGGCATACCTGCATATCCCAATAAGGGAATCGTGCAGAAGATACCTCTGCTTCAAGGTGGGTTTTTTACATTACCAATTCTCTGCACTGTCCTTTGGCTTATCTACTGCACCCAGGGTCTTTACAAAGTGCATGACATCAGTAATTGCATTTTGCATACAAATTTATCCTTACCTTGGACGACTGTCTCATTTAAGCAGAGAACAAGGACATTCTTCAACATCTGGCATTTGTAAAAAGGCTTCTAACATGCCTAGGGTACACAATAAACGAAAATAAATCACAACTGGTACCCTCTCAAATAATTACATTCCTGAGTGCACACTTGAATACAACTGCCCAGATGGCTTACCTTACGCCAGACAAACAAAGGCAACTGACAACATGCTTCAAACAGATGGCAACAAAAACCCATGTATCTGCAAGACTAATTCTGCAGGCTTTGGGGTTCATGGCATCCTGCATTCTACTAATTCCATATGCAAGACTGCATATGAGGAAACTTCAATGGTACATAAGTCTATGGAGTCAACATTTGTCACAGTCTGGAAACCATGATTCCTCTCATTCCCTGCCTACAGCAGGAGTTTCTTTGGTGGGCAGAGACATGTTACTAGAACAAGGGATGGTCATTCACTCTTCCCCCTGCCTCCCAAACCCTAACTATAGATGCATCAGACTATGCTTGTGGGCCCACCTGGCAGGGAGATGCATTCAGGGCATATGGAGCCCAACACAAATGCATCTGCATATCAACCAGAAAGAGATGCTAGCGGTTCAGAATGCTCGGACAGCCTTCAAGGACTTACTTCATCCAGGACAACTACTGATAAAGACAGACAACACCATGGTTATGTGGTACATAAACAAGCAGGGGGGTACACATTCCTACCCCCTTTGCAGACTAGCCATGGCATTGTAGAACACAGCCTTGACTTACAAAGTACATCTTCAAGCTCAATTCCTGCCAGGAAAACAAAATACTCCGGCAGACGACCTAAGCAGAAATCTTATGGACCCACACGAGTGGAAACTGGATCCACAAATCTTCAGCATGGTAACACAGAAATGGGGAAAACCAGACATAGATCTATTTGCCTCTCCTCAAAATTATCAACTGGACAAATTCTGCAGAAGGACTTTTCACAGACAAGCATGGAAAGTGGATGCCCTATCCTTCAGTTGGAAAAACCTTTCAGTCTATGCATTTCCCCCTCTGCCTCTTCTCTCCAAGGTCTTACTAAAGGTCAGACAGGAAAAAACAAAAATGATCCTAATTGCTCCGGACTGGCCTCGCCAGCACTGGTACCCAATCCTAAGGAATATGTCTCCACTCCCTCCTTGGTACTTGCCTCAAATACCTCGTCTACTGTCTCAGCAGAACAATCAAATTCTGCACACCCAACTCCAAACTCTGAACCCTGCAGCATGGCTGATCATTTAATTATTCAAACACCTAACAGTAAAGCTGTGATGGATGTCATTTTGGAAGCTAGAATGCCTAGTACTAGAAAATCTTATGCTGATAAATGGAAGAAATTCTGTGCTTGGAACCAAGCACAAGGAACAGACGCAACAAAACCAAATATTCCTCAGATTTTACAATACTTGAACAAACAGGAAGCAACGTCTCTGCCAAGGAGGTCCTCCTTCCAACGGATAAGACTCAAAATGTAAAAGAAAAGGATTACCAAGCCACGATGGATCCAAAAAATGGAAACATTCAATGAAGTAGGATGCAAGAAAATTCTTTATTTCGACCAAAAAACGTAAGCGCTTTTGCGTGGGTCATCCCACGCTTCATCAGACATTAAGAATATATAGAAACACAAACCCCTTTATATACCACTTTGATTCAACAAAGCGGGAAAATTAATCAATTATTCAATCAGTTTAAATACAGAAAGTTTTTAAACACATATAACATTAAAAAACGTTAGCATATATCGTGCATAAACCCATTACTTTCATATATACAAAGAACCTTGGCCATCAAATCATAGGGTGCTTGCAGTTCAAAACGTAAAAATTATGTCTCAAGAACACTTTTAAAAGCACTTCTATAACAATTATTAGTCCGACACATTAAAAAGCGTGACCGCCAAACGGACATTACAAATTACTCAAAACGTCAATTCAAATCCGAAAGCGCATAGTTAAACAATGGGTAATTTGCTCCATCAAATTTTTTTAAAAAAACATAATTATAAGCTATATAATAACCTTAACTACAAAAGATCAGGTATGAATAGCATTCAAAAAATTATTGTCAAGTATCATACATAATTCTCGGGACTGTCATACAGACTGAAGTCATAACCATCGAGCCGTTAGATGTTCACGGCTCAGAACATACAACTTTGTCTCTAAGACTTATTCAACCAAACTTGGGAAACACCGAAGTCCAGTAAATATACTGAAGGTCGCGACTGTCAAACCGACAGTACATGCAACTCGGAACTTCAGCACAAGTCTAGAGAACATATAGGCAAGTGTTAAAAGAATCTTAGAAAGTTAAAAGAATTAAAAAATATATATATTCTGCTTTACCAATTTTGAATATTACTGAACATAATCTATAAATAAATGCAGGCATACACGTGAATGAATGTATACATTCCCTCATCACAAAAATAGTGCACTATAGCCGAAGCTATACATTGAGGTCCACTATTCATGCCATTTGTATACAAAATATGATCCAATGACTGAAGGGCTAGCAATCCATGTAACGACTAATAAATATGAAAGAAAAAACAGCAAGAATATAGAATAAAAATATGTAGGAAATGTGATCATGAAAATATGTATATATGTATATGGCCATATGTGGAATGTGAAAAATGTAAAAATGTAAAAACCAAATGAAATATAATGAAAAACATGTTAAACTTCCACTAGCTATAGATAAATACATAAATATGAATGTATATGAAGATAAACAAGAAAATACACATTTATATAAAATATTAATCAAATAACAAATATAGAGAGACAGCAACCAATATAACCATCATCTCTCACACAACCACAATATAGAACCAAAATATAGAATATATAAAAAAGAGACCACATATTCTGAAGGACAAATTATTCTAAAAGTTGCATATATACATATGATTAAAGGAAACTCTCAACTATAACACTAGATGTCACCATCATTTGTTTCTCAGCTCAAGAACTGGCTTCAAAGATACACAATTATTGAGCCCAGGAGGTATATGGGTGCCTAGTTGCATAATCCACTTTAATTCCATCAGTGCTAACTCGTTTATTAAATCACCACCCCGTATCCTTGGTTTCAATATCTCTAAAACTCTAAAGGAAAAACTGTGTGTGGAGAACTCCATTATGTGCTTTGCTAAGGCATTCGTTTCATTCAACTTACGAATGCAGTATAAATGATTGTATATCCTGTCTTGCAACCTCTGGGTGGTTAGCCCAACATATAGTGCTTCACAAAATGTGTCGGACTAATAATCGTTATAGAAGTGCTTTTAAAAGTGTTCTTGAGACATAATTTTTACGTTTTGAACTGCAAGCACCCTTTGATTTGATGGCCAGGGTTCTTTGTATATATGAAAGTAATGAGTTTATGCACGATATATGCTAACGTTTTTTAATGTTATATGTGTTTAAAAACTTTCTGTATTTAAACTGATTGAATAATTAAGCAATAAAAGAAACTCACCACTGAGCGAAGCAGCCTTGGATAAAAAAAGCTGTGTACAAGAGAACAAAAACCAAGGATGCACCAACAGCTATGTAGAAATCCAAAAATTGTCAGCAGACAAATCCAAAACGACAACAGCCAACGATATATTCCACTTTTTATTGACAGGAACAGAATAAAATAGTAAGCGCTTTCACATCCTATGATGCTTCTTCAGACTTCAATAACATTCAGTGAAAAGCCACTCTTTAAATACAGCTTCTTTGCACAGCTTAATCACATAACAAGCAATTACCTATTCATGTTTAAAGTGCCTGTGCCTAAAGAATTCAGTAGTACTTTAAAAGTTGATCCCTTAACCCAGCATTATATGCATAACAAAGTGCAGTTGAAATGACTTTATAAAAGTGTTGTTTCAGCATTATTCATAAAACACATATAAGCCACTCTTTAGATGCAGCTTCTTTGCACAACATAATCTCATGTCAAGCAGTTGACTAATCATATTTAAAGTGCCTGTGCCTAGAGAATTCAGTGGTGCTTTAAAAGTTAGTCACTCAGTACAATATTATATGCATAACATAATGAAAATGTTATTTCAACAAGTGTATTTCATCCTTTGAAGTCTTCTTCTGAAAACTCCACTGAACTTATTTAAAAATGGCATATATATTTTTTACTTGACATCATAGTTTTTTCTGTTTTATTTTTTTATATATTTTTAATAAGCTAATTTATATAGACAAAATTTTATAAACTTGGTCAATAAGTTCAGTGGGTGCCGGTCGGTCAGCTCCTGTGTTTTCAGTACCAAAGTCATCTGAAAGCTAGGTACCCCGTTGGGGAACATTTTTTCTTGCCTCAGCCGATGTCAGAACAAATTGAGAAAGTTAATAGTTTGTCTTGTGGTAAGCAGGTGCCTCATAGGGACTTCCATTCTTGTTGCCTCCCTTGCCTGGGCCCAGACCACGACGTCTCGGCCTGTGCTTGCTTTAATAAGCGCACTTTCGGGCGCCGGGTAGAATTTGCCGAAGATTTTTTCGGTGAATCTTTCGCTTATATCATGCCGTCGGAACAACCGACAACTCAATCTACCAAAAAACGAAAGGACCGGGACCGACATCCTCGGCCCGCGTCCTCCACCGATACTACTCCTAAACCCTCCGCGAGTGCTTCGGTCCCTTTGGAAGCGGTAATTCAACCGCTCCAGGCCGACGACACAGCGTTAACACGTCCTTCGGTCTCGTAGTCTACACCGGTGCCGGTTGTTGATTTTCCTCCAGAAACCGAAGTTCTGGATCTACCCGACACCATTCCTGTGGACAAGGTTACTCCTGCACGTGGGGCAGCTAGGCCTCCTGTATCCATGTCCATCAAGGCCTTTGCACGTGCTAAGGCCGCCAGCCAGGCCAAGGCCCATCCTAAACCTACTGCCCAGGCCCCTTCTGATAAACAGATCATGTCTCTTGCTGCAGATCTTATTTCTCTTATCAGGGGGTCTCAGCCTCATCCAGACAGAGGTTCTCAGCCGCCTGCAGAGAAAAGGCCCAGAACTGAGCAGGCCGACAACCTCTCTTCAGATGAAGCTTCTGGGGATTCTAAGCATTCAGATACCCAAGAAGAATCCTTCCAGGCCTATGAGGACTCTGATGCTGAGGAATCAATTCCCTCTGCCTCTGCTCCAGAGGATTTTTCGTTCGGTGAAGTCCTACACTCTGAGGGAGCATTTTAAATGGCAGGGTCAGGAATTCTCTGATTCCAGGAAAAGGCTACGTACCTTCCTCAAGCTACCCCAGCACAGACCTTTAGCTATCCCTCCAGTTATGGATGTCCTGGATGATGTTTTCTCCGACTCCAGTGCTAACCCTAATTCTCTCCCTCCTGCTCCTGTCAAGCCAGACAGATATTATAGGGTCCCTGACGCCCACAAACATCTCTTTAAGGCCCATTCTGTGGATCTAGAAACTATTTCACAGGGCCCCAAGGGAGTGGCTACTTCCACAGCCAAGAATCCACTGCCAGCGGATAGGGAAGCTAGGTCCCTGGAGATGGGGTAAAAAGTTTATACCTCTACCACCCTGGCCATGAGGTCACTTAACTGCCTTTTTCATATGTTTCAGTACCAGGATTTTTTACTGGATGATTTACAGAAAAAGCTAGCCTCTCCTGAGCCTGTTGATAGAAAGGCATTGCAGGATCTAGTACATAACACTCAGCAGGTTAGCAATCCTTTTCTTCAGTGTGGTTATGATGCATTGGAGGCTTCATGTAGGGCAGCTATGACTGGGGCTGTTATACATAGACATGCTTGGTTAAAAGAACAGCCACTGCCAGACCATGTTAAAGTAAAGTTACTTGCTGCACCTCTAGAAAAACAGAAGCTTTTTAGTGCTAATTCACAAGATGTGTTGAAGTCCATTGAGGAAAAAGCTAAATCAGTACAGACAGTCAAAGATTTCCTCCAGGTTCAGCCACCCAGATTCAGCAGGAATTGGCCTTCAAAGAATTGGTCCTTTCCAGACACTGACAAGTTTCAAAGGGGAAAAAACAGGCATGCCCGAGGTAGAGGGCAATACCGAGGCTCCTACAGGGGCCGCCAATGGCAACCACCAAATCAAAGAAGTGGCGCAGGCAGTCCAGCTGCACCACAAGGACAACCACAATGACTTGACTTTCATACCGTCTACAAAGGCTCAAAGAGAAGCTCCTTTGGGCGGAAAATGATCCTTATTCTCAAAAAACTGGCACATCTTAACCAAGGACAACTGGATTCTGGATTTAATAGACAAAGGTTACAGATTCCACTTCCATACTTTACCAATAAGACAAGGCATGCCAAACCTGCCACTTCATCAAAGGGCAGAGGCACTCATTCAAGTTTCAAAGCTGTTAAATATAAAAGCAATAGAAAAGGTCCCTCCACAGGAACAAGGCCAGGGATTTTATTCAAGACTGTTCCTTGTTCCAAGAAAGGAAAACAAATGGAGGCCTATACTGGACTTGTCTACTCTAAATACTTATCTCATTGTGCCAAAGTTCAAAATGCTGACGTTGCAGCAACTCCTTCCCATGCTGGGCAAGGGGTCTTGGCTGGTCACTCTGGACCTCAAGGAGGCATACCTGCATGTCCCAATCAGACAAAGCTGCAGAAGATACCTCAGATTTCTTGCAGGGACAGAGCATTATCAATTCTCAGCATTGCCGTTTGGCTTATCTACTGTGCCCAGAGTGTTCATGAAATGCCTGGCATCAGTAGTGGCACACTGCAGACTCCAGGGGATTCAAATATACCCCTACCTGGACGACTGCCTCATACAAGCAGACAACAAACAAACCTTGATAGCAAACTTGGACTATGTCATTCAATTACTACAGGCCTTGGGATACACAGTCAACATTCAGAAATCAAGACTTCTGCCATCCCAACAAATTATTTTCCTAGGAGCCAAACTGGACACAAAACCACAAATGGCTTATCTCAGAGGAAAAACAACAGCAGTTACCAGAGTACTTCAAAGGCCTAGCAAAGCTCTCCCAGCTGACTGCAAGGAAAATCCTGCAGGCCCTGGGGTTCATGGCATCTTGCATTCTTCTGATACCTTTGGCAAGACTTCATATGAGAAAGCTGCAATGGTACTTAAAAAGCTTATGGTCCCAACACAGCCAAAGCCTAGAGGATGTAATCCCACTCATTCCATGTCTGCAAAGAGAATTTTTGTGGTGGGCTCAAACAAGTCATTTAAACAAAGACATGTCTTTCAACAAACCTAAAGCAGGTCAGATGATTACAACAGACGCCTCAGACCATGGATGGGGGGTGCACATGGAGGGCAGATGCATTCAAGGTCAATGGACACCAAGGGAAAGGCATCTGCACATAAACCAAAAAGAGATGTTGGCAGTGATACATGCAATCGAGACTTTCGAAAAATCACTTCAACAAGGACATTTGCTAATAAGGACAGACAACACCACTGTTATGTGGTATATAAACAAGCAGGGAGGCACTCATTCTTATCCCCTCTGCAGACTAACAATGATTCTCTGGGAAAAATCCCTAAGTCTGAAGATACATTTGCAATCCCAGTTTGTGCCAGGCAAGGACAATGTACTGGCAGACAAGCTGAGCAGAAATTTCTTGGATCCACACGAATGGATGCTGCATCCTCACATTTTCTCACAAATAACAAGGACATGGGGAAGACCGGACATAGATCTCTTTGCTTCTCACATGAATCATTACCTGGAAAAGTTCTGTACAAGGACCCACCATCCTCTAGCCTGGAAAACGGATGCTCTCTCCTTCAGCTGGAATTCCCTAACAATTTATGCATTCCCTCCTCTACCACTGCTGACCAAGGTGATACTGAAGATCAAAGCAGAACAACCAATGGGCATTTTGATAGCTCCAAACAGGCCAAGGCAGCACTGGTACCCATTGCTGTTGAGCATAACTCGGACCAAACCGTGGCCTCTGCCCCTATGGCCTCTGCTTCTAACACAACACAATTACAGGACTGTTCATCAAAACCTGAAAACATTACATCTGACAGCCTGGAGGTTACCATGACTCCTTCCGATATCTCTCTTTCCAAAAAAGTTCAAGAGATCTTACTGGAAGCACACAGACCTTCCACCAGAAAAACCTATTCAGCCAAGTGGAAGAGATTCATCATCTGGAATGCTAACAGGGGTCAGGATACAACAGTATTGAGTATACCTCAGCTATTGGAATACTTGGCAGAAATGTTTCATACTGGTCTCTCATATTCTTCCATAAAGATTCATGCCTCAGCAATCTCAGCAAAATACAATTGTGATCCACCTGTGTTTTCACATCCTTTGCCAAGACAGTTCCTAAGAGGGATAAAGAATATCAAACCTCCCAGGAAACCGCCAGTACCTGCATGGGACCTCAATTTTGTCTTGGAAAAATTAACTCTTCCTCCCTTTGAACCAGCAGCAACTTCAGAAATGCAATTTCTCTCATGGAAAATGGTTTTCCTATTGGCAATCACATCAACAAGAAGAGTCTCGGAGATACAGGCACTCATGGCAGTACCTCCTTTTCTCATTTTTCATCAGGACAGAGTCTCTCTAAGAACCAATCCTTCATTCATGCCAAAAGTAATTTCCAGGGTGTCTCTAAATCAAGCCATTCACCTGCCTACTTTCTTCCCCAATCCTCAAAACAGGGGGGAAGCACTGCTGCATAATTTGGACATACACAGACAACTACGCTACTACTTGGACAGAACTAAGGCCACCAGAAAGTCTGACCAACTGCTTGTAGCCTATGCTGCTGGAGTACAAGGAAAAGCAATCTCCAAACAAACAATTTCCAAATGGATTGGACACTGCATCATATTCTGCTATTCTTTTCATGGAAAAGGTGTGCCAGCCAATATTGGGCCACACTCCACCAGAGCTATAGCCACATCCACAGCTTTCCTAAGAGGAGTGGCTACAAAGGACATTCTAGAGGCTGCTACATGGAGCTCCGTGCATACATTTACCAAACACTACAACCTGCCTTTATACTCCAGATCCCGAGCAGGCTTTGCTTCGGCAGTCCTGCAGGGCATTTTAGCTACACCATCACTTTCTTAGTTCCAACCACCCCCAGCTTGGCTATGGTATTCAACCCATATGTTATGACTGCAGTTGCATTCTTGAAGGACATAGTACCCATAAATGTAGATGTCCGATAGATATGCAACTGCAGTCGGATTCTCCCACCCTCCTACCCCTCTGCAACCTTCTTTATGGGTCCACTACCCCTATTCCTATTAGCTGGGGGTATCTCCTATGGTGTATCTGTTTATTACTGTTGTGCATGTCTGGAATTGTTTATCCATTCACCAAATTTAGCCTTCCTGGGAGGGCACCTGGCATCTGGGGCAAGAAACACTGAAGAAGATGGCGTCTGCCGATGCCTTTATACTCCAGCCGTTCTGACGTCGGAGAGGAGGCGACACCAGCCGACGCCGGACCCAGACTTTGGAATCCGGCCGACCGAGGGCTGCCTGAGGCAGGACAACCCATATGTTATGACTGCAGTTGCATATCTATCGGACATCTACATTTATGGTAGGTACAAAACTGTACTTTATATGACCCCTTTTGCCATCTTCTTTTTGACTTTTACAGTTATGTCCCACATCCTTTCTTGCCCTTCTGTTTGCTTTCTTCACGTTTTAAACCTTTCAGTTTTACTTGTATGCCCTTTTCCTTTATAACTGCCTTCACATCTCTGCAGTTACGTTGAAGTTCTGTTTTTTTTTTCCCTTTTCACTGCTTCCTAATACCCTTGTCCACAGCTATGGATACACATCTCTATTTTATTTTCACTGATTTGCTTTCTGCCACCTAACATCTGACTGCATCGATTAGCTCAAATTTATCCACACCAGGGAAGTACAATATCCCACTGCCTTTTTCTTTGGTTCATTACTTCTCGCCTAGAAGCCCAGGATGTGGGACATAACTGTAAAAGTCAAAAAGAAGATGGTGATCGGTGTGTATCATGGCAGTTTTAATTTGGATCTAGTAATGCCCATGGAGTCACTTCCTTACTTCTAATGTTAATTTTGTAAACGTATACTACATAAAATTGATGTAGTTTACATTTACTGTACATTTCTGATTGTTTTTATACTTGTAATGGTGTTCATTGTAATGTCTGTTCAGGGATTGTTTCGCTGTTTTCTGTATATTTATTAAAGTCTGTATTCTGATGCATGTTTTTTACCCATTCTGTTTTGCGTGAATGACCTGGATGATGGCTAGAAATGGTCCTTGGATGAGTCTACTTATCTGCTTGTCTGAAGAAAAATGTCTCTGACCCTTTCTGCATTGGGTAAGACTGCATTCAGAATTCTGTCCTCTTGGGTCCAATCCAGCATTAGCTGCCCAAACCCCATGTGATCGAAGTCTCTGGTCCTGTTTCAGTTTGTCTTGGAACTTAGGATTGCATCCCAGCACATTGTAGGTCCCCTGGACATGGATGCCCAGTGTTTTTCATGTACCCTCCCCCCGATTTCTTATCCTTCTTCCAAGTATTGGAAGTGGATACATAGTATATTTTTAGTACTCTCCACACATACATGTGCAGAAATGCAATACAGTCACCTTATCTTGTCCACCAAGACATTTTGTATTCTCACCATCAAGTTCTCTACCCCTTTCATTGGATGATGTGCATATCAAAGATGTAAGGCCTTGTATTTGAAGTCTTCCTTGGCTTGCTGCTACTCGTACATCACCTCTTTCGTAAACATACTGTACCCTGACGCATCATATCATCTTCCCTCTTGGTACTGCCCTACATGTAGCGTCTGCCATCCTGTCCTGTTCTGCTGCTTGTGGCTCCATGTCTTGTTTCTCAAACTGCTTGCAGTAATTCCCACCTTGCTCGAGTCACCCTTGTGTGTCACTATGCTTCTGTTCTGTGCCAGTTCCTCAGTTTTTTTATTTATAAGTAATTTGACTGGATCCCAAGGACCCTTATCCTTCACTACTTGGTTAAAAAAAAAATCAATTCTCTTCCTTTCCACTTGGCTCTTAACTCCATCTGGCACACTTTTACATCCTCCCCACGCACTCCATATTTCCTTTTTCTTCCATTTCATGCCTGCTTACCACCTCTGCCTTTTATCTCTCCCTTATTTTTCCTTTCCCCTACTCCACTGTATTTGTAAATGCACAGTAATTGTGCACAGAGTTAAACTAGTATGTATACAGCTTGCTTTTACATTGGCAATACTTCAATTCCTTTGGTTATCACTTTTTTGCGAACAACTTCATACATTCTGTTTTTGCTGTACTAAATGTCTGTTGATTTTTGTATTGGTTTTGGTAATGGCGTCACACACTGATCCTAAAAATGGTTTTGTTGAATCAGTGCTCTACTATGGTTAGCAGTGAATAAATTAAAGCTAAAAAAAAAAAATTAACAGGAACACTACATTGCAGAAGGACAGCAGTATTGGGTTAGCTTGAACAGTACGTCAACATTAGTTCCAGACACTTTTGTCTTTATATAATGCAGACCTTAGAGTAGGCCAGCTAAACACTTAGCATTTTGTACAGTGTCATTGCAGTTGCATGGGTTTCTATATTCATTAGCAAAGGCAGACAGGTTACCCAGGCTCATTTGGTCCACATTCTAGGTTAGTTTTCCCTCTTAAAGGAAGAATTTACTGCATGAGGCAATGAGTAATGTGACCGTGAGGGAAGTAGAAAAAGATTAGTGGTCTCATTTGCCAGAAAGTTGTGATAGTTAAGGTGTTTTAAGGAACTACAGTGTTGAATTTTGAAAAATGGGCACTGATCCTGGAGGGTAAAATTATTTCAGCCACTCTGCTTTGCTATTGGTGATGCAGTGTTGTGTCAGGAGCTCCACTGGTAAATCTGCTGATTTTTATTTTGCATTATGTGAAGTTTCTATACATTTTAATTTCAGGTGGCTTTTGTCACTGGGATATGGTATTCATGGGTAGGAGGTTGTACTCCATTCCCTGTAGACTGCTTAGCTCTTTTAATGAGTATATCAGCAGTGGCCAACCTTTTAGTTTCAGTGGGCTGCATTTTATTTCTTGGGCTAGAATTAGGGAGCCAGTCAGTAGTAAAAAGTCACATCTCTGCATCTTAGAAAAGTTACTGTACACGAAGTACAAAAAATAACACCTTTTTTCTTGCTAATTGTTGAATGTCTGCCTTTTTTTCCTGTTATAGAATGTTAGCTTTCAGACAGACTCCCTCCCTCTCATACATTCAGACTGGTTACTTTCACATCCATTATTTGACTATGCTCAAGAAAAGTTGTGCCCATAGACAAGTATTTCAGCTTGTTTGTCAAAGGTTTCACTCACAGATGAATGTCTCACACAGTCATATATCATGGCTAAATTATTGGTCATATTTACATGCAGTGCAGCATCTGAAATACCATCAGAAGATAAAATTCAATCGCAATATGGCAGCTTTCATCCACATGGTGTTGGCTCTTCCTTTGACAATCTACATAAAAAAAAAATATGCAGAGAAGTGTCCAAGAAGAAAGAGATGGGAGGCAGATGTAACATCTGCAACAGTAATTGCCCATCCTTTAACACCACTATTGTTGGGGTTCATTTGCATACATTTCCCACAGTCAGTTATGAGAGAGCTCAGTGTGACCTTCTTTGGAGACCACTCTGCTTTTGGCTTGGATCACTTCTTCATGAGAGAAAATCTGTTGCCGTCTGTTGGTTTTGAGGGTTTTCTATAGTGGTTATGTTCAGTCACGTTCATTAAGGAGGTTTTAGGAAGACTCTGCGAACAGAGACCCTGAGGCAGACCACACTTCAAAGCAGAAGCTTAAGACACCAGACCAAAATGGGATGTTTGCCATAGGTTCAAATGCTGATGAGAAGAAGCAACTGCAAAGGAAATCAGTCTTCCAAAAATTAGCGAGTGCATGCAAGCTAAACGTTGGAAGGGTACATTCAAAAGAATTGTCACATACAAGTGTGAACAGTAGATTTATCTTGATGGCTAGCTCTGTTCATATCATGTAATCTATGTTGCCATGCAGGTAATAGGCAAAAAGTAAATGGTATTGAATTAAGAAATGTAGGGAGCAAGCAACAGTGTTGCAGGAGGTGCATTTGAATAGAAATGAGCATGCAAACTTGTCAAAGGATTTTAGGGTGGACATTCAGCAAAATGTCAGGGACAGAGAAAAATTGTAGTAGTAATTGCCGTATGGATCCCAGTAGTGATGGGTGGAAAGGTCTTGCCAGATTTGTGGTAGTAAGGGTTATTGGGTGGAGGATTGCATTTCTGTGCATTCATGTTCCATCTAAAACTATTATTGAGGTTAAGAAATTGAGAAGGTCATTCATTAAGGAATGCAGTTTATGGGTAGGGATTAGAACTTCATTTGCTGTAGTGAGGATGAATTGGGGTTTCCTTCTAGGCTCCTCCCTCCAATAAGAGGTTAGATTACTGAAGATGTATAGGAAGATATTTGGTCTGGAACATGTACATTTAATTGAAAGAAAACATTGACCACACATCCAATACTGTTTATTGCATGAGCTGAAATAGTGAAGATGCTACAGGTTAATGAAGTAAGACACTGGTGTTAAGAGAGGAATTTAAGGAGTTGATGGGGAAAATGATTTAAAAATTAAGGATGATATAAACTCTTCAGAAGAGAACTTGTAAAATGGGATAAAATGAAAATTGATTATAAACTGGGTAGAAATAAGAGATGTAGAAAAAGTAACAGAAGTTTAGAGGGGTTGACAGTGTTGCAGGATTAGTGGAATCTCACTAAAAAAGATAAGGAACTGTAGAATGATGGAGTAAATAAGGGAGTAAGTAGGTAATGTGTGCATTTAAAAAGGTTGTTGTTGAGCAACTATTTTTTGCTATCTCCAAAGCACAAAATCTTTTAGTACAACTTACAGAAAGTAAAAAGTGTTGTCAGACTTGGGGAGCCTGCGACAAAAACAAAAGAACCAGAGATCCTGCAGGTATTGGAAATGTTTTAGAAATATTCTTAAAAGCTGCATAAAGCAAAGGAATGTGGACACCCCCCCCCCCCCCCAAAAAAAAAAAAAAAAACACAAATGACAGTATTTAAACTTTGCCATAATTACATCTTCCAAAGAGGAAGATCAGGCTGAACAGTTAATAATCAATGTAGGAAGACATGAATTAAAGACTGTGACAAAGATGTATAATCAGTCAGGAGGAAGTCTTCAAGAGCAGAAGGTATTCCTTTGGAAATTGGCAGGGAAGAAAATGATAATGATGTGGAAGGTTTTGTATAGCAGTATTTTAAAAAGCTGGGGGAGTACTAGCATCTTGGCAGAAATTTGAGGTGGCTGTATTACCTAAAGGAGGAAAGGACCTCAGACCCAGCTTCATATGGACCCATTTCAGTCTTTAAACTATGATTATAAAGTTTGTTTATAGTAGCTAAGATGATGGCAAAGGAATTGCCATCATTTATAGGTACAGGTCATTGTAGCTTCAATCTATTTTTACCCATATCATATAAATATATTTAAAATTACAGTGGTAGAATAATGTAATTTAATAAATTGAGATTGGAATGTTGCATGAAAAACATGAGATTTTGTAATTGGTGTATGTATCTACATATATATTGAGGATGTTCTTCGTGCTTCACTGTTGCAGTCATTACATTTGGGTAATCTGCTGGCAGGTTGCCCTCACTCGGCCTGATTAACAAAGTCTTGGGTCCTGCATAGGTTGCTGTCCCTTCTTCCATGACGTCATGTCGTCAGGGGTATAAATCATGCAGCTGACGCCATTTTCATCAGTCTTTCTTGCCGCGCTGTGCCTGAAGCAGCAGCAGTTCGCAAGTGCCGGTTGGCTGACTCCTGAAATTTTCGTTTTCGAGTTTCAGAACCGAAGTCTTCAACCTAAAGCGAAGTACCCCGTTGGGGAAACTTTTTCTTGCTCCTTACCTATGTCAGTAAAAGTTAATTGTATTATTTGTGGGAAGCAAATACCTCATAAGGATTTTCATTTGTACTGTATTCTGTGCCTAGGCCCTGACCACAATGTGCCTTGCTGTCGGTTTTGTGCTAAATTTAACCCATGCACTATTAAGCGTCTATATTTTTGCATCTAAATATTTTGGCTCAAGATGCAACTATCCAGAAATGTTGTCTTAACAATCCAACTACCGGAATACACAAAAAACGCAAAGAAAAAGACAGACCGTCGAGGTCCAAAACTGACTAAGCTTCTCCTAAGCCAATTGCCGGTACTCAGTGAGGCAGTTTCACAGCCCCTGATAGCCGCTACTTTTAATTCGCAGGCCTCTACTGAGACACATTCGGAGTTCGGTATGCCGCGAGACACTAAGTATTTAACCTGCGGATGTCTCAACCTTAGATGGGTCCAGAGCCTCTGAGCAGGCACCGGCTTCTGAGGGTGTTTTCAGGCCAAAAGATTTGTATATTAAACCGACGCCATCTTCAAAACCTAGGCCAAAACCAACTTCTATGTCTAAAATACCAAAGCTTGGGCCATGTGCACAGGTCCCTATGCCTAAAAAACAAATGATCAAAATGGCTGAGGATTTAATTACCTTGATCAGGGGCTCCCAACCCCCTCCTGCTAAGAGGCCTAGGCAAGGCACTGATTATGAATCTTCAGATCAGGTTTCCATTTCTTCTGATTCCTCTTCTGATCAGGAATTATCTATTCCACCTTATGAGGACTCTGATGCAGAAGAATCCATCCCTTCTGCTTCTCCTCCTGAGGATTTTTCTTTTGGAGAAACTTTGCATACCTTAAGGGAACATTTTCATTGCGAGAGTCAGGATTTTTCAGAATCTATAAAGAGGTTTAGGGATTTTCTTCTTCCTCAGCATAGGCCTTTGGCTATACCTCCTGTTCTAGATATTGTTGATGTTTTCTCAGAATCCAGCATGGCTCCTGATTCCCTGCCTCCAGCTCCTAGTAAGCCAGACAGATATTACAGGGTTCCTGACTCCCACAAATTCCTTTTTAAAAACCCTGCTGCTGACCCTGAAACCATTTCTCAGGGTCCCAAGGGTGTAGAGGCTTCTACTGCTAAAAATCCTACCCCTTCTGATAGAGACTCCAGGGCGCTGGATAGATGGGGTAAGAAGGTTTACACGTCTGCAACCTTGGCAAGCAGGGCTTTAAACTGGCAATTTCATATGCTTAAATATCAGCAACATGTCATGGGCTTACTTAAACAGAAAATAATGTTGATTTCTGACTGTGTGGAAAATAGAGTTACAGGATTTATTGCATTCAGCTTTGCAAATTGGAACGCATACTTTGCAATGTGGTTTGATTCCTTGGCAGCCTCTTGCAGGGCTGCTGTAACTGGATCTGTGATAAGAAAGCATGCTTGGCACAAGGAACAAAATCTGCTTGATCATGTTAAAGCAAAATTGTTCGATGCTCCTTTACAAGAGGAGAGTCTATTTGGTAATAAGGCAGAAGAAGTTTTGAAAAAAATGGAAGACAAAGCTAAATCTATGCATACTGTAAAAGATTTCCTACAAGTGCAGCCACCCAGGTTCAGTAGGCACTGGCCTACTAAGAATTGGACCTTTCCAGTACCCACCAGAGCCGCACAGGTCAAACCCAGACACTGTAAAGGCTCCAGGTTTCAGTCACAAGGTACTTGCAGAACAAAACAATGGGGTGCCTCCACCTCCAAATCTGGAAGTAGCAAAGCACCTCCCTACGGTAAACAGTCTCAATGACTTTCCTCTGCCATCTCCAAGCACTTATCTTTTGGCAGCCCCTTTGGGGGTATAACTAGCACTTCATGCACAAAATTGGCATCTAATTACCCAGGACAAGTGGGTTCTAAATATAGTATCCCAGGGATACAGATTTCATTTCCACACTTTGCCAATCCCAAGCAGATGGCCAGATCTGCCTCCCAATCAATGGGCAGAGGCCCAGAAGCAAGTTATGTCCCTCATGAATATGGGGGCTATTCAACCAGTACCAGAAGAGGAAAAGGGACAAGGTTTTTATTCAAGACTTTTCCTGGTACCCAGAAAAGACAAATCATGTCGTCCAATTCTGGACTTATCCATTCTAACACATTCCTGGACATTCCAAAATTCAAGATGCTGACTCTACAACAGTTACTGCCTATGCTAGGCAAGGATGCCTGGTTGGTAACTCTAGACTTAAGAGGCTTACCTGCATATCTCAATCAGGGAATCTTGCAGAAGATGCCTTCGCTTCAAAGCAGGCTATTTGCATTACCAGTTCTCTGCACTGCCCTTTGGCTTATCTACTGCACCCAGGGTCTTCACAAAGTGCCTGGCACCAGTAATTGCATTTTACAGGCAAAGAAACATTCAAATTTATCCTTATCTGGACGATTGTCTAATTCAGGCAGAAAACAAGAACACACTTCTACAGCATCTGGCGTTTGTAAAAAAGCTTCTAACTTGCCTAGGGTACACCATAAACGAAAAGAAATCAGAACTGGTACCCTCTCTAATTACATTCCTGGGTGCAAGCTTGAATACAACTGCCCAGATGACTTGCCTCATGCCAGAAAAACAAATTCAATTGATGACTTAAAACAAATGGCCCCAAAAACCCAGTTATCTGCAAGACAAATTCTTAAGGCCTTGGGGTTCATGGCTTCCTGTATTCTACTAATTCCATATGCAAGACTGCATATGAGGAAACGTCAATGGTACCTAAAAAGCTTATGGAGTCAACATTGTCACAGCCTGGAAACAATGATTCCTATCATTCTGTGCCTGCAGTAAGAATTCCTATGGTGGGCAGAAGCCTGGCAGCAAAACAAGGGACTGCCATTCATTCCACCCCCTGCCAACCAAACCCTGACTACAGACTCATCAGATTATGCTTGGGGGGGGGGGGGGCATCTGGCAGGAAGATGCATTTAGGGCGAATGGAGCCCAAATCAAATGCACCTGCATATCAATCAGAAGGAGGTGCTAGCTGTACAGAATGCTCTGACAGCCTTCAAGGACTTTCTTCATCCAGGACAACTATTGATACAGACAACACCACAGTCATGTGGTACATAAACATGCAGGGGGGGGGGGTACCCATTCCTACCCCCTTTGCAGACTAGTCATGGCTTTGTGGAGCACAGCCTTGACTTACCAAATACATTTACAAGCTCAATTCCTGCCAGGAAAGCTAAATACTCTGGCAGACGAACTAAGCAGAAATCTTATGGACCCTCATGAATGGAAACTGGATCCGCAAATCTTCAGCATGTTGACACGCAAATGGGGGAGCCCAGACATAGTTTCATAGCCTAGTACTATACTATGAAACTATCTGCCCTGGGGCATTTGTAAGCCTAGCCATAGTGATGTGGCTTTTGCCACCCTATGAAATGGTACAAAAATGTACAGAATAAATCTAGAATACTGTGCCCCTGTCTAGCAGTGACACAGATGTGACCCCTGGGGTAAACTTACGATCTCCCATCCACTCATTAAGATTTCTCTTGAAGAGAGTCAGTGAGGGGCTCTGCCTATCTGAACTGGGATCCTGTTCCAAAGCATGGGAAGCCTCTGGGTTATGAATCTATCCCTCCAGCATGTCCTATTCATACTTGTGCCGAGGTTTAAGTCTTTAGCTCTCGTGGTCCTGATGGATTTGGATTTTTTGAGGTGGAGCATGTCCATCAGATCCTGATTGGACATGGCCTTGTACGTCAGGCAGATATCACCTCTGAGCAGGCGGTATGCTACTGAATAGAGCTGAAGTTTCTTTAGTCTGGCAGAATAAGACATGTTGGAGACCCTTGATCCTTTTGGTGAGGTACTTTTGTGGTTTCTCCAGCTGTTGCAAATGCCAGGTGAGATACATACCAAATGGGGCATTATACTCAATCATGGGTCTGATGAGGGAGGAATATAGGGGTACAATGACTTCCTTGGATCTGGATGTGAATCCCTTCATGATGAGGTGTGCAAGGTAGAATGTTTTTCTAACCACTTTGGCAATGTGGGTGTCAAATGAGAGGTCGCGGTCTACTTGGGTCCCTAGGTCTCTGATTACTTTTTCCGTACTCAGTGGGTGGGTTGCTGTCTATGTGATAATTTGTGGGTACTTTGTTTTTTTCAAAAGGGATGACTATACATTTTTTGGCATTTAGTTTAAGGCCGTGACTACGGCACCAGTTGTCCGTTTCAGTGAGGCCTTTTTGTAGGATGTGTGTGTCTGCTGGTGTATCGACTATGGCGCCTAGTTTGCAGTCATCTGCGAACTTTGTCAGCCATAGCCCTCCCATGTTTGCTTTAACATCTGAGAAATAAATGCCGAACAAGAGGGGTCCCAGGACAGATCCCTGTGGGACACCACTTGTGACTGGCTCTGAGTCTGACATTGCTCCAGCGATTTTAACTTTATGGGTTCTGTCCTTTAGCCAGTTTGCAACCCATCTAGTGACATAAGGGTTTACTTTTAAGCTGTTTAGCTTATCTATGATGCCTGAGTGGGGTATTGTGTCGAAGGCCTTAGCCAAGTCCAGGTATGCTGTATGGACTGCTTTGCCCTCATCAATGGCTCTAGTGATTGTTTCGAAAAAGTCAGCCAGGTTTAAAAGGCAGGATCTGCCCTTTACAAAGCCAAACTGGGTGGGGTCAAGTGTCTGTAGGTCCCCTATGTCTCTGTTTATGAGTTCCATAATGATTCTTTCCATAGCTTTGCAGACCAGGCTAGTTAAGCTTATGGGGCGGTAGTTTCCAGGGTCTGTAGAGGCACCCCCCCCTTGTGGAGTGGGACCACTGTTGCTGTACGCCAGTGTTCAGGTACATATCCCGAAGTAAGGCTAAGGTTAAATAGCATTTTTATGTGTGGGTTTAGCTCCTCTTGGAGTTCACGTAACACGCACCCTGGTATACCATCAGGTCCCATTGATGCTGTGTTTTTTGCTTTGTTTAGGGCGGTTCTCACTTGGACATCTGAGATGACAGGGGAGATTACATTCAGCTGGGATAAGTATTTCTTCTTTTGGAGGTGAAGGAGGGGAGACATTTGCACTAAACCTGTCAGCCACAATGTTGGCAATATCTGTGGTTCAGTGTATTTTTTGTTGTTGTGAACCAACTCTGAGCATATCTGAGTGTTTCCGCCCAGGTTTCTAACATAGCTGAAGAAGGCTTTGTGGTTATCTTTAGTGTCCTTAATGATTTTTCTCTCAAAGTTTGCCTTGGATGTTTTTATGAGAGAACGTAGTTTTCTGCTAATGTTGATCAGAGATGTCTTCCCTTCATGGGATTTCGCTCTGACGTGCAGTAGCTTGCTTCCTTTTGTTATACAATTTGTTTATGGCTGAGGTCCACCAGACAGGACGCTTACATTTGGTGGAGAGGGACTTGGATTTGTTTGGGATTGCATGAGCCATGCATTCTTGGAGATCTTTTTACCTCACCCCAAAACTATCAGCTGGACAAATTCTGCACAAGAAGCCATTACAAAAAAGTTTGGAAAGTGGATGCTCTATCAGTCTATGCCTTTCCCCCTCTGCCTTTGCTCTCCAAGGTATTACTAAAAGTCAGACAGGAAAAAACAGAAATAATTCTGATTGCTCCAGACTCACCTTGCCAACACTGGTATCCACTCCTACTCAATATGTCACACCTTCCTCCATGGTACCTGCCACAGACACCTTATCTACTGTCTCAGCAGAACTATCAAATTCTGCACACTCCGCTCCAAACTCTGAATCTTGCAGCATGGCTAATCAACTAATTTCATCAGTTACATCTCTCAGCAGACCTGTGATGGATGTCATTTTGGAGGCTAGAAGGCCTAGTACTAGAAAATCTTATGCTGATAAATGGAAAAGATTCTTTGTCTGGAACCAGGCACAAAGAATAAGCACAGCAATGCCCAATATTCCTCAGGTTCTGCAATACTTAACTGAGATGCTTCACAAGGCCTGTCTTTCTCTTCCATAAAAATCCATGCCTCTACCATTTCAGCTCATTACAACACAGAGCATCCTCTCTCTTCCCATCCCCTGCTAAAGCAGTATCTCGGAGGGGCCAAAAGTTTAAGACCTCCCAGGAGAGCACCAGCTCTGGCATGGGACCTCAATTTCGTGTTGGAAAAGCTCACCCTACCTCCTTTTGAGCCAGCTACTACTGCAGTTATAAAATTTCTCTCTTGGAAGACAGCTTTTCTTTTAGCAGTCACTTCAGCTAGAAGGATTTCAAAACTACAGCCTCTCATGGCAGTGGAGCCTTTTATTATTTTCTACCCGGACAGGGAGTCGCTCAGGACCAATCCATCCTTCATGCCTAAAGTGGTATCTAGTTTGGCTCTTAATCAGACCATTCATCTGCCAACTTTTTTTCCCAAATCCATAGAACAGGGGGGAGCAGATTCTGCATTCATTGGATGTACACACAACTAAGATTCTGCTTAAACAGGACAAAATCTCTAAGAAAATCTGAGCAACTACTGGTGGCATTTGCTGCAGGGGCAGAGGGAAAGGCCATTTCAAAGCAGACTATTTAAAAATGGATAAGCCATTGTATTCGTTTCTGCTACATGCATCATGGTAAACCTGTCCCCAAGGGAATCAGATCCCATTCCACCAGGGCTGCATCTACTTCTGCAGCCTTTCTCAGAGGAGTTCCTACCAGAGACACTCTAGAAGCTGCTACCTGGAGCTCAGTTCATATGTTCACCAAACATTACCATTTACCTCTCTTCTCTAAATCCAGTGCAGGCTTTGCCACTGCTGTCCTGCAGTGCCTTATAGCTGCTCCTAATGCTGTATAATTCCATCCTCCCAACCATAGCTTTGGGATTCTACTCAAATGTAATGACTGCAACAGTGAAACACGAAGAACATAGTACAGTTGTGTACACTTACCATAAATGTAGATGTTAGAGTGTATTCACTGTTGCAGTCCTGGTTACCCACTCGCCAGCCCCCTACTTTTCTCTTTTTAGACCTCTTCTTTCTTTTACTATGCTCAAAAGCCTTTTTTGTTGTATTTGCTTTTATTTGGATGTATATTTTTTGTGTTCTAAATTACATGCATTTATAAATATATATATTTTGCTCCCCGTTTGTGGGGCACCTGACATCTGGGGCAAGGAAAACTGATGAAAATGGCGTTGGCTGCATGCTTTATACCCCTGACGTCATGGAAGAAGGGACAGCAACCGACGCAGGACCCAAGACTTTGTTAATCAGGCCGACTAAGGGCAACCTGCCAGCAGATTACCCAAATGTAATGACTGCAACAGTGAATACACTCTAACATCTACATTTATGGTAAGTGTACACAACTGTACTTTCCCTATTACGCTGTCGCAGATGCAGGTTGTCGAATGCGTCTTTGTTGAACAGTAAAGCGTTAAAAGTCAAAATAGCGAAGTGGCTGTTCATCGAATTCTTTCCCCTAGGAAAGAATTTGTTTGGCCACTTTTGCTACTTTGCCTTTTTGGCACTGTAGTGCGATCTCGGAGTTGGTATATTTAAGTAGGGGAGTTGTGGGGGCACAGCCCCCCACTTTAATGTTTTACTGTTTTTTTTGTTTCGGAACAGCAATTGTTTTCCATTGGAAAATTGCTGTTCTGAAGTTTCGACAACGTAGGCTTTTGCTTACATGGGGTCGATTATCTGTCGTTCACTCTTCTGAGTGTATAATGATATAGACCCATATATTTATACATGTACATGCACACTTTTGAGCAGCTTTTGAAAAGGAGTATGCATATATAAAGCATATCGTAAAGCTCAAGTTGTTTGTGGAAATTAAGTGAAGGGATTATGTTTGAGAGGGCAGGGGTGATTGTAGGTTTAGAGAGGTGATGATGGAATTGGGTAATTGGATACAAGATATTACATTGGCATTCTGCTATTTTCTGTATGTTAGTTGTGAGCGGAATTTTAATGAGGCAGTCTCAAAGAAAGTGGATTAAATTCCCAAAGTTCAGGGCCTTGTGATTCATGCATTGGAGGGTTTTTTTTACGGGGCCTACAATGTAGTTGAATAGTCCAGGTTGCTAAGGTTGTAGGATTGGGATTCTTATTAAATTGCTGTTTATTGGGGTAATAGTTTGGTTACGTAAGAGTTTGAAAAGTTGAGAGCAGAGCAGCATATCGCCCTTTGCTTGACTGGTAGTAGTTTTGCTTTGTTGTTGCAGTTTGCAGTGGTGCTGTTTAGTTGGTAGTGTCAGAGGTGCCAGAAGATGCTGAAGGCTGGAATGACTTGGGTCTAAAGGGTCAGAGTGACCTGAAAAGGGATTTTTTCTTCTACTGTTAACTGCGATAAAAGATGCACTTACATTGTGCGTGTTGAATAGCTGCATGTACGGCCAACTTTAGTTGCATAAATCCAAATTGTAAATGAAACTGTAGACAGCACCCAAACCAGTCTGAACTAGTAAACAAAAACAAATCAATAAACTGTAGACTCCTAGTTCTCACTGATTCGGGAGCTGTTTACAGTTTATTGGTTTGTTTCTGTGACTAAGAATTCTTTTATAAATGAAACTCTCATTACCCTATTCCAAGTGTGAACGGGACATATACTTTCACCTGAATGCATGGCCTTTGAGTATACGATTTACAAAGACTGCCTTTGATCTAAAAAACTGAATGGGTAACTGAAAGGACGGGAGTTTTAACAGGCAATGTTAAACTGTCTTCTGTGTGGTATTTTGCAACACTTGTACTACATAGTGGTAAACAATTGTACTTGTGTGGCATGGACCTTATAGTTTTAATCTGTTTCTGACCATAGTCCAGCAGTGTACACTTTGTATTGTGAATGTGGACGTAGTAAAGTAGGTTGGCTATTTTTAAATTCAGAATAAAAAGTGTACAGTGAATTGTCAACACTGTAGTCTGAAATAAAGTAAAACCAGCACCCATGCTCCCACTTCCTCTGGTATGCCCTAGTGTGTTGGGGACATTTAAATGCTGTTTTAATTTGATTAGAAGAACATATACATAGGCACAGTCAGACGTAAATTTGCATTGAGTTTTCAGTTGAACTAATACTACTGTAAAAAAAAAAAATCCATCTATCCACAACCCCTTTTACCCATTTTTGCACATGGGCTTCAGGGTGGCACTTCAACCATGACAATCTAGAGACTGTTTGCACCACCAGGTGGCTAGCCCTGCTGTAGTAGATCTTCCACACCATATACTCCTGTGTACATTTTCACCTATGACCAATTTACAGTGTCCACTCCATCTGCTGCATTTTTTTGTAAGGTGAGTTCTACCATAACCTTGGCTTCATCTATGGCTTTTTGCAAGAAGAGAATCTGAGTTCTAAGCTCTTAAGGTGGGTCAACCTTATTTCATTTTCCACAGGACAAGATTTCCTTGAAAACTAATCCATTTATTCTTAAAAGTGGTATCCAAATTTACCTAAAGCCAAACTATCCATCTCCCTGTGTTCTTCCCTGAACACCAAAATGAGTGAGAAAAGATACTTCACACCTTGGATATCCACAGACAGTTCAGGTATTATATCTTGTCATTACAAAATCTTTCAGAACTTCCAAGCAATTTATCAGTTCTTGTGATGGTAAGGAGAAGGAACAACCTGTGTCAAAGCAAACTGTTTCCAAAAGGAAATCTTATTATGTCTTGTTATTCCCACTGCAACGAACTATTCCAGGCAGGATCAAGTCGTATTATACCATAACCTTGGCTTCATCTATGGCTTTTTGGAAAGGGTTGAAGTCTAGAAGTATTCTAGAAGCAGTAACTTGGTCCCTATGTACATACTTTTATAGACCACCACAAGCCAGATTCCTTCTCCAGGTCTAGGTCAAGTTTTACTAGGACCATTCTCCAAGGGCTCCAGGACCCTTCTTCCACCTTCCAGATGTTCAAAGGTATGGTGATCTATCCATACAGCTTAAGCTACTGCACACCAGTGACCAATGTGAAGAACAGAGTATAGTGTAAATAAATTTACCATAACAGTAGATGTTCGAATGATCACTGTTGCAGTAGGTGCTACCTCTCACCCCCCCCCCCATTTTTTTTGCCAGTGTGGGCATTTTTGTGTGTGCGTTATTCCTAGTAATGTCTGCTTAGAGTTCAACCTGAACAGTCTTCAGTTGGCAAGAAAGCTCTGGAGGTCTTGGCACCCAAACCAGTCTTTTTAGCCAGCTCACCTCAAGCTGATAGTTTGGGTGTGTGGAAGGTGCCCTTAAGCTTTGCAGGATATAATACTTATAGCTCAAGCTACTACAGAAGGGATCATTTGAACATCTACGGTAATAAGTCTACCTACAAAACTGTACTTTTCTACAATCCAAAATGTTTACGCAAATCTGCAGCTTATTTCAATACATCTTCTACAGCACAGTGACTCAGAGGATAGTGTTGCCTTACAGCAAGAGGCTCCCTGGTTCAGCTTTCTGCTAGGGCACCTTCTGTGCAGAGTCTGTATGTCCTCCCTGTGTTAGTGTGGACTTCTTCCCGGTTAACAGATGATGTTATGTAGTCCTGTCTCGCCATAATTCTTGCTGGATGGGTTCGGAGCCGATATTCGGCTCCGACTCAGCCGATACTAAAGCTCGAGAACTTCTACTGACTTGAGGCTAACCCCTATCCCATGGTGCCTCACTGCAATTCCCCAGATCTCATTTGCAGCAAAAGTTTCGAGGTTTCTCCGTACTGGCTCGTTGGCTAAGTAGAAGATTTATTTACTAAATCTTGTTTTTTCACCACTTTTTTCTTCATCTTTTACTCCTTGTAGTTAGTAGCTTTATTGTGTGATTGTACTGAGTGTTTGACCCCTATTTCCCCCCATAGGATTGTATGGCCCATTTCAGTTGGAGGGCTGTAGTTGACCGTTTAAGTTGGAGGGCCTTTCCTCCCTGTGTGTTTCTTCAAAAAAATAAATAAAATATTGAATTTTTCCTTTTTCTATCTTACTGTTGGTATTTTTACCTCAGTAGATAGTATTGTTAGTATAGTTAGCGTTGGTGTCTATCTTTTCTAGGTAGCTTTATTAGTTGTTCTTGTTAGCATGTCTAAGGATAAGGACAGAAAACACAAGGACCATCGCCCTTCGAGGTTTAAAAAATGTGATAAATGTTCACAGAAAATGTCTTTGACAGTCACACTAGCTGTGTGTACTGTTTAGGTGAAGCCCACTTACAAGAGCCCTGTACCTTTTGCCATACCTTCAGTACCAGGGTTTTGAATGAGAGGAAACTGATAGAGGTCTAATGACCAGTTCCTTCCAGGAACAGCTGGAACTTGGTCAGACAGCTCTTAAGACTACTAAACGAAAATCTTCGGCTCCAGCTTCGGAACAAAGAAGTCCAAAGTGACGGAGCCAACGAGTTCTGGCTCCGATTCCGCTTCTGTCTCAGTGCAGTCAGTCTCTTCGGTGCCGCAGCAACCTTCGGTACCAAGACAGTTACCAGAGATTGACCCTGTCTCACCTACCTTGAGATCTCCTATTTTGGAGAGGAGGAGATCTCCGGTCTCCACCTGATCCTCCTGGACACACTCAGATGAGGACATTGAGTGGGTGGTGAAGAGGTTGCTTTCTGACCCGGCTCTGGCTAGAAATTTGGCCCCTCCAGACCCAGAGGCTTCAGAGCTGACCCGTTTGCAATCCACTGCTCCTCCTCTGACTTCGTTGCTCTCGGAAATAACTGGAACAAACTCTCAAATGAAAAAAAACAACACAGACTGAGATCTGGCTAGAATAACTCCAAAAAAGTTTAATGTGAAGCACTTTTCGTCTTCCACCTTTGAAAGACTTCATCAGATAAAAGAAAAAAAACTTCATACACAGTTTTAAAATGAAAAAGGCGCCAAAGCAAAGTACAGTAATTGGATTCAGCCACCATTCAGTTAACTAATTAAATGCTAGGTTAAATAAGTGTTCTGCATCAAAAACCTTTTTCTTGTGTTAAAAAAGCTCATGTCAGCAAAATAAGATCATTCATTTAAAACTTCTGTTTAAAAATTTGATTTTAGAGAAAACAAAATGCAAAACTGTACTCCAACATAAAGTACAGAAATATTGAATGAAAAGCATAAATGTAGGAAAACGTAGTTTTAAATATATACTTGGAGTGTAAAAGAAGAAAAGAACATAAATATAAAATGAGTACAAATATAACAGACTACTGCTCACAACACCAAGAGGTGACAGTGTCTGAAGCAAAAATGTCTAACTGTGGACAGGGTGTCAAATACCTAAAAGTACAAATACATACATTAAACTGTGTTTTAAGACCTTAGAGGATCTGTGTTCTAAAAATGTTGAAAAATTTAAAAACAAATTTTTAGTACTAGACTATAAAAATGTGCAAAGGAACTCAAGATGAAAAACAGGAATAAACTGCAACAGTTGCTACCTTTTGCTGAAATGAAATGAAATACTGTGTGTCACCTCAATAGACTTCTCAACTTCAAAATACAAGTCAAAGATGTGACCTCGTTTAAACCAGGGGGAGTATAGGAATTCAGCCTAAGCTGCCAAACAAGTTCACGTTTCTCTAACAGTAACTGATATGGTCCACCTTTTTCATCAACCACTACCTGATCTATCACTTTAAACAAAAAAACATGGGTAGGATTCACGTTAGTCACATCTTTGACTTGTATTTTGAAGTTGAGAAGTCTATTGAGGTGACACATACAGTATTTCATTTAATGTTAGCAAAAGGTAGCAACTGTTGTAGTTGATTCCTGTTTTTCGTCTTGAGTTCCTTTGCACATTTTTATAGTCTAGTACTAAAAATTTGTTTTTAAATTTTTCAACATTTTTAGAACACAGAATCTCTAAGGTCTTAGAACACAGTTTACTGTATGTATTTGTACTTTTAGGTATTTGACAACCCTGTCCATAGTTATTGACATTTTTGCTTCAGACACTGTCACCTCTTGATGTTGTGAGCAGTAGTCTGTTATATTTGTACTCATTTTATATTTATTATTATGTTCTTTTCTTCTTTTACACTCCAAGTATATATTTAAAACTAAGTTTTCCTACATTTATGCTTTTCATTCAGTATTTCTGTACTTGGAGTACAGTTTTGCATTTTTTTCCCTCTAAAATGAAAGTTTTAAACAGAAGTTTTAAATGAATGATCTTATTTTGCTGACATGAGCTTTTTTAACACAAGAAAAAGGTTTTTGATGCCGAACACTTAATTATTTAACTTGGTATTTAATTAGTTAATTGAATGGTGGCTGAATCCAATTACTGTGCTTTGGCGCCTTTTTCATTTTAAAACTGTGTATGAAGTTTTTTTCTTTTGTCTGATGAAGTCTTCCAAAGGTGGAAGACGAAAAGCTCTTCACATTAAACTTTTTTTGAGTTATTCTAGCCAGATTGGAGCCTGTGTTGTTTTCTTCGCTCTTGGAGCCAATCACTTAAGGTTCCTCTATGTTGGATCCTTTGGTTCCGAGGATTCTTCCTGCTTCTTCGGAACCGATAGCTGTATCCTCAGCGGCTCAGTCAGGAGCAGAGGGATCTGAGAGCTGATGCTCTTGAGTAGAGTCCGAGGTGGATCGTCACCCTAGGTTTTCTTCAGAACTGACCCTCCCTCTCGGCGCTTTGGCTGTACTCAGCTTTGTTCCCACATCTGCTTCGGAACCGTTCCCCCTTGTTCGGAGCCGACCTTCCGTCTCCTTGGAGCGGAGGTCTTCTTCGGAACGGGGGGGAGGCCATCAAAGCAATAGAGAAGGCTTTATCCTCTCAAAAGCCATACCATTGGAGCTGATGTTCCACCAGCAGCCGGCAGCAACCTCTTCTCCCCTGCCACTCCCATAACGTAGGAAACCAGTGACTCAAGCAGCCCCCATTGGAGGTGCCCCCTCTTCCGAGACCTCCCCAGATTCTCTCACTGGAGAGTTGCCTAGGAAGAGACTTTGTAAGAAGAAGCATGTTGACTCACCTGAGTCTCATGTCGGACACTGATTTGGAGGAATCAGAAGGGTCCCCTAGATCCCCCTCTGAGGATGTCTCCTTTTCTGACATCCTAGAAATCCTTAGACAGAGGGGTGATTGGAAGACCTCTAACCCTACTGAGGATGAATCCGTGTATCTTGAGGCTTTTGGTTCCCGATCTTCCACCTCCTGGGTGACACCACCTTATGACAAGCTCTTGGGGGTGATATCGCGGAAAGCCTGGACCTCCCCAGACACAGTGGAGCCTGTCCCGAGGAGGCAAAATAAATTTATGACTCACCAGAAGATAAGTCCTTTCTTTCCAAAGGTGTCCCTGTTGATGCTATGGTGGTAGCAGCGGCCACCAAGGAGGAGTTGTCTGAGACATCTTCCAACATCCATCCTCCTAACAATGAGTCCAGGACGATGGATAGATATGGAAAGCATACAGTCTCTTCAGCGGCATTTACCTTAAGGTCGCTGAACTACCTTACCAATTTCACTCGCCTTCAGAGGGATCTCCTAAAGGAGTTGGGAGATGCCCTTCAGGGTTCAGTAGCTCCGGGATCCATGGATTGTTTCTGTGCAGCTCTCCACCCTTACATCGATAGCGAACTCCTGCATGAGGCTGATTTCCTATGCAGCGGATGGAGCGAGTAGGGCAGCTGCAGCAGGACTCTCTCTGAGGAGACATTCTTGGATGAGTCTTTGTAATTTCAAGGAATCCTGTGTCTTCCTTCACCAATGTCACCTTTGATGGTTCATCTCTTTTTTTGGCCCTCGGGTGAAAGAGACCTTGACCAGGTGCGAGCAGTAAGGGAAAACCTTATCTGCTGTCTGAGTCCTTTTCTCCCTTCCTTCTAGACCCTATAGCAAGGGTCATACGGGAGGGAAAATGTGGTTCCTTAAATCCCAAAAAGGTTTCCCTCAGGCACAAGGTCAACCCTCCCCTAGTGGCAGAGGGGGAGGATATAATGGAAGACGCCGTCCTCACGGCAGAGGAGGTCTGCAACACCAGGGAGATGGTGAAACCTTCTCTGATTGAACCTTTCATCGCCCCTGAGGGGTTGCCCGACTGTCCATCTCTGGAAGCAGTCAGGGGTCGTCTATTGCTGTACCCAAGAGCCTGGCAAAACATTTCACAAGACCGTTTGTACAAACCATAATATCCAGTGGTTACCGGATTCCCTTGGTTTCGGATCACCCGGTAAACTGGTCTCTTTCAGACGTGCCACACATTGAACTAGACCGTGCAACATCAGAGGTCATCTCGTTGCTGCAAAAAAGTCATCCAAGAAGTCCCCACAGAGCAAATTGGATCTGGAACTTACGATTCTTTTTAGTTCCAAAAAAGACAGGGGACTGGAGATCAATTCTAGATCTCAGCAAACTCAAGTCCATAAAGAAATCAAAGTTCCAAATGATCACTATGCAGACGATATTTCCCTTTATCAGGAAAGACAATTGGATGTGCTCAGATCTTCAGGACATGTACTACCACATCAAAATGGGCAGATGCTCCAGAAGACACTTATGCTTTTGGCTGGGAGCCAGTCATTTTCAGTTTCGAACACTGCCCTTTGGCCTCACTACAGCCCCCAGAGTGTTCACCAAATGCATGGCAGTGGTAATGGCTCATATGAGATGTCGAGGATTCCAGGTGTTTCCGTACCTAGACGACTGGCTCCTCACTGCTATTGCCAAGCATCAGCTGATCAGAACCAGAGACGAGACTCTATCCTTGTGCGCCAGTTTAGGCATCACAGTCCACCTTAAAAAATCAGCCTTATCTCCACCGCAGCACATTGTATTATTAGGCTCAGAAATAGACTCCCATGTCAGCAAGACTAACACCAGAAAGAGTAGATTCATTATGCAACCAAGTCAGATCTTTGCTAAACAGGTCTTCAAGTCCCAGGGACTATAGCTTCTTCTAGTCTATTAGTTCCTCTAGCCCATCTGCACATGAGGAGTACTTCAGTGTCTACTATTTGCCTAATGGTCAATGCAGGATATTCCCCGGTCTCATCAGATTCTCATCACAAACACCTGCAAGAAGGATCTGACATGGTGGTTGCATACGGATCAACTTCTCTTAGGTCGTCCACTTGTTCCCCCTGAAGAAAATGCAGTTTTGACCACGGATGCTTTCCAGATAGGGTTGGGGGGGGGGGGCATTATCTGGGAATGACAGTCCAAGGTACTTGGCAGAACCATGAGAACCACTTGCACATCAATGTTCTGGAGATGAGAGAGGTGCTATATGCATTGCAAGCACTTCACAGTTTTCTTCCCACTGGGATAATTGATGATCAAACAAACAAACGTGTCTGTCGTGTGGTACATAAACAAGCAAGGGAGAACCAAATCTTATCCGCTTTGCAGAGAGGCTTTAAGAGATTGGAAATGGGCGATGGACACTCAACACTTTCTGGTAGCAATGCACATCCCGGGGAAGTCAAGTGTGATAGCAGACAAACTCATCGAGCAGTCGTCATGCCTCACGAGTGGTCCCTGAATGCAGAAGTTGCAAAAGAAATCTTTCACAGATGGGGCCAGCCTTGCTGCGACCTATTCATCACACATCCGAACACCAAATGCAGCAGCTACTTTACCCTAATTCCCCATCGGGGGTCGTCACCCAGAGATGCTCTAGTCCACGATTGGCCCCCGGGACTCCTTTATGCCTTCCCACCTTTTCCACTCATTCCAAAGGTAATGCAGAAAGCAAAACAGTTGAGGAGTACCCTGATCCTCATTGCTCCTTAATGGCCACGTCGAGTCTGGTTTCCCTTCCTGCGGCCCTACCTATTAGAGGAACCATGGATTCTGGAACCATCTCCAGACCTCCTGATTCATCAATTGAAGCAGTTCCATCCGACCATCCACACTCTAAAATTGATAGCATGGCTGCTCCAGTTCCATGAATAGCCAGGTGCGTTTCCCTCTACCTTCAGTCACACATTCTCATTTCCTCCCACAAGCCCACCTATAGGAAGTTATACTCCAGCAAATGGAAAAGATTCTCTGTTTGGGCTGTAAACCAAGGCTTGGATCCCTATACAGTTAATATAGAATCTGTTTTGTCCTTCCTTGCATCCATCTTCATGAAGCAGCCGCTACAGTTAGTTGCCATCTCTATCATTTTGGCTTCATGGGAAATCCCATCATGTCCCACTCTTTGTGCAAAATTTTTGAGGGGAATCCTCCTCCTCGGGCCTCCAGTCAAACAGCCACCAGAACCCTGATACCTAAACATAGTTCTCACATCCTTAATTTCTTCACCCTTTGAGCCCTCAGAATCATCTGATCTGAAATTATTTTCTTGGAAAACACTCTTCTTAGTAGGCATAATTAGACTTTTCTTGACTCTAGTAAACAGAATTGCACTAGGCCTAGGGGTTGCAGGTCTTCTAGAGGATCGACTTCCATCCCTCAAAAGGTTATGCACTGGCAGGCTTCCTCTTCAAAATCAGGGAGTTCTAAGCAAACTTCCCAAAGCAAGCATTCCCAATGACTCCGGTCTTCCCTTGCCTGCCTCTGCAGACCCAGGGTTTCCTTTGGGGGGAAGGCTAGCCATTTTTGCAAATGTCTGGTTCACCATCACAGATGACAAATGGGTGCTCAAAATAGTATCCCTGGGCAACAAGTTCTCCTTTCACACCTTCCCTGTCCACCAAGGATACCCAGAGAATCCCCCCAAATTAAAGGGTAGAAGCAGAAAAATAAGTTTCTTCTTTACTAAACCTGGGAGCACTAGAGCCAGTTTCTGTACTACAGATAGGCCAGGGTTTTTACTCAAGACTTTTCCTGGTCCCCTATTCTGGATTTGTCCATTCTAAACACTTTTCTGGTGATTCCCAAATTCAGAATGCTCACTCTTCAGCAGTTGCTGCCAATGCTGGCCAAGGATTCCTGGCTGGTGACTTTGGATCTCAAAGAAGCTTATCTGCACATCCCAGTAAGGGAAAGCTGCAGGCAGTTCCTTCGCTGCAGGCAGTTCCTTCGCTTCAGGGCAGGGAACAGGCACTTCCAATTCTCTGCACTGCCCTTTTGCTTATCTACTGCTCCCAGAGTTTTTACCAAATGCCTGGCTCCAGTCATTGCTCTTTGCATGCAAAACAACATTCAAATTTACCCTTACATGGACGATTGTCTTATTGAGGCAAACTCTCCAGAGCAACTTCTAAAGGATTTGAACTTTGTAAGAACCTTCTCACCTCTTTGGGCTGCACCATCAATGAAAAAAAGTCAAAATTAGTACCCACCAGGGAGATTGTATTCCTGGGAGCGAGCCTCAACACAGCTGCCCAGATGGTATTCCTCCCTCAAGAGAAACAAATGGATCTTTCAAATTATTTCAAAAATTTGGCAAGCATGATCCAGCTCCCTGCAAGGCAATTCCTGCAAGCCCTGGGATTCATGGCTTTGTGTATTCTGATGATTCCATATGCCAGACTGCATATGAGGAAAATACAATGGTACCTCAAAAACCTTTGGCGTCAACACACTCAGGATTTAGACTCGATATTTTCTCTGAGTGCCTGCTTGCAGCCAGAATTCCTTTGGTGGGCGATGGCCTGTGCACAGAACAAAGGCCTGCCTTTCTGTCCACCTTCTGCCAGCCAGACTCTCACCTCAGATGCCTTGGACTATGCTTGGGGAGCACATCTAAAGAGCAGATGCATTTAGGGGACTTGGAACTTTCAACAGGTTCATTTGCACATAAATCCGAAGGAATTGATGGCAGTCCAGCAGACCTTTAAAGGCTTTCAGACATCTCTGTCCTGGTACTCTTCTGGTCAGGACAGACACCACCACAATCATGTGGTACATCAACAAGCAGGGCGGGAAGCACTCTTAACCCCTGTGCAGACAAAGCGTAATATTGTGGTCCATAGCAGTTTCCATGGGCATTCATCTGACAGCTCAATTTTTTCCAGGAAGGCTCAACACCTTGGCAGACCGGTTGAGCAGGCAAGTCCTGGATCCTCACGAGTGGAAACTAAACAAGACTATCTTCTACCGCATCATTCAGTGTTGGTACTTCCCAGGTGGATCTCTTCTCATCTCCAACCAACCACCTTCTTCCAACCTTTTGCTCCAGGGATCATTACAACAAAGCTTGGAAGGTGGATGCTCTGTCCTTCCCCTGGACACAGCTCTCGATCTATGCATTTCCTTCTCTGCCTCTTCTTCCCAGAGTGCTGTTAAACATAAGGGACGAAAAACCAAGGGCCATCATCCTAGCTCCAGACTGGCCCAGACAACATTGGTATCCACTACTTCTCAGTCTCTCCCAGTTTCTGCCTTGGCATCTTCCCCTGATGCCAGATCTCTTGGTGTACAGGAGGGGGGAAAAATTCTGCTTCCTCATCTTCAGACTCTGCATTTGTCAGCTTGGCTCATAATTAAAAACTTTCCCAACAAGTGGTTGAGGTCCTTCGTGAGGCCAGGAGGTCTAGCAGTAGGAAATCTTACACAGATAAGTGGAAAAGATTCTCCACTTGGATGCAAACTAGAGGGGAAGAACCCTTCTCAACCTACTCTTCCTTTTATTCTTGACTATCTGGCAGGCTTGCTTAATGGTGGACTTTCCTTTTCTTCTATCAAAATCCATGCTTCAACTATTTCTGCTCATTGTTTGAGCATCCCATTATCTCTAATCCCTTGATGAAACAGTTCCTCAGGGGATCTAGCAATTTAAAGCCTTCCAGAAAGGCACCTACTGCTGCTTGGGATCTCAATTTTGTACTTGAGTAACTTATTCTGCCTCCTTTTGAACCAGCTGCCTCAGCAGACCTGAAGTTTCTCTCCTGGAAAACTGCCTTTCTTTTGGCTATTACTTCAGCTAGAAGAGTTTCTGAGCTGCAGGCCTTAATGGCAGTAGAGCCTTTTATCTACCATGTGGATCGGGTTTCTCTTCAAACTAATTCCTCCTTTATGCCTAAGGTGGTTTCTAGCCCGACTCTTAACCAGTCTATCCACCTGCCTACCTTCTTTCTTAATCCTCAGAATAAAGGAGAAAGGTTGCTGCATTCCCTGGATGTGCATAGACAGCTTAGATTTTACCTGGACAGGACTAAATCTTTTTGAAAGACTGATCAATTGTTGGTCAGTTTTGCTCCTGGAGCTCAGGGCAAAGCTATTTCTAAACAGACCATTTCTAAGTGGATTGCTCATTGTATTCACTTTTGGTACTTACAGCATGGCAAGGTTCCTCCTCAGAGTATTAGGACCCATTCTGCTTGCGCAGCCTCTACCTCAGCAGCTTTTTTAAGAAGTGTACCTATCTACATGGACTTCTGTCCACACTTTCACTAAACATTACAATTTACCCTTGTTTTCCAAGTCCAGGGCTGATTTTGCCACTGCAGTGTTGCAGGGCATCCTTAACAACCCTTAAATAGTGGGTGTTCCTCCTCCCTTTAGTTTTTTTCCTAGGTTTTGGGGCTCAACCCATTTTGTAAGGACTGCAATAGTGAAACAATGTGAACATAGTACAGTTGTGTATACTTACCATAAATGTAGATGTTCGAGTGTATTCACTGTTGCAGTCCTGCCCCCCCCTTCCATCCCCCCTTTTTTCCTAGGGCACAGACTGGATTTTCTTTTCTTGGTCCAACCTTTTTTTGGGGCTCCTGACAGTTAAGGCAAGACAAACTGAGGAAATAGCGTCTGCTGCCTTCTTTTGTACCTGATGTCAGGCCTAAACCAAAGGCAGCTGATGTCATATACCAAGGACTTTGGTATTCTGGCTGACTGTGGGCTACCAGAAGCCGGATAACCCATTTTGTAAGGGCTGCAACAGTGAGTACACCAACATCTACATTTATGTTAAGTGTACACAACTGTACTTCATGTAGTCCCTGTAGTGGTAAATGAACCCAAGGTGTTATGAATTGTAGACAGGTTGCTTAATTCTGAGAGAAAATCTGTGGTAGTCTATAGGTGATTGAAGGGTTGGTTATTAACCTTTCATAAATTTTCAGCAGGAGTTTGAGAGTCCTATGTTTTCACCAGGTAGGTTTTGATGTCTTACGACTTGCACTGTAAATTTCCAAAGTTTAATGAAGCTTGTCACAGGGTTATAAAGGCTGGTTTTCTATGCTTGCCAAACCTCATTTCTGAAATTTAGTAGTAATGAATTCCTTTAACAAGTAATTCTTTCTGGGTTTGTGTAATGTAAATTTTAGTTGATGACTTGCATCTTTTTGTTTATAAGGGTTTAAGTAATTAACAGCAAGGTTAGCTTATGTTGTGTTTAGAATATTGAGCCAGTGTAAGGTATTAAGAAGTGATTTGAGTTTCTTGATGTCCGATTAGGGTCTAAGATGAGATTAGTTGTGGTGGAGTCTTTTTTGCTAGGGGAGTGTTGCTGAAAGTTAATTTGGCAATTCTCACTGAGAGATGGTGGTTGGATGGTAGTATTGCATAGTAGTGAGGGATTGTCTGTGATCTAATTAAGGAGTAGCTGGTTTTCTGCATTGGTCATGTGGGTTGCTGCATTAAAGTGACATTATGGATAGACTGGAAAGATTTGGTATAAAGTCGACCAGTAGGATGTTGTGTTGGCTTTGGGAGATGTAATGTTTTATAAGAAGATCTTGAATTTTCCTGTTTAATGGAGGGATGAGGTAAGCATCCTCTAGATGGAAAGACTGTTTTGATTTATAGCTTCTTTGGCAGGGTGTCACAAAGGGGATTAGATAATGCTAGGATATGAACCTTGGGTGATATTTTAAAGAGGAGTGTTTGTCAATTTCTTAGTCCTGGTTTGCAATATAAGTATTAGTTGTACAAAGAGAAAGTGGTGAATGGGGTTGTCTGTCTTGATCCAGTAGTCAGTGATTGCTGTAATGTCTTGGTTGTGTTGTGAAAGGAAGATCCTAACTTGATTAGTTTTCTTTTGTATACTTTTGCTTTAATTGGGAAGTAGAAGAGAGTTGCAACCTGAGTTGGGTTTGGGTCCTCCGAGGTATAGAATTAAAACTATAGGAGTATGTAGAGTTTTTTTTTTTGGTATTTTGTGGGTTACACAGAGCATTGAAGTAAAGATAAGATATGTATGCGGGAGTTATTTTGTGATAGTTGTATATGGCTTGTGTTTTGGGAGTTGGAGGGTGAGAACAGCAGTGAAAGGTGATTTGTCGCGTTTTAGGTAGTCTGAGTGGAAGATGGGGGAGTAAAGTGAAGCAAGGGGGGGGGTACTTTGTGGTTGGGGTTGCATTATAGAGGTAATTTTACTAGGTTGTAGGATAGCAGTAGTGAAAGTATGTTGCAAGACAAGGTATGATGGTGTCTGACTTGTAAGCTTGAGTTATAAAGTGTGTTATTTGCACTCATTTGTGTAATGACTAATGACTCTTGGTTTGTGATAGTGTTAAGGTCAAGGAATATGAATGTATAGGAAAGCTAGTGTTGGGTAGGAGTTGTGTGGTAATTGTAGTTCAGTAATTTAGGAATGTAAAGTGTTGATCATAAGTGTGTTCTGCTTACATTGTTGGATGTTGCTGGTTTCAGTTATGGATTTCCATGTTTTATCTAAATGTTCTTTGTATTTGCTAAGAGTTCATTTTTTATGTATTTTATAACTTTAAGGTGGGAGGGTTTAAGTCTGCATCCATAAGAGCACACCAGTTGGTATAAAGGGAATGATTTAGGTGGGTGAGTTTGGGGGCTGTGGAACTGGTGTGGGAGAGGAGTGAAATGGGTCTTGGCTCACTCACCTGGAGCCAGACAACCAGCAGATCTGCATTTAAACATCTGCAGAGTTAAAGCCTCTAACCCTTTTTCTCTGTTAAAAGTTGTGCCAGATTAAGTCTGAAAAGTTGGACGTTAGACTTGAGGGAGTGGATTGGAAAAAAAAAATAGGTGTGAGCAAGTAAAGAATTGAAAGGGAGGAGCAGAAGGCTAGGAAAGTTAGGTAGTGCAGAGGGTTACAGCATATAAGTTTTACCACTGAAGTCATGGTCTGCTGCCTGTCTGGTGCCAGGATTAGTCAAATAACACATGCACTCATGTCTCATAAATAAAGACATAGGTGACCTCTATACAAAGCCGTTAAAGTAGTTTTTGGTGTGTGAAGTTTGCAGATCTGCAATCGGAATGTGTGTTTGTGTAACATTTGAGCATTTGTACTCTTGGAATCTCTTTGTAGACTCATGTAAATGTTCAGAGTATAAAGAAATGATAGCTTCCAGAAAGCTGGGTGTTTTTGTTCAGCAAGACACTCACATTAGTAAATAGTTATTTCTTAACATATTTTTCTTTGTTTCCTCCCTGTTAATTGTATAGGGTTTGTCTCATCTCCATGCACACAAAGTTATACATAGAGACATCAAAGGGCAGAACGTGCTACTGACTGAGAATGCAGAGGTGAAATTAGGTAAGTGTCTTGTGCTGTCACTATCAGATCATATGTGACAGGAATTTTGTTTTTCTGCGTCTTCAATAGCTGCTTTTAATGTGTATAAGATGCATCAAATATGCTTTGCTTCTGTACATGGATAGTTACTGTTGGACTCTGAATCCACAACATGAAAGAATAATTTTGCTATTTCAATGACTGTCAGGAAGATTTGACATTTTGATACCTTCTGAAGTAAGTAATTATTGGGATTTCATCTTCTGTTGGCAACAAAATAGTTTGTTTGCTTACTGGTTTTCCTGTTTCCAAGTGGATCTCTAGTATTTTCTGCTACAGGCACCATTGTAAGCAGCCCACTGTATAAAGCAGAACATGTTTCACCAGGGACATAGCAGCTGCTATGACCTTTCTTGGGCATTTTCCATCAAATCATGAAAACTGCCACCTGGTCATTTGTTCACATCTTTAACTAGAATTTGTGTCTGCGTGACCAAGGCCAGATTTGCTTCTGCTGTCTGGTTTCAGTATATCCAGTTTCCATCCACTTATTCCTTTGCTTTGGGTTTCTACCCACGTTAATACTGCAGTAGGGAAACATGACCCTAGTGCAGTTGTGTTAAATTATAAATGGAGATGTTAGTTTTTCAGTGTTGCACTATTCTTTCCCATGTAATATCCCATTTGCCTCTCCCTGGGATTGGTGTGGGCTCCCTGCTTTCCTTGATCCTCAAGATCCCCTCACCACTAATTTAAGATACAGGTCCCGTATACATTGGCTCATTGGGGGAGCATTGGGTGCCTTTTTGCACCTGGCCTGGGGCTGAAATGTGTTTTTACTTAATATAAAGTGTACTGTTTATGTATTCAGATTAGTTAAAAAGATGAGTCTTCTGTCCACAGACCACTTTTGCCATGAATACATAATGTCATGCTAGATAGATGCATGTTTGTAGTATTGCATAGTAGTGAGGGATTGTTGGTGGTCTTGTGATTTAATTAAGGAGTAGTTGGTTTGTTCTGGCCACATTTTCCAGGCCATCTTGGCTTGGTGGGGCCTGTCTGCACTTTTGGGAGCTGATTGGGACCCGTCTAGGTAAAGGGAGGATGGTCTATGGCTTGGAATAAGCATTGTCATTTATCCTTTTGAATTCTTTAGAGTTTTTTCAATTTTTAGCTTCTGGTATTTAGGCCCTGCATTTGAGAAGTTTCTGCTTGTTTGTACCAAGCTGAACTGAGGTGGGCTGCCAGCCACAACTGAGAGTTGAGATACCAGACTAGAGGCTTCTGAGCTTCTAAAACACCATAACTTGCCTGTTTTTTGCTTATTTATACTATTTACTGCACTTTTTTATTGCCTGCTGCCTACTTTTATGCTGTGTTTATTTATTTTGTACTGCATTTGCCTGCTTCACTGTGCCTGTAAAATCGAATATTATTGCTGATCTGAAGTTGTTTTCGTTTGGTCTTCATCCTCTGGGACATGGACCCGGCATGGATCCGACTCAGCTGACTTTTCCAGCATTGGATCCAAGCTCCTCCCCTCAGGTCTCATTTGCCGCTCATGAGACAGAGCAGCGTGGATTGCACCTCTAAATTCCCTTAGCATAAGGGTGATCTTTTTTGTGAGTATTTCTATTTTTGTAGCCTTTCTAACTCTACCTTTCTCTATCTTTCCTTACCTACCCTATCCCTGTGTGCTAGTGTGTCGGTTCTTATTTAAAAAAATAATAATTCTTTCCCTCTCTTTCCATCTTTCTGTGTGTGTGTGTGTGTGTGTGTGTGTGTGTGTGTGTGTGTGTGTGTGTGTGTGTGTGTGTGTGTGTGTGTGTTAGTTAGACCTCCTTTAGCCATGGCAGAACCCCCTCGCCCAGGCTTCAGGAAGTCTTCTGAGTGTGGCCACAAGCTGCCCTCCTCTGATGGCCACATGCTGTGTGTGCGCTTGGGGAGTCACAGCCCTTAGACTTCTGTTCGATTTGCGTGGGCTTCAATCCCCACGATTTCCTTAACAGAAGGACAAGTTAATTCTTAGGGGCCTCCTTCCCATGGAGGCTGCTACACTCTCCACCTCTTCTTCCGCCCCAGCTTCTGGGACTCAACCTCCCTCCAAGAAGTCCTGGGACAGAGAAATGTTTTGTCCCAAGGACCAGGGCAGGCCTAAGAAGCAGTCCCCTGACCACTCATCTGTTGAGAAACCCCTGGACAAGTCTCTGCTAGATCTGACCAGAGACTCACCTCGGCTCTGGTCTCTTCATTTTTCTCTGGAGCCAGAGTGTCCCCGGGGCCACCCCCCCAATCTGCCTCCCCTCTGCGTCACTCCAGGCTCTGGTCGGTGGCTTCTTCTATTCACTCCACCAGTAGTCAGTAGGATGATGATGAGGTTTATCCGGAACCAGATTTAGATGGGAGTCTTGCCTGCTCCCTCCCCCTCCAGGGCTGGGAGCATGCAGTCCACCTTTCCTACCCATTGCTCCTTCTCTGATCTGTCCTCCTGCTTCGGAATCCTTGGGTGTGAGGTTTCCCGGCATCGAGGGGTCGGAGAGTGTGTTCCAGGTATCTCAATGCCGACCATTGCCCTGAATGGCTCTGCTCTGAACTTTTTGGAGCCGTCTGACTCTCGGAGCAGTGGTCTTGGCTCAGTGCCTGGAGGCTCTGGTCTGGCTCCCCCTTCAGCTCAGAGCGGCAGATCTATTTCTACTTGCCTCTGCTGCGGGGATTCATTCGCCATCTGCTTCCGATGTTGTGGAGAGGGTTCTCTTGGTTCTGTTGGGACCCTTGACGCTGTCTTCCTCAGAGTCTGTCCTGGCTCCCTCTCTTTCTGGCCGGGATTCTGCCATCCTGTCCCTTCAGGGACAGCGTGTTGCCACTAAGCCCCAGGAGGGCCCCCCCCCCCCCCCCAGGGAGCTTCCTGAGGTTTGAGTCCTCCCCAGAAACTCCCCCTGAGGAGCTCCCTCAGAAACGCATGTGCTAAAGGAGGCACTTGAACTCCCCACCGGAGTGCCTCACTGAAGACACCGACTTGGAGGAAGGGAAGGGTTCCCCCTAATCACCCCAGGTGATGTCTCCTTTGGAGACATCATGGAGAGCTGATGCCAGCGTTGAGGGTGGTCTACCCAAAAACCCAATCCAGATGAGTCTGTGCTCCTGGAGGTGTTTGGCACAGGACCGTCTACCCCCTGGGTGTCCCCTCTCGTGGATCCCTTTGTGAACTTAATTTCATCCAGGGCATGGAAGGAACTGGACACAGTTGCCTATCCCTGGACAAAATACTCAGCACCCCTTTGGATAGGCAACATTGGTCGAAGGGATCCCTGGTAGATGCCATGGTGGTTGTGGTGGCTACCAAGAAAGAGCTCACTCAGGAGAGCTCCACAGTCCATTTGCCGGACCGAGAGTGGCGGGCCATGGATAATTTTGGGAAGCGGGCTGACACCTCAGCGACATTTGCTTTGTGTGCGCTGAATTACATGTCACGCACAGGCTGCAGCGAGTCCTGGTTAAAGAGGTCACTGAGTCTGCCCCAGGGTCCATGTCAGCAGAGGAGAAGGTGTTCTACCGTATGGCCACCCTTACTTCCATAGCTAATACTTCTAAGAGGCTTCTGTCACACGCCAATGAAGGTGCCTCTAGGGCTGCCTGAACAGGCGTAGCCATCATGCTTGGCTACAGCTTTTTGCTTTCTCTGAGCTCTTTACGGCATAATTTATAAATGTCCCCTATGACAGAGCTACTGTTTTTTGGTAAGATCATTCGAGAGACATTAGTCCAGAGCGAGAAAAATGGGAAGACCTTATCTGTCAGGATCCACTTCGAAACCCCGCAACAATCCTTTTCCAGGAGTCAGCACGGGGTGACGATGTTGTTTCCGAAAGTTTCTGGGTTTTTCCCATGATGCTCAGGACTCCCCTTTCCCCAGAGGCAGAGTTGGGGATATAATAGATGCCACCCTCCTGGTATAGGGAGTCCAAGGAACTAAAGTTTTTGGGATTCTTTCCCAGACAGACTCTTGCAGCAGCCGTGAAAGGTTGCCCGACTGCTCGTCTCTAGAGGCAGTCAGGGGACTTCTTTCTCTGCAGCCAGCATGGGAGTCGTTCACAGGCTATCATTGGGTTTTGCAGATCATATCCAGAGGATACTCCATCCCCTTCCTTTAACCCCCAGTCCCCCCCCCAAGACATCTCCAAGGTGTCCCGCCCATGCAAGGGGAGCAGGCAGTAGAAGAAATTTCCAGACTGCTCGAAAAGTGGGTCATCCGGCCCACCCACCCACCCCCAGATTAGTCCAGGTCAGACATCCATTCCAGGTTCTTTTTAGTGCCATATAAAATGGGGGACTTAAGACCCATCCTGGATCTTTCAACGCTAAACCTGTCTGTTGCTAAGACAAAATTTCAGATGGTCACTCTCCAATCCATTCTGCCCCTTCTGCAGAAAAATGACTGGATGTGCTCGGACCTCCAAGGTGCGTACTATTACATCAAGATGAACAGACATTCTCTGAGGTTCCTCCACTTCCGGGTGGGAGCCACTCATTAGTTCAGAGTGCTCCCCTTTGGGCTCACCACTGCCCTCAGGGTGTTCACAAAAGTGATGGCAGTAGTGGTGGCTCACCTGCAGCTTCAGGGGTTCCAGCTCTTTCCCTACCTGGATGATTTGCTACTTTCCACTCCCTCCAGGCATCTACTGTCAAGCCAAGAATAATCTTCTCAAGACAGCTCACCATCTCGGCATAATCATAAATCTCAACAAGGCCCATTTGGAACCATTGCAAGTTTTAGACTTCATTGGGACTTGCCTGGATACTATTCAAAGCAAGGTGTTTCTACCACCGGACAGACTGTTATCTCTACAACATATAATGTCTTGTACATTGTTCAAGCTCAATGTCCCCTTGCGGCTTCAGTTCTTCAGGCATTGGGGTCCATGGCCGCCATGATCACTCTTGTTCCAACAGCTTGCCTTCATATGAGGGTCCTCCAGTGGAATCTGGCGGTTCAGTGGTCATTGCTAGACCTGCCCTTATCTCATCCGTTTCAGCTATCTTGAGCTTGCAAAACATCGCTCCTCCGGTGGCTTCAGTCCCTGATTTTCTTCTGGGTTGTCCATTCTTCCTTCCTGCTCTGTGATCACGGTGACTACGGACACCTCCCTGCTTGGGGGGGGGGGGGGCATTGCATGGGAAGGACAGTCCAAGGCACGTGGTCTTCCCTGGAGACCCGTCTGTATATCAATGTCCTGGAGATAAAGGCAGTGCTGTTGGCGTTGCACACTCTACATGCCCATATTCCTCTAGGGGTGATTGCTGTTCATACAGACAATGTCTGTAGTCTGGTGCATCAACAAACTGGGGGGGGGGGGGGTGACCAGATGTTGTCCTCTTTGTTGCTCATCCATGAGATTGTGGGAGTGTGTGATCTTCTGCTGTTTTCCAGTGGCAATGCATATTCCGGGGAGGTCCAACGTACTGGCAGACAGGCTCAGCAGGTCTATTCTAATGCCTTACGAGTAGTCTCTGAATCCTTCAGTAGTGGACCAGATTTTTTTAAAATGGGGTCCGCCTTGCTATGATCTATTTGCCTCTCCTTCCAACTCGAAGTGCAGAGAGTATTTTACTCTGAGGAACTCTCCCGGAGGGGGATTCAGAGACTCTCTAGTTCATGCTTAGCCCTCCAGTCTTCTGTATGCTTATTCAACACTCCCTCTAATTCACAAATTCATTCAGAAAGCTCAACGGCTGGGGAGCTTAGTGATCCTCATTGCCCCTTTCTAGCCTTGCCAAGTTTGGATCCCCTCTCTGTGGTCTCATGCACTGTGTCCTTGGGCGCTAGATCCAGTTCTGGATCTGATCTTTCATCCCATAAGGATCCCGGACCCAGTTTAGTCAGCCTGAAGCTCACAGCTTGGCTACTCCAGTTCCAGCGATTGTTAGGACTCCCAGACTGTCTTCTGCTGTTAAGAATTTGGTGGTAGCTCACAAGTCTTCAACCAGGAAGGTTTACTCCAGTAAATGGAAGTGTTTCTCCATATGGGCTTCTCAGCATGATCTAGATCCCTTTACTGCCCCAGTTCCTGCCATTTTGGAGTTTTTGGCAGGTATTTTTAATCACAGCGCTAGTTTTTCTACAGTAAAGGTACAGTTGACAACTATCTCTAATTTTCACATAGAGAATTCAGCATCCTTAGCTTTCTCCAAGCTTTGTAAGCCCTTTTTGAGGGGTACCTTTTTACTTATGCCTCCGGTCAAGGACCCCCCCCCCTTGAGATCTCACCTTAGTGCTGCAAGCTTTGGATGTTCTTCATCTCACATTGCTGCAGTCCTTACACTTGGGTAGTCCGCTGTCCTCGGTCGGCCCGAATATCAAAGTATAAGGCTGACGTCGGTCAAGGCGCATTAGACTGACATCAGGACGTCAGGGTACAAATGCGCATGACCGACGTCATATCCTCAGTCTTTTTTGCCGCATGGTCCGATGCAGAAGCAGCGTTGCAAGTGCCGTTCGGCGTTCTGAAATTTTTCGAATTCGGAGTTTCAGACCGAGTCAAAGTTGGCTAAGTACCCGTTGGAATATTTTAGTTTTTTCTTGCCTCAGTGGTTTACCGGATGTCAGAAAAAGTGAATAACTGTATTTCTTGTGGGAAACAGATACCGCATAGAGATTATCATACTTTGTGTATTCCTTGTTTAGGGCCTGAGCACGACGTTGTTGGGTGTCGCTTTTGTGCTAGATTCAATAAGCGCACTATTAAGAGAAGGTTAGATTGTGCCAGGTTAGTCTTCGGAAAGCGGTGCAATTATAATATGCCGTCGGATGCTCCGGCGTCCGCTTCTTCGAAGAAGCGCAAGGATAAGGCAGTTAAGCCCAGGTTAGATGAGTCGTCCGTACCGGACGCCGGTTCTTTAGAGGTGTCGGTGGAGCCGGTGGTTCCACCGGAGGTTTCTCTGGAGTCCCAGGGGGAGACCTTGTTATTGCAGGATGTGGCCTCTCAGGAGGCAGGTCAGGCTGAAGGGGCTTCTCAGGTTACTGTACTCCCCTCCCTTCCTAGGGTGGTTAGGCCCTTCTCCTTCTGTTTCCAAGGCTTCTCCCAGAGGCAGGCCAGGTTTAGCTTCAGTTGGTGTCACTCCTAGTTCTTCAGGATCTGTGCCCAAGAAGCATATGCTTAAAATGGCAGAAGATTTGATTACCTTGATTAGAGGTTCTTTGCCCCCTCCTGATAAGAGGCCTAGGGTGGAACCTGAGTTGGGGAGTTTTGAGCAGGCTTCAGATGTTTCAGAGTCTTCGGCTGAAGACTTGCAGGAGTATTCTCCTTATTCTGATTCTGATGTGGATGATTCTACTCCTTCTGCTTCTCCTCCTGAGGATTTTTCTTTTTCAGAGACTCTTCATTCCATGAGGGAGCACTTTAAGTGGGAAGGTCAGGACTTCTCTGATTCCAGGAAAAGGCTTAGGGAATTTTTGTTTTTACCCCAGCATAGGCCTTTGGCTATACCTCCTGTTCTGGATGTTGTGGAGGATGTGTTTGCAGAGGCTTCTCTTAATCCTGATTCTTTGCCTCCTGCTCCTGTTAAGCCGGATAGGTATTATAGGGTGCCTGAAGCTCATAAGTATCTTTTTAAGAGTCCTCGGGCGGACCCAGAAACTGTTAGTCAGGGGCCTAAGGGTGTTAAGGCTTCTGTTGTTAAAAATCCGGTTCCTCCAGATAAAGAGGCCAGGGCTTTGGATAGATGGGGAAAGAAAGTCTATGCTTCTTCCACCCTAGCTATGAGGGCTCTGAATTGCCAGTTTCACATGTTGAAATACCAAAACTATCTACTGTCTCAATTGAAGTCTAAGGTAGATGCTCTGGCGGAAGGTATTGAGTGTAAAGAGTTGCAAGATTTGGTACATGTCTCTGAACAAGTGGGTAAGCATTCTTTGCAATGTGGTTTTGATGCTGTACAGGCCTCGTCTAGGGTGGCTGCCACTGGGTCAGTTCTTCGCAGGCACGCCTGGCTAAGGGATCAGAATTTATCTGACCATGTTAAGACAAGGATTTTAGATGCTCCTTTACAATCTGATGTGTTATTTGGTTCACCTGTTGAGGCAGTCTTAAAGAAAATGGAAGACAAGGCTAAGTCTATGCAGACTGTTAAAGATTTTTTGCAGGTTCAGCCTCCGAAGTTTAGCAGAAATTGGCCTACCAAGGGGTGGACGTATCCTTCTTATGATTCCCAGTCTAGGGGTAGGTCTAGACGTGGTAGGGGCAGAGCTCAGGGCTCTTTCAGGCCTAGAACAGGAGTTCACCTGCACAGTCTTCGGGTGAGGGCAGGGGTCAGTCCTTTCGTAAACAGACCCAATGACCTACCTTTTCAGCTGCCAGAGCCTTCTCGTCTGGCAGCACCTTTGGGAGGAAGGTTGGCACTTTTCAAGGAAAGTTGGAGTTTAATTACCCAAGACAGATGGGTATTGGATATCATACACCAAGGTTACAGGTTTTATTTCCATACCTTGCCTCCTTTCAAAGGCATGCCAGACGTTCCTCCTCCGCAAAGAATAGAGGCTCACAAACAGATTTCTCTGCTGCTCCAAATAGGAGCCATACAACCGGTCCCTCTGTCAGAAGTGGGCCTAGGATTTTATTCTCGCCTGTTCCTAGTACCAAAGAAGGGGAACACGTGGAGGCCAATTTTGGATTTATCTATCCTCAACACTTATCTGGACATTCCCAAGTTCAAAATGTTGACGTTACAACAGCTTTTACCTCTGCTGGGCAAAGATCACTAGATGGTGACTCTGGATCTCAAGGAGGCTTACCTTCATGTTCCTATCAGGCTAAGTTGCAGGAAGTATCTACGTTTTCGGGCTGGGACTTCTCATTATCAGTTCTCTGCATTGCCCTTTGGCTTATCTACTGCGCCCAGAGTGTTCACGAAGGTTCTGGCTCCAGTGATAGCTTTCTTCAGGCTAAGAGGAATACAGATCTATCCTTATTTGGACGATTGCCTGATTCTGGCTCAAGGAAAGGACGAACTTCTTCATCATCTACACTATGTGATAGCAGTGCTAAGATGCCTGGGGTATTCTGTGAACGAAATAAAGTCCAGTCTAGTACCCTCTCAGGACATGTGCTTTCTGGGTGTGAGACTGAATACAGCATCCCAGATGGCCTTTTTGACCCCGGACAAACAAAAGAATCTTTCTCTTTACTTCCATCAATTGTCTCATCAGTCCAGGCTGACTGCAAGGACACTCCTTCAAGCCTTGGGGTTCATGGCATCTTGTATTCTGGTGCTTCCCAATGCCAAACTGCATATGAGGAAGCTACAATGGTATCTCAAAAATGTATGGACACAGCACTGCCAAGATATGGACACTGTCATTCAGATAATACCTTGCATTCAAAAGGAATTTTTGTGGTGGGCTCAGGAATGTCACCTAAACAAGGGACTCTCTGTGACCCGGCCAGAGGCGAGTCAGATTCTAACGACAGATGCCTCAGACAAAGCTTGGGGAGCTCATCTAAATGGAAAGTGGATACAAGACACGTGGCCTGCCAGACTTCTACATCTACATATCAACCTGAAGGAGATGTTAGCAGTCCAATTTGCATTAATAGCTTTCAAGGATTTACTTCTTCCAGGGCAGGTGTTGATTCTAACAGACAACACAACTGTCATGTGGTACATCAACAAGCAAGGGGGAACACATTCTTATCCTCTGTGCAGACAAGCAATGATTTTGTGGGAGACTGCTCTCAGTTTAAAGCTAAATCTTCAGGCAAGGTTTCTGCCGGAGCACAGAACTCCTTAGCAGATGTGTTGAGCAGACAAATTATGGATCCCCACGAGTGGAAATTGGATCCTCATGTATTTCAGAAATTGACAGTGTCATGGGGAACTCCAGACATAGATCTGTTCGCTTCTCCACTAAACTACCAGCTGCCAAAGTTTTGCACAAAAAGTTTTCATCCCACAGCTTGGAAAGTGGATGCTCTTTCATTCAATTGGAGCAATCTTCATGTGTATGCCTTTCCACCTCTGCCTCTCCTCCCAAAGGTACTTCTGAAGGTCAGACAGGACAAGCCAAGGATGATTTTAATAGCTCCAGATTGGCCTCGACAGCATTGGTACCCACTACTGAGAAGTCTGGTGCGGAGCCTCCATGGCCTTTACCTTCGATTCCACACCTGCTGTCTCAGGAGAACAGTCATTTACTCAATGTCAAACTTCACTCTCTTCACCTGACAGCCTGGCATATTCTGTTTTAAACCCTGGAGGGTTTCAGCTTCCACAGCAAGTTTTGAATGTTATTTTGGAGGCCAGAAGGCCTAGTACAAGGAAAGTGTACGCAGATAAATGGAAGATTTTTATTTTGGAGTGCAGCAAAAGCATTTGATGTTTCTAAGCCTAATTTAAGTGTGGCTCTTCAATATCTTACTGAGTTACTGGACAAAGGTTTGTCCTTCTCTTCTATTAAGATTCATGCTGCAGCAATTTCTGCTCACTATGATTGTGACCCACCATTGTTTTCTCATCCTTTGTTTAAGCAATTCCTTAGAGGGGCAAAGAATATAAGACCCCCACGGAGAGCTCCTACTCCTGCTTGGGATCTCAATTTTGTGTTGGAGAAACTCACTCTACAACCTTTTGAGCCTGCAGCTACTGCTGAGTTGAAATATTTATCATGGAAGACTGCTTTTTTGTTAGCCATTACCTCTGCGAGAAGGGTTTCTGAATTACAGGCCCTTATGGCAGTTGAGCCTTTCTTAATTTTCCATAAGGATAGGGTATCTTTGCGTACTAATCCTTCCTTTATGCCTAAAGTGGTTTCTAGTGCGGCTTTAAACCAAACTATTCATTTGCCTACCTTTTATGCAAACCCCCAAAATAAAGGGGAAAATATTTTGCACACTTTGGATATACACAGGCAGTTGCGATATTATTTGAGCAGAACTAAAGGGTTCAGGCAGTCTCAGCAATTATTTGTTTCTTTTGCTTTGAGTTCTCAGGGCAAGCCTGTGTCAAAACAAACTATTTCTAAGTGGATTGGGTTTTGCATTGCTTTCTGTTATTCCCATCATGGCAAGGAGGTTCCAGCTGGGATTAGGCCTCATTCCACTAGGGCTACTGCCACTTCAACAGCTTTTAAGGGGTGGCAACTAAAGATATCTTGGAGGCAGCTACTTGGAGTTCAGTGCATACTTTCTCTAAGCATTATCACCTTCCACTTTACTCTAAATCTAGGGCTGGTTTTGCCACTGCTATTTTACAGGGCATTTTGGCAGCTCCTGCTTCTTTATAGTTGTGCCATCCTCCCTTACCTCTGCTTTGGGATTCTACCCAAGTGTAAGGACTGCAGCAATGTGAGATGAAGAACATAGTACAGTTTTGTACCTACCATAAATGTAGATGTTCGAAGATCCACATTGCTGCAGTCCAATTTACCCTCCCTCCTTCCCCTCTGTAGTTAGAGGCGGTTGTGTGGGTTGGATTGTAAATATTGTGTTTGTTGTATATATTGTACATATTATTAGTGCTAGGGTGGTTGGTTGGTTGTTTGTTGTCTTTGGGTTTTGACCTTTCTTGTTAGGGTCTTCTGACATCTGGGGCAAGAAAAGACTGAGGATATGACGTCGGTCATGCGCATTTGTACCCTGACGTCCTGATGTCAGTCTAATGCGCCTTGACCGACGTCAGCCTTATACTTTGATATTCGGGCCGACCGAGGACAGCGGACTACCCAAGTGTAAGGACTGCAGCAATGTGGATCTTCGAACATCTACATTTATGGTAGGTACAAAACTGTACTTTTCTCCTCCTTTTGAACCAGCGTCTATGGTTGGCTTCCAGTTTCTGTCTTGGAAGACTGCCTTTTTGGTTGACATTACCTCGGCCAAGAGAGTTTTGGAGATCCAAGCCTTATCTGTCAAGCCTCCTTATATGGAGTTTCATAAAGATAGGGTCTCTGTATGGGCAAATCCCTCATTCCTTCCGAAAGTGTAATATTAACCAGGTCATTAATCTCCCTGTTTTTTTTCCCAAATTTCTCGAATAAAGGAGAGTATAAATTGCACTTGCTTGATGTTCACAGACAACTGTGTTTCTGTCTGCATAGAACAAAATGCTTTCATAAGTCTGATCAGCATTATTTCCGTTTTTAAATCCTTCTTGGGGGCAAAACCTGTCTCAAAGGTGACAATTGATGTATTTCTGACTGCATTTCGTTCTCCTATCGATCCAAATGGTTATCTCCACCAGGGCATGTCTGGGATTTTTGGTCCAGCGTTTCTTTAGATATTCGCTATGCAGCTACCTAGGCGTCGTCTATCTCCCATTATAAATTTGATTATCTTTCCAGGGGCAGGACATCCTTTGGTTCAGCTGTGCACCGACACCTCCATAAGGACCTCCCCGGGCTCTTTGGTAGCTGGGGACTCTGTCCCACAGGTTGAAGACAAAATGAAAACAACTTCAGGTAAAGTTATATACTCTCCATAATGTTCCATCCGAGTTGTTGCTTTTCATTTGTCTTCAACTGTCCCTCCCTTCTACCCCCTGCCTTGTGTGAGTTGTGTAGTGGACTGGATGGAAGAGGCATATCCCCTCTACTCTGGCGTGTGTTTTTGATGAACAAAGTTGTGGTAATGCCAGGCTTTTTAATTGTATGTTTAGGTTAGGATACTAGTGTCTGCAATAAACTCTGAGGGGTGGAGGGAGACAGAGGTATTATGGGTAGGGGAGGAGCTGGGATCCGATGCTGGAAAAGGCGGCATAGTCAGATCTGTGTCCCACAGGTTGAAGACAAATGAAAAGCAACAACTCAGATGGAACATTATGGTGAGTACATAACTTTTTCTGTCATGGTTTACAAAGTATTTTTATTTGTTTTCACTGTTTATGTATTTATTGGCATTTTTTTCACTGTTTGTGCTATCTGTTCTGCCTGTTCTTGTTTTCCCACCAAGCAGTGTTTTAACTCATCTGTTACCTGTTTAAAGCATTCTTTAGAACCTCCTGGCTGATTATCTGCTGCTTTTAAATGTTTTTGTTTTCAGTGTCTCACTGCTATTTCGTTGTTGTGTTAAACATTCTGTAGTGTTTGCCGCTGAAACTAGGGTAGCTAGTAGCTGTAGCATAGTCCAGATCGAGGCCTGCTGCTTCTGGAACTGTTTGTAGTGGTTTGTTTGTTCTGAGCACATTTTCAAGGCCATCTTGGATGACAGGGGGGCCTATCTGCACTTTTGTGAGAGAATTGTGCTGGTTGGGACATGTCTGGTAAAGGGAAAACCAGTCTAGGGCTTGGAGTAAGCATCCTCATTAGACCTTTTGAATCTAAGATTTTTCAAGTTTTAGCTTCTGGTGTTTAGGCATAGCCATTTGAGCAGGTTTCTGCTTGTTTGCAAGTTGCCCAGCACTGCCTCGCAATTGTGTGCCAGAGACAGACAGTTAAATTCAACAAATTTTCCGTTAAAACCCAAGCAGAAATATCCATTCACCGATCTCCCCTGTGATAATTTCTGAAAAGCCACCTTTAATGACAAATCTTCAACCTAGCATTATGGACGGTTGGACGACCCTTATTTCTCCTGCCAACTTTTTGTTGACTTGAGTCTCTTGAGACAGTGTAGCAGTTGAATCATGTACACATACAGCCCTCTACTAATAACACAATCATGCACAGAGTGCGAGATAATGTATTTACATCAAGAATCTATGCTGTGTCACTTGAAAGTGTAGCATGGAGAAGGTTGTCAACTCACCCACCACTGTGTGTTTACATAGTACCAATACTCGTACACATACCACTAATCATACACATAGTACACATCAAACATGTAAATCCACATACACTGAGGTACAGTCGAAAAACTTACTGAAACACCAGAGCCCTCCAAACCACAAGACTGCTACAACTAACAGTCCCCACAGCACCCATGACCCATGCAACACCAGTGTCTCAACCACCAAGCCTGTAAGGTGTAACGCTCAGTTTTCTTGTCATTGGAGACTCAATAGTGAGATGCACAGATGTCCCTCTCACCAGGCTGGACAAGTCATGGTCAGCTGCCTGTCCTGTACCATGATTCGTCAGATCACTTATGCACTCATGTCTCTCAGCAACAAGTACCGTTATGACTCTGTCATAGTTCATGTTGGGGTGAATGACCTGAGACGTATCTCACTGGACTACATGGAGAGAGATGGTAGAGCTCTGAGTATGTCACAGACGCAGGTATGTCTCTAGCCTTGAGCAGCATACTACCTTCTCCTAGAATGGTGCCGCAGTATAAACAAAAAATGATTGACCCCAAAAACTGAGCCAGTTATTGAAATCAAAAGGGATCCAGTTCCTGTCAGGCTAGGAAGCCATGGTTGACGAACCTTTCTGTTTTGCCAGAGATGGTTTGCACCTGGCACACCTAGGCATTTGACTGCTGGCAAAGACTCTTGCCTCTCCCATGATGTCTTTTATAAAAAAGGTCTCAAACAATATTACCAACTTGAAATGAACCAATCAAAGCAAAATAAGGGTTAAGCTGGTAAATGCTAGGAGCTCAAACCAAAATCTGCACTCCCTGGCAGCACTTCTGTCACTAGAAGTTGTAGATGTCTGTGCAGTCACAAACCTAGTTTAAGGCCTCAGAGTATCCCGGCTCTGCAAGGCTACAATGCCTTCCACACCTTTAGACTGCTGAATGAACATGTGAAAACCAACGGAGGAGGTGTTTCAATCTGTATTAGAGATAAATGCATCTCCCTTCTAGTTGGACTGGACATCTCCATGGAGGTTGTCCAGGTTACAGTGGGTAAGACACCTCTTCAAGTCTTAGCCAGTTATAGATCCCCCTCCATGGCTCATGACACCCATGAAGCTTACTTAACCAAACTGAGGACAATCTAGATTTTACCGAACACACTGGTTATGCAGGATTTCAATTATCCCACCATCAACTGGGAAAATCTACGCTAGCACAAGTTCCTTGACTTTGTGAATTCAAATGCCCTGGAACAAATTGTCCCTACCCCAATAAGAACAATAAACATTCTAGATTTGGCCCTCACCAACATGTTAAACAGGTGCACTCCTGCAAATGTGGGACCCTCGGTTAAAACTGACCACTACCTTTGAACTCTCAAAGGGTGAAATCAGACTGAAAAGCTTCACAGAGGCAAACTATACCCTCCTATGTGAAGGTATAAATGCATTCCAAGCCCCACCCCAAGCTGGAAGTGGTAACTACACCAAAGCTTACACTAAAGCCCTGTTGAATCACTTGCGTAAGTGTATAAACTTGGCTCTACTGGAAAGAATCAAAATCCAGAGCCCCAGGTAGAAACATTCTGCCATGGTGGATGTCTGACATCAGCAAACTCTGTAATAAAAGCAAAAAGATGCTCTCCAAGAAAACAAAGGCAAGGCCCCCAACAATGGCAAAGCACCCTCCTCAGCCTCAACAGGCAAATAAGACAACTTGTCAAATCCTCCAAGAGCTCCTTTGAGAGAAACCTAACAAGTACTGCCAAGGATAACCAATAAGGCCTTTTACAGCTATGTACCTAACCTAAAGGGTAGGACCCAAGCATGTGCAAAACTAGTGGTGAATGGTGTCTCTCACACTGACGCCAAAGAGATAGCAAACCTTCTAGCGGATAGGTTTGGGGAAAAATTCACTCCCTTATCCCCTCCTAACTTGCAACAAACCCTCCCCCAATCTTCCTCCCCACCACATATCTGAAGAGCAGGTCCTCAAAGCTCTGTCCAAGGCGCAAAAAAAACAAACAAAAAATGCTTCTATAGGACCAGATGACATCGTTGGTTGTCTTCCTCTTTTCAATCATAGCCTTAACCACAGGCTTTGTTCCTGCAGAATAGAGAAGAGCTGCAATTATTCCCCTCCACAAAGGTGGCCTAGCAACAGACTTGGGGAGTTACAGACCCATAAGCCTAACCAGCCTTATTTGTAAGTCCATAGAACGCATCATTATGGACCTCATAAATAGACAGGTGACCTCCATACCCTGGATCCTACACAATTCAGCTTCATAAAGGGCGATCCTGCCCATTAAATCTGGTGGATTTCTTTGAAAGTGTGACCAAGGTCATTGATGGAGGGCATATCTGTGCACATAGTATACCTCGACTTGGCAAAGGCTTTTGACAACATCCCACATTCAGGCATTACCGATAAACTTAATAAACTGAATGTAATCCCCTTCATTGGAAGATGGGCTGCCAGCTGGCTCGCAAACCAGGCACACACTGTCAAAGTGGGTGACTCTACATCATCCCGCAGTTCGGTTACCAGTGGGGTGCCACAGTGGTCCGTGCTGGACCCCCTACTGTTTGGTAAATACTTTTCAGAAGTTAAGGTCAAAACTAAGGGGCTGTAGCTGACCAAGTTTGCAGGCTGCCAACTAGGTGGAATCGTTGAATCCCCAAATGTCAGTATACTGCAGGTGGGTCTCACACTGTCGGACTGGTGCATTAATCATGGTTTCAAACTGAAGGCAAAGAAAAGCATCTTCATTCGCTTTGGTACACTGTCCCTTCACACTGTCAAATCAACAGTACTCTTACGTACCTATGAAGTGGTAAGGGACCTGGGATCACAGGTTGACTGTGACTTCAACTTCGACCACCATGTGTCTGCAGTAGTAAGGAAAGCTTTCCATGTAGCACACTTGATTTGTAAAGTAATCGCCTAGAGAGCAAACAGTTATAACCCCCTGTACTGTGCACTTATCTGACCCATAATTGAATGTAGCGCCCCATTTGGCATGTACCGTACCAAGCACCTGCAGCAATTAGAGACCAAGTGTCTAACAGATTATCAAGGGGTTGTAGCATGTGCCATACACAGACTTTGACTAAAGTCCCTGTCACTATACTCCGTATTATATAGACGACTTGGGGGAGACTTACACCTGTCTACAGAACAATCCAAGACCCAGACATATGGACTTGGTGCATATCTGTAAATCAAATGGGTCTAGGGCTCCCCTGTTCCAGGGACTTAAATATGACCTGCGACTTAGAATTGGACATGCTGGAGGGACAGATTTAGCTCTCCTGGACGGCCACATCTTTGGAACAGGCTGCATATTCATGTGAAACAGAGCATCTCTGACACTGTTCAAGAGGAACCTGGACGAGTGGATGAGGCACTGTAAATTCTTACTGGGGATAGTGCCCACAACCCTCCTGGACATGGGCAGTCATCACTAAATGCAATCTATGGTATTTCATTGGTTGGGAACGGCTAGGCTTAAAATGTCATTAGAGTCACTAGCCTATCTTCTATGATCCTATGTATGGGATTTACACTAGCAGACATGAGCATCCTAAACCACTGAAAACGCAGTTTGGGGGTACAGAAGCAACTTGCATACTGTGTACATTTGTATTGTGTTATTTAGTTAATGGTAAAGGGTACTAGTCCTTAGACTTTGCTTTGTACTGTAGTCTAATGCTGTCCTATAAAGGAGCAGGAGGTGGCACTTAGTCTGTGTGCAAAGTAGTGTGTTCTGAAGTACTGGCAGGATTGGTAGTCTGTTCTTGGACTGCTCAAGGCAGTGTACTGGGTGCTGTCCTGTTAAGTATAGTGTGTGCTACTATCCAGGAAAAAATCAAAATACAGTGACAAATGCAAAGGTTGTGTGATACTAACACAGGACTTTGGTGTAATATAAATGACCTCTTTGAAATGTGACATGGACCAAGAGTTCAGGTCTGAAATTCCATGCTAACAAATAGAAATACATGGTCTTGAGTAAGTGTAAGCCCCAGAGTTTCTTAGAAAAAGTACATTAGAGTAGTTAGTTATATGTGAAACTGGGAGCCATGGTCAAGGATAACTTCATTTAAGGAACAGACTGAGAATAAGGAATGAGGTCTTAAAAGTCAAACTGGACTGGAGTCTGACCTTGAATAAGAGACCATTTATTGTGACATACCCGCTCAACTGTGAATGGCCCTTGCTTGCCAAATTTTTGCTAAACCGCTCCTAAAGTTGGACATTTTTGATAAGTTCCAGGCTAATAATGCAAAGGTGTCCCAAATTTGGGGCCTTCTCTTTAATTGTTTTTTTGCTTGGTTTGTAACTCTGGAGGGAAAAAGTTGAGGTATGCTTACTGGCTTTTACGTAATTATGATAAAATCATTCCAATAAATACTTAATTTTGAGTGTACATTCTGGCAAAGGTAAGTAGTTTGGAATCAAGCCGGTAAAAAAAATCACAAATATTCCATTCTGTAGCTTGATCCAGTAGCATTGAAGAAGGAAGCCCTACCCTAGAACCTAGATCTGTTTCATCGGCAGATTGGTATCTGAGAAGATAGGCCAGGTGAGGAAGAGCTTTAGTGACGGACTCCAGCTCCATCATCAGAGAGAGGCTGCTATATCAGAGATCTTGACAAGCAGCATTTATTGGATACAGCACCCCCCTTTAGTGACTGCATTGGCTCATAATGAATTGTGAAAGCTCTCCTTTTTGGGCAGCTATGGCAAGTCTGTAGGCATTTTAAGGGAGGAATTGGTAGGCCATTCCAATGGGCCTACACATTGACCCATTCCATCCCACCTAACTCTCATAGCTGGTGAAACTAATGAGCCAGTATGGTTCACAGGCAGGAAAGAATGGACTGTAGGACTGTTGCCCTGCTTTGGGACCTTTAGCTCCTCCTGTTGCAGAATGAACTGACCAGTTAGGCGGTGATAGTGGAACCATTAGGCAAGGTCCCTCACTAGCACAGGAAAGGGGAAATGTATATTCTGTCCTATTAGCACATGGCTCGTAATGACCTGAAGCTATTAGGACGTCACAGTATTAATCATAAATTTATTTGCAGAAACTTGTGGCTAACCTGCAGTGCTTTCAGTGATGGTGTCAGTACAGATTTTCCCCAGACAACATACAGACACAAACTCTTATGTTAATTTGACTTGTGACAGGTACTTTACTCTGTTTCTTAGACTATGGCATAAGTTACCACTTGTTTTAAGACTTGAGGAAATTGTTTAAAGCGAACATTGGCAATTGGGTAGGTGAGGAGAGAATATATCCACTTGTAATGCATTCTGTGTTCCTAAAAGGCCTCCTGGCTTGAGCATGGCCACAGAAACTGCATGTGATAGTTATAGTGCACTGATGTCTGTGTGACTCAGAAGCACAGTAAGTGTGTGCAGACATCTGCATGATTCAGAAATGGTCGCAGTCATGTGGTCTAAGATGGTTATACAGGATTAAAGGCAGAATGGGTAAATGTTAAAGAATTTGTGTTTTGATTTAGCGCATATTTGAATTTGCAGCAGGTAAGGTTAAATGTAGGGCTGCAAATAGGCCAGTGGAGACTGGAATTCATTCAGCTAATATGTACTGACAGATTCAAACTTTTTAAAACACCTTTACTGAATTTTCACTTGTGACATAGGCAGACTTACACTTGCATGAAAGTAATCAAACCATATTAAGTTTTCATTTACAAACATTATACATAACTTATATTATATATCCTATAATCTAGGCAACATTACATCAGTTATTCAATTTCTGCCTTCTGCATGTATTCTACAGTTTTCATTTTTCTGTGTTATTTACTACTTCCGTTTTTAAATATACCACCTCCTGTTCTTTTATCTCGGTTGCAGTATTCTCTAAAGCAGACGTGTCCAACCCATGCCCTGTGGGCCGCATGTGGCCCTCTGAGCACTTTCGTGTGGCTCGCAACCTTTAACTGCAACTTCAGTGTATGCATACGCCAAAATGCTTTTTTCATTTGTTTTTCACTCCCTGTGGCATGTAACAGCAACATCGGTGTGTGCATGCACCAGAACATCCTTCCCATTTTGTTTTTTTTTTCGTGCTGAAGTAGGATCTGTGTTCGTGCCAGAGTCAGTGTGTGTTTGCACTGAAGAGGATGTGGATTTCATGTTGTTGCCTTTGAAAGGGACAGCACCTAACCGTATTAATAGGTAAGAACCAAATAAAATAAAATCCTGCTGTTGCTGCTCTGATTTTTTTTACAGTATACTTTCAGAGAATCTTCAGCTCGAAGTATGTGCTTTCAGAACAGATGTCAGTCATGTTATGGGGGCCTGCTATTTTAGTTTAACAATCTCCACTTTAAAAAAGTATTTTTTTTTCTGGCTTTTGTGTATGTAAACTTATTCTCATGTTCTCCTTCACTTCAGCACACAGCCTTATTCAGACACAAGAGTTACATTGCTCTCGGCATACAGGCACTTTTAAGTACATTTGTTAAATATTTCAACAGTTGTAAACAGCATTCTGTATGGCTGTATGCCATTTCCAAACTTCTGTAATGTTTTTACCATAGTCTTTTTACTCTTCTATTTAGTAAAAATTATTAAATTGTGGAAAATGGACAGTAGCATGACAAATGGCAGTAAATGGTGCTGTCACTGTGTGCTTCTCAGTCATTTATCTATCTAGGGGAGCTTCTGTGCAGAATGTATACGTTCCTTTCCTGTCAATGCGGGTTTTCAATGGTTGCTGTGGATTTATTCCCACATCCCTAGGTGAATTGGAAAACCTCCCAAATTAGTAGGGATATGTGGTACTTTATTGTGAATGGCAGGCATCTCATCCAGGAGAGTTTCTGTCTTACACCCATTAAGTGCTTGAGATGGGGTTTGCTTCCTGTGACCCTGAATTGCATTGTAGGTTTCTGGAGTGTGAATGAATGCAGAAAAATGAACAGCTTGGAACCAGGTATGAAGTAGTGGACAAAAGTACTTGTCATTATTCTGAATAATTTCCGTTAAGACAGCAGCTATGCTCCAGACTGTTTGTTTGTTTATTTATTTATTTATTTTTTGTACACAAAACAAATCTGTACAAAAACTTCTATTACAGTCTAAAAATCAGCAGTAGTGTACATGAAGGATCTTCATTTTAATCTACTTAACTCCACAGCTGCACAACAGCTACCCCCGGTGAAATATGTTTCTTGATTATTTTTTTTCACAATGAAGCATAATTTATTCTTGCATATCTTGATGGAGTACAGGGATGTACTGTAGGCTTATGGGACCTAAAAGACATAGTCTTCCAGTACAGGTGACTCTGAGAAGCAGCAGTAACTGTAGGTGCAATTGTGGGTGTAATGTCAGTATTTTGACAACATGGTTGAGATAATCTGAGGTTGCCTAGGAACTTTAGCAAGTGTTTTTCTCCTACCTCAGCATATGTTAGACTACTGTTATGGTGCTGTAGTTACATACAATTTTTATAGAGTTTTTCTTAAATACAGACCAGTTGGCGTAATGGTTATGGCCTTCGACTCCCATGCATAGGGTAAAAGGTTTGATCCTGACCTATAGCCAATGCCTCAGTTTGCATGTTCTTGCCCAGATCTCTCACTACTGATTGCGTGCTTACAACATTGTTATTAATGTGATGATTTATGGGGACATTACTCTTCCCAAAAGGGATGGTGATGCATTTTTTATCATTTAGCTTGAGGCCATGTTTCTGGCACCAGTCATCTGTCTGGATGAGACCCTCTTGTAGCTTATTCAGAATTGTTTTATTGTCAGTAATGTGAATTCTTTACTTGCACATTTGTTGGCTTATTTTTGTGGATTATAGTATTGTAAGATTGCAATTGTTGACATTTTACGTAGTTGGACTGCTGGAGTGGTTTTCCCAGTGACAATTGGTAGTGTTGTAATGAATAACTAAAATAACAGTGGTAGTGTATGCCATTTTTTTCTTTGCAAGTGTACGAGTTTCTCTGGGTAGCATGCAAAGTAAACAGAATGAGAATTAGAATTTTAAGGCAAGTATTGGGCATTTATTGCATTTATTCGTCGTTTGAATGTACCTACAGTACAGCCAGGTGTTCGACTTTGTTTGCCCAGGGCAATGAAAGAGTCAACTATATGACATTTTATATGTAGCCCCAAGACGACTTCTGTTCACTCAATGCAGCCCCGGCAAGCCAAAAGGTTGGACACCCTAAAGTATAGTTTACATTTTGATTGTCATTTTTTAGTAATTGCTTTTTTTGACAGCCACCACAGTTAAACCTAATGCCCTAAGTCTAGGCAATTCAGATCCTGTATCCCAGCTGAAAATAATTTCCTTATCTGCTCACCTCATATTCACAACAGAGTACTCTAAGGAATTTCTAAAGTCTGCAAAATCAGTACACACAAATGTTCTCAGTTGCATTTTTCTTCCCCATCATACCGTTGATATTTGCCGTATACCCACGGAAAATTTCTTTGGAGTCTACATGGGGTATGAAAGTATCTATGTGAACACTTCCCGGCAAAACTACTACATCTTCTAGGCTTTCCTGTTTTGAGAGCTGTACTGGTCTTGTCATGGTTTCTTTGTGAATTGCATATCTAATGTTTCTTCCCAATATTTTCAGACCTCTTAACTAATTCCCATATTTAGCATGCCGAATTTTATATGCCCTACTAATTCTATTTTTTATTTATTTTTTTACAACCGCTTCTGCTTCTGTTCTGGATTCGGTTAAAAACTCAGCCAGTGCAGGTCTTTAAGATTCCTTTAACCCTTTCTGCTAGTACTCTATCAATTCCTGATAGGGAAAGCAATCACAAGCCTGCAATCCAAATGTCTTCTTGGCCTCTTCCCATACTATTACCTTTCCTTCTCTAATTTGTTCCTAGTGCCATGGTTTCTTTTCTAGCTTCCTCCAATAAATTCCAGCACTCTTGTTTATTCTCTGTACCCCTAATCGCAGTCATCCCATAGGGTAGCATCTTTTTTCTCCATTACCATGTTTGCTTAGTTCTTAATATACTTTTTCCTCCTTTATGAATAATATACTTTTTGAATTGCCCCCTGCTTCATCATCCCTTTCCACTTTTGAATTGTAGCTTTCTGATTGTGTTGTATAAGAGCTTTAACTGTGTAGCTGTAAAGTATCCCTTCAAATAAGGTAATCCTAAGCCTTCTGTTGGGTGGATCAACTTATCTCACTTGATTCTTGGCCTCTTCTCATCCTTCACCTTCTCTGGTTGATAAATGTTTTCGTCTGTGTAAAACTAAAGGGATTAAAAACGTTTGTGTCTTTCTATCCATAGCCGTAGGCAAGTGCTCCTAGTTTCTCAGTTTTTGTATTAGTCTATTCCCACATATCTTTAGCTGCCATAACTGAATAATTTTTAATCCATACTCCTAAATACTTCATCTTATTGTGTCCCAATAAATATGGGTATTGCTGGAACAGTTAGTGTGTGGTGGGTACATTGTTTATAGCTGTATCCTTTGTTTTATTTACATTAAGTTTATATCTTGAAAAACCCAGAACTGTCTCAGAATATTCCACAGCACTGATGTTATTTTCTGGTTCCTTCAGGTACAAAGTATCTGCAAATAAAGCAAACTTTTCTTGAACACCATATCAATTATGTCCAGGAATTGAGTCCCTTATTTTATTTTCCAGTGGTTCTAAATAAAACAAATAAAGGGAAAAGAGAATACCCCACCTGGTTCCTCTGTTCATATGCAACTTATCAGAGAGGAACACTCCCACTTAGATTTTTGCATCAGATTCCTAATGTATCCTTTTATTTTTTTCTTGCATCACAAAATGCAAAGCTTCCATTGTCCTACTTGCAAAATCTCAACTTAATTTGTTGAAAGCTTTCTCTGCTTCAAGACCCATCTGTAATAGTGGTGTTTTCCAACCTTTTGCTTCTCTCTGGCTCATCAGTGTCATTAATGTCAAATGTTTACCTCCCTTCCACAAAACCACATTGGCCGTATCAGTTTGTTTTGGCATTACCTTTGCTATTCTTTTAGCCCCTTACCAGCATAACCACTTTATAATCCTGGTTTAGAATTGAACCAGGCATATATGAAGTTGGATCAGCTGAGTCTTTACAGTCTTTAGTTATTAAAGCCACATCTTATTTTCTGGGACTTTGGTACTTTTAAAGTACTGTTAAACAAAACCTTCCAGATCTTTTATCACTTAGTATTCCAGTGTAAGCTGAGAGAACAATCTCTTTCTGGAAACTTAATTGTAGAGTGGTAATGCATCACCATTTTCATCACATTTCCTATCTTAACTATTGGTGGTTGAGCGTATTCTACCCCTAACCTTGGCATATTTGTCTTCTGTCAATATTTCCATTTGTGCTTGCAGATTTTCCCCCCTCTTCTGTTTAAACAAATTTTCATGAAATTTCAGAAATGTATCTAGTACCTCTACAAGATGTATTCTTGGTATAGACTCCTTGTTTGGCAGCAGCCTTACTTTCTGTTGCCTAAGGTGTTATGCCAAAAAATTTTGTGGTCTGGGATTATCCGACGCCAGTTGCTTAGCAGCCTCTCTAAACTTGTTTATACTATCCAGATACTCCCTTATTTTATCTCTCAGCACTCTGCAATTCTGCCTCCTCTTCTAAGAGATTCATTTTATTTTTGTAATATTTTAACCTTTGTTGGCCCCTATAAGTACTTACTACTTAACCAGATCTTTTTATTTTATTTCTACCCTATTTTAAACTGTAGTTTAATTTTATTCCATTCACTAGCTATAAGTTCTGGAGTACTTTGTCTTCTGTAACAACTTCAGGATAATTTACAGTACCCATTCCTTAAATTCCCCTCTGTAACAGGTGGGGAAGTGCCAGTATCTCATTCTTTCTTCATTGCCCTGCATTTTTATCTTGGCAATTATTGGCGCAAGTTCCAAAGTAGTTACTGCATGTGTATCAAAGTTCTCGATTAAGTGGACATGCTCTTATGAAATATAGTCTCTCTCAAGTATAGCCTAGTTGTTGTAACTTGGGGATTAATATGTTAATTCTGAGTTTCTGCTGCTGAATTTGCATCCATCATACCAAATATTTTCATAAATTTCTTCTGAAATCTACCGTTATATTTTCCCTTCTAGTCTTCCAAATACATTCTCGTTGTTGCAGATCAAATTCCAGTGTTCATCTAGAAGTGTGCAAGTAATATCTTCAATGAAAGCTGATTGTTTCTTCCATTTTTTTTTAAACTCCAAAGTAGCTATTTTGGGTGGAATACAAATGCATACCAGTGAAGTCCTCGTCCCTTGTGCAGTAGCCCCTTACTACTGCAAATCTGTAGTTATCCTTTTTTCTTCTGTAAATATTGGAGCTCCACTAGCAATTAATATACATACTCCTCTTTTCTTTTGTCTGATATTCTGCAGAATATCAGTCATGAATTCCTTTATCAAATTCACATGCTCAGTTCTTTTGAAAAGTATGTTCTGTAGGATTGCTATTTGCACTCTGCTTTTCTTATTGCATCTAAGTATTTTGTCTGCACATGAGACCATTCTCACTCCAAGGTAATATGACAAGTGTCACCATTATGGTAAGAAGGCATTACCACATATTGTATATGGCAGCTTTTTAAAATGTCTTAATTCCAGCTTTTGTTATATGCACCCTTTATTATTTGGCAGTTAATCCTCAATACATTTTATTTCTTAACATGAGAATCTGTCACATTTGCAAGACTGCTTCTTTTAATAAAAAAAAAAAAAAGCACCCCCCATAACCTGTTAATACAAAGACAAACAACTGTGTACACATATTCAAATGTGTAATATTCCTAATAAGAACATGTATGCCACATGGACAAGCTACTAACACTGGCCCTAGTTAGTGAAATTGGAGTTAACCATGGTAAGATGCATGCATTGCCTGTGCTTGTACTTAAACTAGTTGGTATCTGTTCTTTTTTGTTTTTATTTCCCCTTCCCCGGATGTAAAAACTACTTGCATACTTTCAGAAAACCTTAAGTTTTAGCCTTGAAGAAACCAGTATTCTTGTATTGCACGGTTATCAGCTTGCTTCCATGGAAAAGAAGAGAAAAGAATGTGTTCCTGTGCAGCCTGAAAGACTAGCTGAACCATATATTCCTGAAGGAAAACTCATTATTTAGTGTCCTCATAATTGCTCGTTTCCACTTAAAATGTGTTAGATTAAGCTAAGGGTCTTTATCCAGACCTTCACCTATCCAAAAGTAAGAACTCCCTTTTTTCCCATTTTCTACATGGGGTCTAGGTGTCATGTCAACCATCGCCATCTCTGTATATTCAGTGCCATTCTCCTGCTGCCTTTGAGTGCCTACCTCTCTCAAGTATTCTCTCTCAGAATCCATTCCTCCTTGCTTGGATGCCTTTGTTTCTCTTGCTTTCTTCCTGTCTCTTCTAAATCTTCACCAGATTGTCTTCTGATGTTCTGCACATGTGCCCAAACCACCGTAATATGCTTTCTGACCTTTCCTGCAATTGGAGCTATTTTGGATTCTGCTCTAATGCCCTCATTTCTTTATCTGTCCCACAGTGTGCATCCTGCCACCTCTCTCAGGCACTTCATCTCCATCACCACTAGCTTCCTCAGCTATTCTGCCTTTACTGCCCTGGTTTATGTACTGTACAGTAGTACTTGGTTGCACCACTGTTTTGTACACCTTACTTTTCATCATCTTTGTTATTCTTCTGTTCATGTACTACCCCTGACATTGACAGTTGGCTGCCCCATTTCTAAGTTTAGCTTTGACCTCCTCATTCAGGCTTCCCTTATCCTCAACCCACCTGTCCCGTGTACTTGAAGCCGAAACAAGAGAACATATCCTCTCTGCATTTACAGTACTTTAAACCCCTGTCTACCACCTCAGCAACCCAAGATTACAGCCTATTAACTTAAACATGCCTTTGCGTAGTTCTTCTATTTTTGCACTCTGCCTACATTTCTTAATATGAAAAGAGGTAGGAAAGAATGAAAAAGGAATCTGTTTAATAAATTTATTTACAAGAACTAACAATTTACTACGAAATTTGAAATTTGTATTGATAAGTTGAAATACTGTTAGAAAAAGAAATTACTTTCTTTTTACCGTACACCTCAAGAGTCCTTCCGAACATTGACAGTGCGGCAAATGTCTTTCAGTTCCTCACAGGTTTAACAGTCAATAAATGTCCACTCTTTCCACTTATTCTTATACAGCTGTTTTTCACAAATGTGATTGATGGTTTCCAGTCTCACATTTATTCACTAGTTTCTGTATTGCTGGTCTTCCTGTTTATCTTTGTTTACCGGGAAAGTCTGAGCTCCATTTGCTTACATTGCTTTATACAAAGTTCCAGACAGAGTAGTTACATTTCTGTTTACATGTATACACAAACAGCAATTACATTTATACATATGCATTCTAAGATTTTACAGAGGTAGAAGTTAGTAGAGTAAGGGTCTATATCATATCATCGAAGACGCAAAATGTCGAATGCTCAAGAGTGAAAATTCTGAAACTCTAACTTCGTATTGTGGGGGGCTGCCCCCCCTCCCACTAAATATATATTCCAAATCTGAGATCGCACTACAGTGAGGAAAGGGCAAATATCCCAATATTTACTGTACTGCGATCTCAAAAACTGAAGTTCGAGTTTTCAGCACTTTTGCTATTTTGACGTTCGACATTTTGAATAATTTGCAATAACTTGATATAGGTCCGAGTAAGCACGCATGCAACTTTGTGGATTGTACAGGCAGCAGTTGTGTATAAAAATTGATCTGAAGTGGTTTTCATTTGATCTTCAACCTGAAGGACTCTGATACGGCAAAGATTTGACTTGGCCGCATACTTCAGCTTTGGATCCAAGCTTGCCCCATCTCCCTCCTCCCCTCATATTGAGTTTATTGCAGAACAGCAGCTTCCCAACCTAAACAATATGCCTATTTAAAAAAAAGTAAAATAAAAAAAAAAAAACTGGCATAACCCATAAAAGTCTCTAGCAAGGGGAAAGCAAGCCAAAATAGATGGGAGGTATGACTTTACCATTTGATCTACCATGCAGCCCACTCATGGCAAGGGGAAGGAGGGAGGGATGGTTGAAGACAAATGAAAATAACTCAGATGGAAAGTTATGGTAAGTATGTAACTACTTTTATCTGAAGTTTTCATTTTATCTTCAACCTGAGAGATAGTCCCCAGCTACCTATAAACCCTGGGAGGTTCCTCATGGAAGGCTGTTCTGGAGCATGGCTGAACCAAAGGATGCCCAGCCCTTGGAAAGAAGGTCCAATTTATAATGGGAGATAAATGTGTGAGGATGCCCAGCTAGCAGCAGAACAGATATTATCTAGAGAGACCCTGGACCAGAAGGCTGCAGAAGTAGCAACAGACCTGGTGGAATGTGCCTGGACAACTCAAATGGAACGTTATGGTAAGTACACAACTTTTTTTTCATTTCAGTAAGAGGTTGAGGATATTCTTTTTTTAAGGAAAGTATTTTGACAGTGTTGTACAGTGAAAAAGTTTCAACCCTGAGATGAGCATGTTTAAGGATTTGTTTAAGATATTTAAACCGTGGTTTAAAACTGCAGAGTTTGAGAGGGATACTATTCCAGAGTTTAGCAATGTATTGGGAGTAAATAGAGTCTCCTGTAACATTACTTGATTTATTTGTCAGTAATAAGAATTTGTTACTAGAACAGGGGCCCCTTGCTGGACAGTAGGGTAGTAATAAGTTTTGCAGTGCAGGCTATTTTTCTGGATGATAAATGAGTTGGTATGCTGTAGATAGTTATGCAGTTCAAGCCAGTTTAATTGCTTTAAGCTAAGTCAGTGGTGGGCCCTATGAGGGATACTAGTCACAAATTTAGCTGCTTTATTGTAGCAGGAGGGCAAGTTTCTTTGAGTATTGTTTGTCTGTTAGGATAGGAGCTGCAAATGAGAGTTGGCAGAAAGAAGGTTGTGGCTAGAGCTTTTCTTGCAGTCTGTAAAGAATCCTATAAAGGGAGCCTAGTTTCTGGTGTGCAGTATATGGTGGTCATATTTGAGACCGTCATCTATTAACTTGTTTTTCTTAGGGTTGAGTAAGAGGTTTGATTCTTTGAGACAGGTTTCTACAGAGGAGAAAGATTTTTAGGTACATCTTGGAACTTTTTTATTGTTGAGGATGCACATATTAATATTGAGTCATCTGCATACTGAACTAAACTAGCATGGTGAGTGGAGATGTGCAGGTGATTAATTAAGTAGTAGAGGACCCAGGATAGAGCCCAGAGGTGCACCCATAGTAACTGGTTGAAAGGATGAGGTTTATTGCCATTTAACAGCCTGTTGCCTTCCAGAGAGGTACATAAGGAACCACAACAAGGAGTATTGCGAGAGTCCTGTTGAAGAGACTCAAACGAGCAGTTGCTGGTGTGAGACGGTATCAAATGCCTTTAGCAAGTCTAAGAACATGGTGGACACAAGCAGACCATCGTTTCTAGGTCTGTTTATTATATTGGTAAAATGTAGTAGAGTAGTGGTGGTGCTGTGCTGGGGCTTAAAGCCATGTATTTCTGAGAGCAGGTTGAGGTTAGGTGTTGCATCAGCTGCATATGGATGCCTTTTTCTAATATTTTGGAGGGGGGGGGGGATTGCTATCTGTGTCTAGTTCTTAAACTCTGTAGATATGCTGCTGCCTTTGTGTAGTGGTATGATGTAGGATTTTTTTCCCCAATGAAAGGATGCATCTTTTTGCTGTGGACTTTTGGTATGGACACAGGAAGTCTGTGACCTATGCAGACATTTTTAGGTAGTTTGAGTAGTTGGTCTACAGCTACAGAAGTAATTTTTAATTTTAGGAGCAACTTTCCTTATGGGTAAGGTAGTCACTGGACTAAAATTGAGGAGTTATGTGTGGTTTTGATTGGACAGGAGTAGAGTGAGTTGGGCAGATGTTAGTGTCTGAGACAAAGTTGATTGTATAAGGTAGGAATTGGACTGTGTGGGGATAGTCTGTTGCATCTGTTTTTGGAGAAGGACTAGTAGTCTTGCCATGCTGAAGTAGTTTGACCAAAAACATTTTGGGTTGTTTATAGATTTATCTTGTAGGTTGGTATAGTATGTTTGCTTATCCTGTTTGACGTGGAGTTTTGCAAGGTCTAAAATGTCTAAATTGCTGGAGTGCATTTTGAGTTCTATTTTTATACCAGGTTTTCCAGGCTTTAGCCCTTTTTATCACGTTTTTTTTTTTTGTTTCCTTTGTCACCTATGGTGCTGGGTTGGACTTTACTCTCATTACATATTGGTGCTAGATTATTGAAGGTCTGTAAGAATAGGTTCATAGGTAAGTACTAGTCTGTCTGCACAAGGGCATTTATAAGCCTAGCCAGAGTGTGTTGGCTTTCGCCACCCCATTAGATTAGTTCCCTGTACCTCTGACCAGCAGAGCCATTAGTTTCCTGTGCCTCTGTCTAGCAGAGCCACTGCAGTGATCCCCGGGGTAAATTTTCTGTTTCCCATCCACCCATCAAGGTTTCTCTTTAAGAGTACTAGTGAGGGGTTCTGCCTGATGTATATTGGAATCTTGTTCCAAAGCATGGGGAGTCTCTAGGTCCGGAATCTATCCCTCCAGCACGTCCTATTTATTGTAAGATTTATTTCCCTAAAGCGTGTGGCTCTCAGGGATTTGTTTTTTTTTTTTTTTTTTTTTAGGTTGAGCATATCCATCAATTCTGGGTTGGACATGGTCTTGTATATTAAGCAGAGATCACCTCTGAGTAAGCAGTATGCAACCGAGTACAGCTGGAGTTTCTTTAGTAGGGCTGCATAGGTCATCTCTTGAGGCCCGTAATCCTCTTGGTGAGGTACTTTTGTGGTCTTTCCAGCTGTTGCAGGTGTCTTGTAAGGTACATCCCAAATGGGGCGTTGTATTCTGTAATGGGTCTAATAAGTGATGAGTAGAGAGGCACAATAACCTCCTTTGTTCTGGATGAGAGCCCTTTTGAGATTAGGTTGGCCACATAGAAGGATTTTCTAGCCACCTTGGCAATATATGATTATCAAAGTAGAGATTGCTAGCTAATTGGAACCCCAGATCCCTTATTACTTTTTCTGTATTTAGGGGACTACCACCTATGTGGTAGTTTGCGGGTACTTGTTTTTTTCCAAAGGGGATGGCAATGCACTTTTTGGCATTCAGCTTGAGGCCATGATTTTGACACCAGGTATCCGTCTCAGTGAGACCCTTCTGGAGGGTGTCTATCAGCCGGAGAATCAATTATGGCCCCTAGTTTGAAGTAGTCTACGAACTTGGTCAGCCAAATTCCTCCTGTGCTTGCCGGTACCTCTGAGAAGTATATACCGAACAGGAAGGGGTCCTAGGACTGAGCCCTGGGAGACGCCACTTGTAACCGGTTTAGAGTCGGACCTAGAGTCTGCAGCTCTCACCGTGTGGGTTCTGTCCGTGAGCCAATTTGCAACCCATCTCGTGACGTAGGGGTTAATGTTCAGGTTGGTGAGTTTGTCTATAATACCAGAATGGGGAATGGTGTTGAAAGCCTTTGCGAGGTCTAGGTAGGCTGTGTGGAACTCCTTACCCTCATGTAATGCCTTGGTAACTGTCTCAGAAGTCCACCAGGCTTGGAGGAATGATCTGCCCTTAAAGCCAAACTGGGTGGGGTTCAAAGTTTGGAGGTTCCCAATGTCTCTGTTAATGAGTTCCGTGATGATGCGCTACATAGCCTTGTAGACCAGGCTAGTCAGGCTTACAGGGCGATAGTTCCCGGGGTCCATTGTTGCGCCGTCTTTATGGAGTGGGATAACTGTTGCTGTGCGCCACTCTGTGGGTACGTAGCCTGTAGAGAGGCTGAGTTTTAACAGTGTGTTTAGGTGAGGGGTTAGTTCATTTTGGAGCTCTTGTAAGATGCAGCCTGGGACACTGTCTGGTCCCATTGAGGCTGTGTTTTTGGCTTTGGATAGGGCTGTTTTAACCTGCGTGTCGGTGATTGCCGGGGCCTTACATTCTTCTGGTATGGTTTTGGGCCCTGTAGGGGGTGAGAGGGGTGTGAAATTTGCAGTGAACCTGTCTGCCAAAATGTTGGCAATATCGGTTGGTTCAGTGTATTTTTTGCCATTCTGCACCAACTCAGAGCAGATCTGAGAGTTTCCACTTAGGTTCTTGACATAGCTAAAGAATGCTTTGTGGTCATCTTTGGAGTCCTTGGCAATTTTTCTTTTGAAGGTAGCCTTGGATGATTTAATGAGGGATCCGTAGTTTCTTGCTGATACTGATCAGGGATGTCTTTCCTCCTAGGGATTTTGCTCGTATCTGTACTAGTTTCCTCCTTCTATTGTAGAGCTTGTTTATGGCAGGGGTCCACCAGACTGGTTTCCTTTTCTTAGAGGAGTGAGTCTTGGTTTTACTTGGGATAGCACGATCCATGCATTCCTGCAGATGATCATAGAGTGCCTTTGTATAGGTTTCAGCAGCTTGGACAGCATTGTCCATTGGCATGGGGGCTGTGAACCTTTCCACCTCGGTCTTAAGCAATGTGAAATTTGCTTTTGAAAAGTTTTTCATGGTGGTTTCCTTGATTGGGGTTGGGGGCGGAATGTGAATATCCAGAGTGATTAGTCTATGATCTGATCTAACCAGCGAGGGGTTGACGTCCGGTGTGGAACACCGGTCGCCCATGGTGTTGACCAGGTCCAGTATGTCCATTATAGTGAGGGTGTTGACCAGTTGATCCAGGGTGTTCGAGTTTATAAATTCTAGGAAGCGTTGGGCAAGGGAGTTAGTACTTGAGTAGTTCTCCCAGTTAATGTTTGGGTAGTTGAAATTGCCCAGTATTAGGGTGTTTGGTAGGACCTTCATATTTCCCAGTGTCTCCAGAAATGCGGAATGGGGGTCCTGGGTCATGGTGGGTGATCTGTAGCAAGCTACAGTTTGGACTGCAGTGTTGCCCGTTGTTAGTTGCACTTGGATGATCTCTGATGCATCGTGCTGCGCCACTAACCTGGAGGTGTGAGTATCCTTGATGAATGTGGATACACTCTGCCTTTTGTGTTTCGGTCCGGGTTCTGTGGCCAAAAGGTATGGTATGAGTTATAGCCTGGTAGTGCTGGGGTGCTCTCTGGAGCCTTAAACCAGGTTTCTGTTACTTCACTGATATCTATGTTCTCCATACTGAGGAGTGCCTCGAGTGCGTGCATTTTGATGTTAACTTCTGGCGTTGAGTAGCATTACCCTCAGTTTTTGATTACTTGTGCTATTTACGCTGGTGGGTTTGTCATTTGAGCCTTGCCTAAAAAAGGCACTATGGGGGCGGCAAGAGCCTTTGCCAGTATTCGAAAACCTAAGGATGACAGGTGAAAGCCATCTCTTGCAAAGCAACGTGGCTTGTCGAGCATGTCATCCCAGGCAGACAGATACTGGATCACCTTTGAATGACACCAGAAACTTACCCAGTTGTTGAAGTTGATCATTTTTTCTTTATACTGTAGCATCATTCTTGGTGAGGGTAGGATGCTACTCGGGGTCAGGGTCATACCTGCCTGGGCTCATGATCAGAGAGCTTTTCCATGTCTCTCTTCATGTAGTCCAGGGAGTTTCATCTCCGGTCATTCACACCAACATGTACAATGACAGTCGTATTTGTACTTGTTCTGGAGTGACCCGAGTGCTTGTGTTATGTGGCAGATCCTGGTGCTTGACAGGCAGGTAATTGTAACCTTCTTGTCCAGCCTAGTTAGTGGGACATCAGTGTGCCTGACTATAGAGTCATCTATTACTAGTGTTTTTGGTATGTTATTTTGCTTTAAGGGCTGTGATTGCATGGCACACTGATTGTGAAGTGTGTGTTTTATAGTTGGTGATGGGTTGCGGAGGTTGCTTGGATGTCTGCTTTGGATGTCTCTGTTGCTTTTGCAGATTTTTATTTAGAGCCTCTGAGTATGTTTTTGTGTATTCGTGTTATTTGCTTGTGTTGGTTTGTTAGGTCTATGTGAGACTGGCGGTGTGTTGCAAGTATTACCCTTCTCCTCTTGACAGTTACAGTATGGGGTTGAGAGAGCTTTGCCTCCAGTCTTAATTGCGTCTCTCGCATATATTAGTGTTTGGTGGTAGAAGGCGAGGGTTGTCTGTGTACATGAGGCAGTTGTAACATTGCCTCAAAATGCCCAGAGTCACCAGTTGGACTGGAAAGTACACCTGAAACTGCCCTTTGGACATGCCTGAATAGGTAGAGTGAGCTGTTTTTCTGATTGACTAGTGTGGGCGAATAGATAGCCTTCTCCTTCAGGACAGTATAAGGGGGGGCTATTGCTAGGGGTATTTAGTGCTTGTTATGAGTTTTAAGCTAGTGCCGGGCTGTAAAATGAATGGTTTGAGTGCTAAAGTTGAAGGTTTGTCTAGTTTCAAGGGAAAAACTGAAGAGTAGACTTTGTGGAGTCGGGAATAGTTTAACCCTAGCTGCCCAACGTGCAAAACCACGCAAATGCGTTTTTTTTATATCAGAAAGATTAGAGAGGGGGAAATTAGCCCAAAATGGCCAATAAAACTACAATTTCTGGGCAGAAACCACTCCTCCAAGGGCAGGTAGGCTGTTCAGAGCTCCCCACTCTCACTGGTGAACAAAGAAACTTCCTTTTTGCCCAAGTAAGGTATCGCCAAACAGTCCAGGTGTCAGCAGGTATCTGAAACTGGACTTTTCTAGCTTAGTAAGGCAGGAAAATAGCAAGTTTTTTTTTTTTTTCAAGAAAACAGCAAAAACAAATGCAAAAACACTTTTATAGTGCAGTAATGGCTGTCGCACTTGAGTGGGAAGCCAGTAACAGTTGATACAATTTACAACAAAAAATGAATTTTAAAGTGCAGGCACAAATAAATGCAATTTCAGTGTAAAATGAGCGTTCTGAGAAGCAATAAACGCCAAAATATGTTATTAGTGTTGTACAGCAGTATCTAGCAGCATTGTTCTAGGTACATTACAGTTATTTTTTTTGTGTTTCATTGAAAATATCTCTGCTGAAAATGGTTGTATTTCGTATTTGATTGTAGGTAATATGTTTATCTAGGTTAAGGTGAGTTCTAATAGCATATGTTGGTATGTGGTCACTTATGCCGAGAACAGTTTGTCTGGTTTGTTTGCAATCCAATCTAATGAGTGTCTCCCTGAAGTTTTTTTGATTCTAGTAGGTGTGATTAAGTTTTCCAAGTTTATGGATTCATTGGGAGTAGTGGAATTTGAGTTACCTGTCTGTATTTAAGTCTCCAAGTATTAGTTTCATGTTAATTTGTTGGGATATCCAGTACAGGATGCTTTCAGCAGTATCCAGTTATTCCCTGGTGGTATATAAATTGCTGTTAAATGTGTAGTTTTCCCGTTGATTTTTAGTAGTAGTGTTCGTAACTCAGCATTGTTAAATTTGGGTATTTCCTGTGGAAGTAAAAGTAATGGTGAGGGAATTTTTATAGATTGCTACACTACCTGCATGCTTGTTTTGTCTGTCATGCCCGAGTATATTGTATCCTGGAGGAGTGATCTCATTACCCTCATTTCTTTTTTAATATGGTTTCAGTAGCTGACTACAGCAGGAGTGTATGTGGCAAAATAAGCAGGTATGTCATGTATTTTATTGCACATACTACTTAAGTTCATATTTAGTAAGGTGAGTTTGAATTATTATTTTATTTTTTTTTGCTGAAAGGTATTAGGTGACTGGTTTATTTTGGGGTTGAAGTAATGGTTTCATGAACAGTGGGACCAGAGTTGGGGTGAATATCTCAACTAATTTTTTGAATTGATATTTTATAGAGGGAAGAGTGTGGCCAGTTGCATTTTGGTCTTGGTTTGATATTTGGTCGTAAATTTAGATGCTTAGTTTTAAGATATTTATAGAAAAATCAATCTGATGTGGTTTGTATAGATAGGGTGTTCTGGAGAAAGGCTGGGTAGATGTTGATATTGCTGAGGATTGGTTGAAGTCTTAAGTATTTTGAAGGAGATGAATTTGATTGGTGATAAAGGCTAGTAGAGTGAGGCGAAATAGTATAATCTGACTTAAGGGCATCTTATTTAACTTTGGTTTTATCTGGGTTGTAAATTAGGATAAAAAATGGTAGTGGGTTGGTTGTAGAGATAAAGGATTAAGACAATGTGTGAGAGTCTTGTGTGGTAAACTAGAGTGGTTGTTACTATTGGGAGTAATTGTATTTTCCTTCTAGAGGGAACTGATGGTATTGGTTAGAAGAATATGTGGGTGGTGCTATGGGAAGTGTAAATGTAGAGTAAGAGGATGTGAGTGGGATTTGGGGTTAGGATTGGGAAGCACAGTGAGCCCGAGCATTAGAGAGGGTGAACAAAATGGGTTGAAATCTTGTCAAGAGACTGAGAAAACAGTGACAACATAAACGCCACATATCTGCTGAGCGATGAGTAAAAGGAATACTATAGTTTAAAAGGCCTCTCTGCTAGTAGATGATTGTCTTGGTTTTGGTGCTCTGGGGCACTTTTAGTAGGAGAGTTAGTCCAATATCACTTTGACCTGACTAATGGTGATTACAGTTAGAGGTAGCATATTTTGATGAATGCCTTAAGGAAAAAGTTGTTCCAAAAGGCATTATTCAACAGGTCTAGTTCCAGGTCCTGCTTTAGACAACCTGTTGGATCCGTTTAACAAGCATGGATCAAAACTTATGCAACTTATCAATAAACATTATCTTAATTCAGTGGACTCGAATGATGAAATTATGATCATTAATACACGCATTTGTGAGTCCCCTGAATTTGTCCGGTACAAGTAAGATTATTCCAGATGTTTTGAGAGTATATACAAACACAGAGAAGTTGAGATCAACTAAAATCAAGAAACTGCAACGTGACATCAAACCGTATGCTAATGGTACAGCCTATCCTATTCCTCCACCTTCTCAAGGCCAGAATGGCACACCCCAGTTCAATGCACCACTAACGAGACCAACGACAACCGGACCAAGTTTTAACAAAATCAACGAAAAGAACAGGGTAATCATTTAGACTAACTAGATGACTTAATTGTAATGGAATCGTACCATGACTAACAGGATTGTTTACAGGAAAGTACCAATCAACAGCAAACAACGGGAGACGAGGTTTGGAAAAGGAAAAATTCACAAAAGAGGAAAGGCAACAGGAGGAAGAGGTAACCACCTCTGTCACCCCACCAGAGGTGATATGTTGGACCTGGTCATCACCAACATGGGCGATCGGTGTTCCACACCGGAGGTCATCCCCTCGCTGGTTAGATCCGACCACAAACTAATCACTCTGGATATCCACATTCCGCCACCTCCCCTGGTCAAAGAAACCACCGTGAAAAACTTTTCAAAAGCAAGCCATGTTACTTAAGACCGAGGTGGGAAGTTTCAAAGCCTCCATGCTAAAGGATAACGCTGTCCAAGCTGAAAAATCCTTTAGTAATGCACTCTACGAGCACATACAAGAATGCATGGCTGGTGCTATCCCAAACAAAACCAAGACTCACTCCTCCAAGAAAAGAAAACCAGTCTGGTGGGCCCCTGCCATAAGCAAGCTATACAATAGAAGGAGGAAACTTGTATAGAAAAGGGTAAAATCCCAAGAAGGGAAGACATCCCTGATAAGTATCAGCAAGAAACTACGTTCCCTCATGAAATCATCCAAGGCTAGCTTCGAAAGAAAAATTGCCATGGACTCCAAAGATAACCATAAGGCAATCTTTAGCTATGTCAAGAATCTAAGTGGCAGTTCTCAGATCTGCTCGGAGTTCGTGCAGAATGGCACAAAATACAGTGAACCGACCGATATAGCCAACATCCTGGCAGACAGGTTCAATGCAAACTTCACCCCCCTCTCACCCCCAAAAGGGCGCATAACTATACCAGAAGAATGTAGTGCCCCTGAAATCACGGACAATCCTGTTAAAACAGCCCCCTCCAAAGACAAAAACACAGCATCAGTGGGACCGGATGGTGTCCCAGGCTGTGTCCTACATGAGCTCAAAGATGAACTAACCCCTCACCTAAACACACTGTTTAAACTCGGCCTCTCCACAGGCTACGTGCCCACAGAGTGGTGCACAGCAACGGTTATTCCGCTCCACAAAGGTGGAGCCACAACGGACCCCAGGAACTATCTGCCCTATAAGCCTGAGTAGCTTGGTCTGCAAAGCTATAGAGCGCATCATCATGGATGTCATTAACAGAGACATTGGAAACATCCAAAAACTGGACCCTACCCAGTTCGGCTTTAAGGGTAGATCATGCCTCCTAAACCTGGTGGACTTCTATGAGACAGTTACCAAGGCTATAGACTAGGGAAAGGTTGTCCACACAGCCTACCTAGACCTCGCAAAGGCCTTCAACACCATTCCCCACTCAGGTGTTATAGGCAAGCTCACCAGCCTGAACATAAACCCCTATATCACGAGATGGGTTGCCTACTGGCTCACGGACAGAACCCACATGGTAAGAGTTGTGGGAGCTAGGTCTGACTCTGAACCAGTCTAAACAAGTGGCATTCCTTAGGGCTCAGTCCTAGGACCCCTCCTGTTCGGCGTATACTTCTCAGAGGTACAGGCAAGCACAGGAGGACTATGGCTGACCAAGTTTGCAGACGACTGCAAACTAGGGGCTATAACTGATTCTCCCGCTGACACAGACATCCTCCACAAGGGTTTCACTGAGACAGATACCTGGTGTCAAAACCATGGTCTCAAGCTAAATGCCAAAAAGTGCATAGTCATTCCCTTTGGAAGAAACAAATTACCCACAAACTACCACATAGGTGGTAGCCCCCTAAATACAGATGATGTACATAAGGGATCTGGGGACCCAAGTAGATAGTAACCTCTCCGATAATCACATTGCCAAAGTGGTTAGAAAATCCTTCTATGTGGCCCACCTAATCATAAAAGGGTTTGCATCCAGATCGAAAGAGGTCATTGGGACCCTCCACGCATCACTCATCAGACCCATCATAGAGTACAATGCCCCATTTGGGATGTACCTTACAAGACACCTGGAACAACTGGAAAGACCACAGAAATACCTCACCAAGAGGATCACTGGCCTCAAGCAGATGCCCTATGCAGCTCGACTTAAGAAACTCCAGCTGTACTCTATTGCATACCACCTACTCAGAGGTGATTTCTGCATGACATACAAGGCCATGTCCAACCCAGAATTGATGGACATGCTCCACCTAAAGAAACCATATCCCCTCGAGCCACCTTACCACAACAATAAATAGGACGTGCTGGAGGGATAGATTCCTGTCCCAGAGACTTCCCATGCTCGAACAAGATTCCAGTCTACATTAGGTAGAGCTCCTCGCTAACCCTCTTCAAGAGAAACCTTGATGAGTGGATGGGAAACAAAGTTTACCACTGGGATCACTTCAATGGCTGTGCTGGACAGAGAACTAATCTAAGGGGGCGGCGGAAGCCAACACATTCCGGCTAGGCTTATAGATGCCTTCGGGTAGATAGCCTAGTACCTACCTATGTGTTGTGTATCGAATGCCAGTGTTAATTTTTCAGGTACTGTAATTACAACTTATTCAAGTTTTGTTTCTGATTCTTGAGGTTCTTTGCCTTTCACCTCAGCGACTAGCATTCCATTTCCTCATGTTTGCTCATTGTTCAGAACTGAAACAGGTGCAAATTGTTGTAGTACTGACACAGCTTCTCCTCAAACTAAATTAGTTGAACAAAAGACTGCAACATTACTTTTATCTCTCAATGCTCCCAACAACATGTGTGAGTTGCTTGATGTTAGTGGGCCTAACACATTTATTGCATAGTGAGACTCCAGTAATTACAGATACTTCTGGCACTGAATGTTTAACCCAATATTCTAGGGACATGTTTGATGCTTTAACTGTACAATCATCTAATGTTATCAACAGCATGGTACCTAGTGGTAAAATGTCTAAATATAGTCAGATAACTGATGTTATTAATGGTGTGGGGTCTAGTAGAAAGTTATCTACATCTGTTAACATGATGAAAGAAAATGTAACAGTAATAATAGTGTTGTACCTTTTTCTAATGTGAACACTACTACTGAAGCCAACATACAGGATGTATCTAGATTTATAAAAGCTGATGGGCTTGTTAGTAATGACCTTAATAGTAATTTAGAGCATTTGATTGCTTTCAGTTTGACCATCTCCTTACAGCCTAATATTAAAACTCATTTAGAAGTGTTGGGTTCGACTTTTCCTAGTTAGTTGAATAATGTAATTACATGGTCTGAGTCAGCAGTTCCTAATATGTTAACAGACATGAACCTTCAAAAGAGAACCATGGAGACAGGATACATATGTGGAAGTTGAATTTAATGTTGATGCTCATAGAAAAATTGCACCCCCCCCCTCCCCGCTTACAATCATTACTAACAAAAGAGGGGATTTTAACATATGTAACTTTTTTGCATTTCATATTACACCTAATGTAGTAGAACTACTAGTGAAGGGGTTATTTGTACCTACCAAACCAGTTAACATGGTACAAAACAGTCATGGATTTTAAGCAGTACATTAGATAACTTAATTTGCAGGTACTTTTTAAAGCTGAACAGAAATTTATACCTGAGGACTATATTCCTAGTATGGTTAACCCATTAAATCACCCACTTGTATTTTAGGAATTTATTAACAGAAAAACTGCACTTCACAAGGAATGTAGGGTGGGATGATTGGGCAGCCTTTAATGATTTTTGTCAACTACCAGTTAGAACCTTAAAACCGGACAAAGGGGGGGAGGATTAGTAATTATGGGGAAAGATTGGTATATCCAAAAGATGATTAAGCTTTTGGACACTGACACTTGCATCCCAGTTAGCTTGAACGAATTCAGTGTAGCCTAAAGGAAAATTAAGGAATATCTGACTTATTCATTGAGCAGCTTATAGATATGCCTTTGTTGAATTATTTAACTATGCTAGCTCCTAGGACACCAATTTTGTTTGGTGTACCCAAAATTCATAAATCATTAACAGATCCACCCATGAGGCTATTAGCTGATACTCGTCAATGCATAACGTACCCTATAGCTAAGGTTGTGGATAATATTCTGAAAAAAACACCTAAGTGACAAACAAATTTGTAAAGTTTCCTGATCATTTTTATCGAAATTAAATTAACTTCCTTACCAGGAAGAATTAAACTTTTTAGCTATAGACTTTAGAGATCTCTACATGTCAGTTCCTCGAGAGGAAGGAATCGAATATGTTCTTCGGTTCCTTAGTGCCAAAGGGGCCCATGCTTCAGAGATAAATTAGTACCTTGTTGGACATTGTACTAACAAATATTTTCTCTTTGATAACCAACTTTATTTGCAGAAAATTGGGGTGGCAATGGGGTCCCCATGTGGGGCCAGCTTTGCCAACACAGTCATGGCCTATTGGGAAAGGGAGTTCATTTTCTCAGACACCTTGTGGATAGGTTATTTTTCATCACACGCTTTTTGGATGACATTTTTATCATCCATAAAGGCAGCTTGGATGAAGTTACACAGTTCGTTGAGTATTTAAACTGAACAACTGAGTTTTTGAAATTTACTTACACTTTTCACAAAGAAATAATAACCTATTTGGACATTGAACTCTTTAAAGACCAAACCCACAAGAGGTTAGCTGCTAGAATTTATAGGAAGGATACCTTCTCAAACACATTTACATTTCAGTAGCTCACACCCCTTTCACCACAAAAGATCAATAATCAAAGGCCAGTTGGTTCAGGCTGCGAGGATGGTCACAATTGATACTGAATTTTTAAAGAAATGTGACAAAATAGCTGATGTGTTCCTTCCTAGGGGATACCCGAGAGACCTCATTGATGAAATTGTGATGGAGATAACACAGAAGAGGTCTAATGGGTTTTATACCCCATTATTGCAGGGGAAAGCCCTTCCATCTTTCAACAACAATATTGACACCAATCATGTTACAAACAAGTCTCCGGTTTCTTTTATTCTAACATTTAGTCCAGAAAGTGGACAGATTATTACAATAGTAAAGAAAAATTGGAATCTGTTAAGTAACATTCCTGAACTGCATACACTATTATGGCTATACCCCTCTTTCACCTTTAAGAAGGGTAAAAATCTGAAAAATCTTCTGGATGGAAGTAACATTAGAGCTATGAGGAACCCAGGTAGGACTAAGTGTGAATCTTGCAATTTTATTTTTTTTATTTTATTTTACATTTGTTGACCGGGCTAGTCTAACTGGATATACGTCCATTTTCAGTAGAAGCCCAGGAGAAAAGCTCCACTACAGCAATTATACAAATATACAGAACTGAAAGAAAGTGACATAAAAGAATAGTATTTAAAAACTAGTACATCATAGTTACCTCTTTAAGTAGATAACCAATAGGAAACAGAGTGACTTGACAAAGTAAGTACATATATGTAACGTATGAGAAACCTAAACAACAGTAGAAAGAAGGAAACATTTATACATGTAAAAATTGATCATATTAGAAAAACAAAATTTAAAAAATATAATTATTGTAAATTCATGGATGGTAGGGTACACATTTTCCATTAGGGATCACCGTTATAGTATCACCTCTGGTAGATTCAATTGTAATTCTACCTGTGTTATGTATTTAGCTCAATGCCAGTTATGTCCTGCCTTTAATGTCTGGGAAATCCGACCGTAGAGTACGGGAGCTGTTATATGAACATCTTTATTATATCAGGAAAGAAAAAAACTGAAAAGTCCTTGTCTAGTCACATTAAAGGGAATCCTACTCAGTTTCGCATTTAGAGTTATTGATCACATTCCAAAAGATCTAAGGGGTGGACCAAGAATCCCTACTGTTAGAGAAAAGGGAATTAATGTGGCAGATCCGGTTGAATGCTTGCCACTACCTTCGTATTAATGATTGTTGTTCAATACAATGCCTGTTAAAACTCAAAAACTTGATTAGGTAGTTTATAATACTTATGGTTAATGATTACCTTAGGGTAGTGTGGTAAATAAGTTATAGGGTGTATGTAAAGGTTGAGTTTTACTTATTTGTAAAGAATAGAGTTTTATGGTAATTTCATTATTATGTATTTTTAAAAACATTTTTGTACTATGTTTGCATGTTGTACATCTATTGTTCAAAGGCTGTAAGCAGCATTGACCTTTAAGCTGATGTATTTTTGCAAATTCAGAGCCATTTATTAAGGCTAATTGATATTTATCAAGCAATTAAGTTAGGAGAAGGGGGAAGTGTATTTAAGCAACTTTGCATCTGCTGTTGTCTGAAAGTCTAGTTATTTAACTAGACGAAAAGCGCTTAACTTCACTTGTTGGTATTACAACTGGTTTTATTTCTGTTATTTTAATAGAGCTGAAGAGTCTGAGGTGCTGTCTGTTCCTGCCTTTACTGTTATCACCATTAAAACGAAACAAGTCATCTGCATCTCCCAGCTCCAGATTCCGGTTCAATTCCATACTGTTCCATATTCTTCTTCTTTTCAACTCCTGCACTTTTGTCTCAAATTTTTCTTTGTAAGAGTGGAAAAGGTTTCACTGGCTCAGTCTGTGTGCTTTATCAGAAGAATGAGAAGCATTCCCCTTCTGCCTGATGGCTGTTTTTTCATACAAACTTGTTTTTCCTGCTTAGCCTGTTTTGCATCAAAAAATAACTTTGACCCTTCAGGAAAAATATTCTGAAGACAGCTGGATACAGCAGTGTGAATTTCATACCTGCTTCTTGACATTCTTTTATTAGTGGAATACATTTTTCTGTTCTGCCCTGGTGTACAGTGAATAGTCATTTTTACAAACGCACTGTCTACAACCTTTAATACTGCCCCTTTTAAAAAAGTTTTGTCAGGATCAGCTCTTTCTGCCGATAGATTTGCATCTGTACTAATAAAGGTCTTGGCTGTTTTTTCATGGCCAGATTTGGAGGATCACAGTGAGTACCCTTCAGTTCCTGCTGTGGAATACCAGTCCAGTTGCTTGCTTGTGCCTTCATCAAATTTATAGCCTGCTGCTTCTAATTTCTCAGGGAAAATCATAGATTTTCTGCTGTACCAATATGCTCTGTCCTCTAATTCTACCATTTTTGAGACGTCTCTTCTTGAACAGTTGCTTAGTCAGCCTTTATTTGATTTCAACCTTTGAGATTTGCAGTTTTATCATATCATCTGAATATCTGTTTAAAGTTTCTTCCATTTTCTCCAGCCTTTTGTTTGAGTTGATGTACTTCAGGGTTTTATTTTAATCAGCCTTTACTTATTTTTTCCTCTAGATTATTGCAAGACCTGGCTTCCAGTAAAGTGGGTGCTTAAAATGCATTTTGCTGAACAGCTGCAGGATTCTTCCCAGTCTGTTTTCTCTCTACTTTTTCTAGTTTATTTTCTTTTAGGCTCTGTTACTTTTTTTTTTTTTTTTTTACAGGGATCCAGGTAGTTTACTTACTAGCCAGTAACTGAATGTTACTCAGGTTGGCAGTATCTCTGGCTCAGTTGCTCAGTTTTCACACTGAGAGCTGAAGTTATGCTGTGATCAGTGTGCAGCCATCTTGGTGTGACAACTCAGATTAATTCACATGCATTTATGAGTTAAATGTTTAGCACTACTGTTTATTCCACAACTGAGCAGCTATACCTTTAAAACTAACCCGATTTCTCTGGGTTAACACTTGTCCAAGAAGCAGTCCTACAGCAAGAAAAAAATGTAAATCACTTTGTCGGTGTGTAAAGATTTGTTTAGAAAGATGGATGCAGTTTGTCTGCATTATTTTACAGGATATCCATCTGATAATGTGCTCATTTCAAATGAGGACTAATCACAAAAGCTTGTACAATAATATACAACTAATATTACAGAATAAAGTAGACAGACTTATCTAAATTGAGTTAAAGCAACTGCTAGTTCAGTTAAAAAGTAGGCATTCATTGTTTACAGAATGTTGCTTAACAGTCTAGTCACAGGGCAAGCTGCAACTTACAGTTCAAGCTCATTTTCAGTCAAGTCTAGTTGATGTGTGGTATAATACATAGGTGCGTGCCGTTTCATAGATCTATTTGTAGTCATGGAAAAAATGGAGGGAAAGGAGTAGGTCCAAGCTAAGAGAAGGTTGTTTAGATTAGATGCATTATTGGGTTACTTAAAATATTCTTTGGTATACAGGTAGTTTAGTTGGCATTCTGATAGATAATGTATTAGCATTTGGTTGTCATTGGTGAGGCTCGGGTCTTTCATTACAATTCTCTGATTGGGATATATCATGGGAGTGAAGCATGTTGCAGGCAACTTTGGTTGTGTAGTTTGGCTGCAAACTGCACGAGTTGGCATTAATCTTTTTACAGTTCTAGCCAGATATGTGCAGTTACATTCTCAAGTTGTTTTGTGTGCCTAAATGCTTCTGTTTTTGCATTAAAAATGGTTGTGAGTAGAATAGGCCTGTATAAGCCAAGGAATTGCATTATTTTCTTTCAATAATTCCTGTGCAGGCTCATGGCATCAATTTATTTTGCGCACTCATTGCAGTTGCTGGTTGGATTTGGGTGTATTTTCTGTATGAATTTAAAGTGAGCCTTGAAAAGATGCCTTGGTATTTATGCTGGTTCATTTGTCATGGACTATGATGTATAGCAAAGTGATGCTTGGAGCATTTTTTTATGTAATAGTTTTACTTCTGTAGTTTAGAAACAGGCTCTGTATTTGTGATCAGTTTTTAGGCTGATGGAAGCTTAGATTGAGTTCAAGTTTTATAATGTCTGCAGAGTAGCTAGCTGAGGGCAGTAATCTTGATTTGAGTCCCTAGAGTGCCTATGCATTTGTCAGATAAATAGTAATGATCCTCATAGAAATCATTAAGTGACCTCCTCATAAGTTCATAGCTATATACTAGACAAACAACCACTAGAACCTTTCTAAGCTTAGCCTAGTTCATGTGTGTCCAAACTTTTGGCTTGCTGGGGCCGCATTGAGTGAACATAAATTGTCTTGGGGCTACATATAAAAATATATCATATAGTTAACTCGTTCACTGCCGCAAGCAACCAAAGTCGACCTTCTGCCTGTACTGTAAGTGCATTCGAACAGTGAATAAATGCCTAATATTCTCATTCTAATTCTCTAATCTAACAGTTGACTCTAACATCTTAGTTAATCTCTCTCTCTATATATCTATATATATTTTTTATTTTATTTATTTTTTACAAATGCACAGATGTTCACTACAGCACTAGCATTTCTTCACTCTGTTATTCAAACAGACTAAAAAGCTTCTTGCTTTCCTTTGTCTCTCATTGGCCCTATAAGTTTCATCACTGGCTTGCTTTCCAGGCTAACGAAAGATCCTGCCTTAAGAGACTTCATCCACCTCAGAAATACTGGTTATACTTAAAACGCTCATTACAAAGACCACAGCCTTCACTGCAACATAAACAAGCCACTCTGTATGGACAGGTTCTTGATACAAAAACTTCCTCTCATTATCAAACAATTCCAGAAAAAACGATCCGTTCGGGCCAAACTAGTAAAACACAAAGCAGTTCCCCAAACAGGTCTATCCACACAGCAACTACAATCAGCAAAATAAATCCAACCGGATGATGTAAAAAAGCGAATTTAATGTAACAAACAAATATCTGGTTTAGCGCTTTCACTCGCGACCACAGCGAGCTTCCTCAGAACAATTAAAATCAATGCTTTACATACATTTATAGTTGAAATTGGCGCCAAAAAGCGCTGTTTTAAAGAAATTTCAAGTTAAAGTGATATAGCATCATTATACAATGTTAAAAAGCTTCTAAAATTTGACACAGCTAATTGGTCATCTATAATATAATATATGTACTTAAATACTCCTTAATAAACTTGTATTTGTCTAAATGTGTGAATGTTGATTATTGAGATGTAAATATAAATGTAAAAACTGTGTTTGCTTTGAAATGTTATGTAATGTTCTAAAACTATCAAAAATGCTTACATAATGAACTCAAATTATATATTTGAATTCACTCATTTAAATAATATTTAATGGACATATGTATTAAATAGACTACTTACAATACCCACCCATTGAACTAAATATATTTATTTAGAGCATTCATTTAACATCAATAGGGGTTTTATGGACATATAGTCATTTATACCCGGTGGAAAAGTGGCATCTGTATATACCTGCCAATATAATTCTCTGTAGGCTAAGTAGTTACTGGTGTTGCCTCCTCTTGGGTTGTTCTTTATGGTCTCTATAATGGCAAATTTAAATGTATGCTCTGTCCCTTTTTCAATAATGTGTCTGGCTAGGGCATTTTTATTATCTCTCCTTCTTATACAATATATATGGGAATAAATTCTTTGCTTAAAAAACCTCTCTGTCTTCCCGATGTAAAATACAGGACAGACCGTACATAAAGCAATGTATACCAGCATCTTGGTTTTGCAGTTCCCTTTAGATGTAAATATTTTAGTCCTGCTTGAATTCATTAACTTAATAGGACTATTTTCATTAATGTAGCTGCACTGGTTACATGCCCCACACTTGCTAGTATGTGTAATGAATTCAGTCAATCCATGTTTAGGTAATTCCAGTAAATGCTTTAAATTCCTTCCCATTTTGTTGACAAATATTGGCTTACTACCAACCTTCTCCGATATTTCCTGTTCGCATGTTAAAATATGCCAATTGTTGGTTATAATATCTTTAATTACATTACTGAAAGGACTATATTCAATAATACAAGCCTTTTTGTATTTTTTAATAACTCCTGTTGTTGTCTCATTACATACTAATTCTTGTCCTAAGTGGGAGGCATTTGTTCCCAATAATGAAGTGTACCTACTGTCTCTCAGGTCCATAATATAGCTTGATATGTCATTCATTAAATCTGTGGCATATCCTCTTTCAGAAAATAAGGAAGTAATAAATCCTATCTCCTTAATCATATCAATGTGTTCAGATGTCATTCGCATGGCTCTGATGCATTGACCTTTGTATATATTACACTTCATCTTTCTTGGATGATAACTATGAAAATCTATATAAGAATTTGAAAAAGTATTTTTCCTATAAATGTTTGATTTCAAACGTCCATTGTGAACAGAAACCAGTGTGTCCAAGTACGGAACCCCTTCATTGTTATGTACTTCAGTGAATTTTAAATATTCACTGCTGGAGTTAATATATGCAATAAAGTCAAAGTAGGAACTGTCCTCACCATTCCACATAATATAGATGTCATCCAAGAATCTGGAATAGTAATAAATAGACTTGAAGTGTGTACTACTGAAAATATGATTGTCCTCCCAATCCAGCATGACCAGGTTAGCAAATATGGGCGCACACGCAGCCCCCATAGCTACTCCCCTGGTCTGCTTGAAAAGTTCCCCCTCATAATATATAAAATTATTTTCTAACACTATGGACATCAAGTCCGCTAATAGTGTTATTGTGTCCCAGGTCAAGTCAGTGTGTCTTCTTAAGCAGTTAGTGAATGCTTCCAATCCTTCCTCAATTGGAATGCTGCTAAATAAATCAATGACATCTATACTACTAAATATAGTGTTGGTGTTATATTTATAAATAGGGTAATTTTTCAAAAATTCCCAAGAGTCTTTTACCATGTGTTTAACATTATCATATATAGGTTTCAACATATTGTCAATGACCACCCCAATGGGAAAGGTCTTTGACTTACTGCCTGAAATTATTGGCCGGAAAGGGGGGTTGATGTAATCTTTGTGGACCTTAGGGATACCCACAATGGTGGCCATAGTGGGGTGGTCCACAGACATGTAATGGTATAGATCTTCTGATATTCTCTGATCTAAAAAATATTCTTCTAAATACATGTCTATTCTTCTGTAGGCAATATTAATCTCATTCTGTGAAATAGATGTATAATTGCCTGATTCATGCAGAATGTCAAGTATAATCCCTCTATAAGTAATGGCATCGTAAATGACTATGCCTCCCCCCTTATCCGGCTTCATAACTCTAATGTTGCTATTATTCTGCAACTCAAATAGAGTTAAAGTCTCTTTTTCAGTTAAGTTAGATTTATGTCTGTGCCCTTTAAATGTGTGACTAGCTGCATATAAGTCTCTAGTAACTTTATTGTCAAACTTCTGAATACTGGGGTTACCTGTAGGCATAAATCTACTTTTCTTTTTTAAGGAGTCAACACCAATATCCACTTCCTGGTCATTATTTCCGAACACCATAGATAAGTTTAATTTTCTAACGTATTTTTTAAACTCCAATATGTTATTAACTACGTTAAATTTTGGTGTGGGGATGAATTTTAACCCTTTTGATAGTAAACTGAAATGTGTTTTCTCTAATTGCAGATTACTATAATTGTATATTTTGAAATTATTGCATGTACATACAATTTTATTAGTAACTGTAATGTTAGAACTATCAAGGCAAACTGGGTCGTTAGGAGAATGTTGACCTTCAGATGTTAATATTTCATTTTCCATTTTCCCCCTTTTTTCCACTTCCCATAGTGCCTTCCCCCTGGGTTGTGAAAAAACTGATCAGTTTCACTTTCCCTATTAGTGTGTAATCTGTCATATTCCTGAGTATGCTCATCAAAACTTTGGTGAAAATTGTTCCATCTATAGTTTGTGTGGTTTATATACTGTTCCCTGTCTCTGTGTAACTTTTTCTGTTTACGTTCGTGGGCCTTCTTTGCCCTGATATCCGCACTGTCAAACTGTTTATAAAACAAAGTTTCCCATTGTGGGAATGCTAAATCTTGTGTTATTACATTATAAAGTTTCTCTACTTCAGTTAAAAGTTTACACAACTTCACATCATTATATTTAATCACCAATCTCATATATTGGAATCCAAAATTGTCAAAAAGGGAATTAAAGTCCATTTTAACCTCATTGTCTATGTCAATTCCCATTGGTAGTTTGTAAAATCGCAGCCCCATGGGTACAATGTTAATAGAAATACAAAAGTTTAAGTAAGCATTGTCTAGTTTCAAAGCATTGATCATATTTAGTTTTTTTCCAAACAAGTAAATTGAGTCCTTTAAAGTACCTTTATGTTTAAAACTGCTAATATTGTTAGCATTTTCAAAATTACAGTCCTGACCAAGAAACTCTTGTAATACATTGTGTTTCTGGTCCTTATTTGAATGAATAACAGTACCTTTGTCCTGTTTGTTGTTGCTGGAAATGTGAGCATAAGTCCTAATGGGCTGTGTGTGTTTCGGTCTAGTGCCCACTCGTTTCATTTCCTCAGACAAATTACCGAATGAGAAGTCAAAAGTAAATTCAGTCCCTGCCGTTTTATTGTTGAAATTAGAGGCTGAAATGCAAGGTAAATCTATCGCACATCCATGTGCGAGGCCAGTGTTCTGCCCATTTGGTATGGAGAAGATGTGTCCGGTATCACATTGTTAATGAAATTGGAACCAGACTGACCTAAATTTCCGTTGTTATTAACGGCATGGTGCAATACATTTCTATCGTTCTCGGTAGTCAAAGTGCTTATCCGAGAGTCAATTAAACCGGGGATCTTGCTGAACAGATCTGCTAGTTTGGAAACCTCATTACGTAAAGCAGAAACCTCTGCTTTCAATTGTTCCATTTCAGAACCGGAACTAAGTGCAGTATCTGCAGTCGAGTTGTTGGTGGAATCCATGAAGCAACTCCAGAAAAAACGTTGATCCGTTCAGGCCAAACTAGTAAAACACAAAGCAGTTCCCCAAACAGGTCTATCCACACAGCAACTACAATCAGCAAAATAAATCCAACCGGATGATGTAAAAAAGCGAATTTAATGTAACAAACAAATATCTGGTTTAGCGCTTTCACTCGCGACCACAGCGAGCTTCCTCAGAACAATTAAAATCAATGCTTTACATACATTTATAGTTGAAATTGGCGCCAAAAAGCACTGTTTTAAAGAAATTTCAAGTTAAAGTGATATAGCATCATTATACAATGTTAAAAAGCTTCTAAAATTTGACACAGCTAATTGGTCATCTATAATATAATATATGTACTTAAATACTCCTTAATAAACTTGTATTTGTCTAAATGTGTGAATGTTGATTATTGAGATGTAAATATAAATGTAAAAACTGTGTTTGCTTTGAAATGTTATGTAATGTTCTAAAACTATCAAAAATGCTTACATAATGAACTCAAATTATATATTTGAATTCACTCATTTAAATAATGTTTAATGGACATATGTATTAAATAGGCTACTTACAATACCCACCCATTGAACTAAATATATTTATTTAGATCATTCATTTAACATCAGTAGGGGTTTTATGGACATATAGTCATTTATACCTGGTGGAAAAGTGGCATCTGTATATACCTACCAATATAATTCTCTGTAGGCTAAGTAGTTACTGGTGTTGCCTCCTCTTGGGTTGTTCTTTATGGTCTCTATAATGGCAAATTTAAATGTATGCTCTGTCCCTTTTTCAATAATGTGTCTGGCTAGGGCATTTTTATTATCTCTCCTTCTTATACAATATATATGGGAATAAATTCTTTGCTTAAAAAACCTCTCTGTCTTCCCGATGTAAAATACAGGACAGACCGTACATAAAGCAATGTATACCAGCATCTTGGTTTTGCAGTTCCCTTTAGATGTAAATATTTTAGTCCTGCTTGAATTCATTAACTTAATAGGACTATTTTCATTAATGTAGCTGCACTGGTTACATGCCCCACACTTGCTAGTATGTGTAATGAATTCAGTCAATCCATGTTTAGGTAATTCCAGTAAATGCTTTAAATTCCTTCCCATTTTGTTGACAAATATTGGCTTACTACCAACCTTCTCCGATATTTCCTGTTAAGCATGTTAAAATATGCCAATTGTTGGTTATAATATCTTTAATTACATTACTGAAAGGACTAAATTCAATAATACAAGCCTTTTTGTATTTTTTAATAACTCCTGTTGTTGTCTCATTACATACTAATTCTTGTCCTAAGTGGGAGGCATTTGTTCCCAATAATGAAGTGTACCTACTGTCTCTCAGGTCCATAATATAGCTTGATATGTCATTCATTAAATCTGTGGCATATCCTCTTTCAGAAAATAAGGAAGTAATAAATCCTATCTCCTTAATCATATCAATGTGTTCAGATGTCATTCGCATGGCTCTGATGCATTGACCTTTGTATATATTACACTTCGTCTTTCTTGGATGATAACTATGAAAATCTATATAAGAATTTGAAAAAGTATTTTTCCTATAAATGTTTGATTTCAAACGTCCATTGTGAACAGAAACCAGTGTGTCCAAGTACGGAACCCCTTCATTGTTATGTACTTCAGTGAATTTTAAATATTCACTGCTGGAGTTAATATATGCAATAAAGTCAAAGTAGGAACTGTCCTCACCATTCCACATAATATAGATGTCATCCAAGAATCTGGAATAGTAATAAATAGACTTGAAGTGTGTACTACTGAAAATAGGATAGTTGAAACCTATATATGATAATGTTAAACACATGGTAAAAGACTCTTGGGAATTTTTGAAAAATTACCCTATTTATAAATATAACACCAACACTATATTTAGTAGTATAGATGTCATTGATTTATTTAGCAGCATTCCAATTGAGGAAGGATTGGAAGCATTCACTAACTGCTTAAGAAGACACACTGACTTGACCTGGGACACAATAACACTATTAGCGGACTTGATGTCCATAGTGTTAGAAAATAATTTTATATATTATGAGGGGGAACTTTTCAAGCAGACCAGGGGAGTAGCTATGGGGGCTGCGTGTGCGGCATATTTGCTAACCTGGTCATGCTGGATTGGGAGGACAGTCATATTTTCAGTAGTACACACTTCAAGTCTATTTATTACTATTCCAGGTTCTTGGATGACATCTATATGATGTGGAATGGTGAGGACAGTTCCTACTTTGACTTTATTGCATATATTAACTCCAGCAGTGAATATTTAAAATTCACTGAAGTACATAACAATGAAGGGGTTCCGTACTTGGACACACTGGTTTCTGTTCACAATGGACGTTTGAAATCAAACATTTATAGGAAAAATACTTTTTCAAATTCTTATATAGATTTTCATAGTTATCATCCAAGAAAGATGAAGTGTAATATATACAAAGGTCAATGCATCAGAGCCATGCGAATGACATCTGAACACATTGATATGATTAAGGAGATAGGATTTATTACTTCCTTATTTTCTGAAAGAGGATATGCCACAGATTTAATGAATGACATATCAAGCTATATTATGGACCTGAGAGACAGTAGGTACACTTCATTATTGGGAACAAATGCCTCCCACTTAGGACAAGAATTAGTATGTAATGAGACAACAACAGGAGTTATTAAAAAATACAAAAAGGCTTGTATTATTGAATTTAGTCCTTTCAGTAATGTAATTAAAGATATTATAACCAACAATTGGCATATTTTAACATGCGAACAGGAAATATCGGAGAAGGTTGGTAGTAAGCCAATATTTGTCAACAAAATGGGAAGGAATTTAAAGCATTTACTGGAATTACCTAAACATGGATTGACTGAATTCATTACACATACTAGCAAGTGTGGGGCATGTAACCAGTGCAGCTACATTAATGAAAATAGTCCTATTAAGTTAATGAATTCAAGCAGGACTAAAATATTTACATCTAAAGGGAACTGCAAAACCAAGATGCTGGTATACATTGCTTTATGTACGGTCTGTCCTGTATTTTACATCGGGAAGACCGAGAGGTTTTTTAAGCAAAGCATTTATTCCCATATATATTGTATAAGAAGGAGAGAGAATAAAAATGCCCTAGCCAGACACATTATTGAAAAAGGGACAGAGCATACATTTAAATTTGCCATTATAGAGACCATAAAGAACAACCCAAGAGGAGGCAACACCAGTAACTACTTAGCCTACAGAGAATTATATTGGCAGGTATATACAGATGCCACTTTTCCACCAGGTATAAATGACTATATGTCCATAAAACCCCTATTGATGTTAAATGAATGATCTAAATAAATATATTTAGTTCAATGGGTGGGTATTGCAAGTAGCCTATTTAATACATATGTCCATTAAATATTATTTAAATGAGTGAATTCAAATATATAATTTGAGTTCATTATGTAAGCATTTTTGATAGTTTTAGAACATTACATAACATTTCAAAGCAAACACAGTTTTTACATTTATATTTACATCTCAATAATCAACATTCACACATATTTAGACAAATACAAGTTTATTAAGGAGTACTTAAGTACATATATTATATTATAGATGACCAATTAGCTGTGTCAAATTTTAGAAGCTTTTTAACATTGTATAATGATGCTATATCACTTTAACTTGAAATTTTTTTAAAACAGCGCTTTTTGGCGCCAATTTCAACTATAAATGTATGTAAAGCATTGATTTTAATTGTTCTGAGGAAGCTCGCTGTGGTCGCGAGTGAAAGCGCTAAACCAGATATTTGTTTGTTACATTAAATTCGCTTTTTTACATCATCCGGTTGGATTTATTATCAAACAATGTAGTTCAGCAACACAACTGGATGGATAGCCGTAAATGTACTCCTTGAGTAAGTAGCACAGTCTTCATCAAACCGGATGGAAAATCCACATACTAAACTTTCCTAGCTGGATGGCGAAGATCTAATATTGGTTACTCAAATCTACTTGCCCAAGAAGAGGGGCTATTTAACGAAGAATTCCATTTGCAAAAATATATTCAGTATACATATTAAATATCTCCCTCTCTCACACACGCACACTCACAAAAGGTGCCCCCTACTTCTAAAATAGGCAACGTCAGTAATCACTTGACACACTCACTGAATGAAATTGTCTGGAAGTAAAAATTTCTAAAAAAAAAATAAATAAATAAAAATCATAAGAGATGGACTCATCCATCCAATTTCCCACCACCAAAAGGACCATCAGTAAATTGGCAAACAACTGCTCAGCAAAAAATAAATCAATAAGAAATCCATAAACTCTCTAAGATCATACTACATACTGGAATAAACGTACAACTTCCCTCCAATCTAAAGCCAAAAGTAAATCAATCCAGTTGTGTTGCTGAACTGGCCCTGGCCCTCAAACTATACCCAATCCAAATGGTTCATCACCCTCACCAAGGCCATCCAATACCTTCCTGATTTATCATTTAAATATTAGAAGTATCAACAACAAAGTATCTAACCTTCATGTTCTCCTAGCCACCCACCTCCCAGATATACTTTGTGTAACAGAAACCTGGCTTAAACCAGGGACCAAAGATATTGAAATCTTACCACCTGGATATAATATGCATAGACTAGACCGAATAAAAAGAAAGGGTGGTGGTATTGCTGTGCTCTATAACAGCAATCTCTACATTACCTTTAACACTAAACAACCACCCCAAATCTCTAATGCAGAAATACTTGCTTTAAAAATACAGCTAAACAAAGAAAAAAGTATAAATCTATTTACAGTGTATATCCCTCCAGAGAACAATGTGGATACACTGGAAAACTTACTTAACTGGATATCCAACAACTACCCCCAAGAAACTATTATCATGGGTGACGTCAATATTGACTGGAACCTATGCTCTTCAGAAACCAACCCCATCCACATTAACCTACATGGGATTACCCAGATTATAAATACTACAACTAGAACTGGAAATGTAAACCAAAAAGAAAGTATTTTAGACTGGATTCTAATAAATAGCCAGCCACAAACTTATAAGTCTGGGACTGCACCAAATGACCTAAGCGACCACCTCATCACATACATAACAAAAAATAAAATAGGCCTATCTACCACTCCCATGTACAGGTCAATTAGAAACAAGAAGCAATTTGACCTAACAAAATTCCAAGAAGAACTCAGATCTTGTAATTGGGCCCCACTAAAGTATCTCCCCCTTGAAGAAGCAATAACTAGATTTAATACCACCTTCCTAGACATACTTGATAACCATGCTCCAAAAAGGTTAATTAAGACCAAAGTAAACATTGCACCCTGGCTTACAAGGGAAACCAAATCTAAAATTAAAAATAGAAACAAATCCTGGGAAACCTGGCGTGCAACTAAATTATCCGAGACCGCATCATATTTCAACAAAAAGAAATGACACAAAAAGCAATACTAGCTGACAAAAAAGTTACTACTGCCAACTACAAAACAAACACCAAAACAACCCAAAAATTTTGGGCAGGTCTTAACAACCTCTTACGCCCAGGCAAGTCTTCAACTCCCACCCCAGAAGCGGTATCAGATAAAACTCCATTAGAAGTAGCTAACACCTTTAACTCATTCTTCACGAGTACTATACAAACCTTAGCTAACCAACTATCTGCTAAATACAGTCCTGTGACGGAGGATATTCCAGTAACTAGACCCACTTTCACTCTACAACCTGTCCCAACAACTAGCATAAGATCCTTATTACAAAAACTTAAACCTACTACCCCCTCCGCTGACCTTCTCCCAGCTGAATACTTACAGAATGCCGCAAATGTAATAGCCTACCCCATATCAATACTTATAAATCGTACCATCCTGGAATCTTCCATCCCGATAATTTGGAAAACATCCCATGTTATACCTCTTCATAAAGGTGGCTCTTCCACTGAACTGTCCAACTATAGACCAATAGCCATAATGTCCCCTCTTGCCAAAATCATGGAAAAATGTATACATAAACAACTACTTTACTATCTAACCCAGAACAAACTACTGACAAACTCACAACACGGATTTAGACCCAACCACAGCACAACTACTGCACTACTCTCTTTTACTGATACTATAAATTGCAACCGTAATAACAAAATAATATCATCTGCTCTCTTTCTGGATCTTTCAAAGGCCTTTGACATGGTTAACCACCAACTACTTCATAATACTCTAAAAACTTTACAGCTTGACAATCTAACTTTAGACTGGTTTCAAGCTTACCTCTCTGATAGGAAACAAGCAATACTCTGGCAAAATCAACTTTCCAATCTCCTACCAAATACCATAGGTGTGCCACAAGGATCCATACTGGGTCCACTTCTCTTCTCAATCTTTATTAACGACCTACACAAAGCCATCCCTAACGCAACCTGTATACAATATGCTGACGATTCGACCTTAGTCTGTTCGGACACCTCTTTAGACAATCTATTAGCTAAAACTCAATCCTGCTTTACAGCTGTTGAAAACTGGCTAACAGGAAGACAGCTACTTCTTAATCCCAAAAAAACCAAACTGCTTCTTTTTCACCCTACCCAGAAACTGCCCTTCATAGACTTTAGTATACACTCAAATAATGGCACAATTATAACACCTGACCCCCATACTAAACTACTAGGAGTTACCATAGACAAACTTAAATATGATATACATATTAATCTTACTATCAAAACTGTCAACAGGAAACTAGGATCATTATATAGAATCAAAGCCTTTCTAACACCTATGGCAAAAACAAGTATTGCCCGCACCCACTTATTATCCACACTTCTATATGCATCCCCAATGTTCACTAAGCTGAATAAAACTGAGCTAAATAAACTCTCATGTTCATATAATCACATTGCCAGATTTGCAAATGGTTCACCATATAGAACACACCACTGCAATAACCTAAAAGACCTTGGATGGATAGAACTCCCTAACCTCCTTCAGTTGTCTCAACTTACTGAGGCATATAAAATACTTACCCATCCTGAGAAAACCCCTGCTCTAAAGAGCCTAGTCATTCCTTATACTAACCTAAATAGCCTACGCTCCTCAAACAGAATACTTATTCAAAACGTTAAATCCAACAATGCAAGTGGAGATGCTCTATTTGCTAACACTACTGCTAATATATGGAACTCCCTTCCCACCAGTATTACCACAAATACCCTCTCTATCATACTTTAAAAAAAAGTCTATTCCAATATTTCAAGTCCCACTGGTTATGCCAATGCTCACACCCTGACTAACTGCCTTGAGTTAACTCACTTCTCTCGCCTCTCTTCTCTCAAAAGAATCCCATGGAATCTACCATGTCAGCTTCTTTTCTTTTCCCCTTTTTTCCCCTTGTATTTCTCTTCCCTCTGAACCTCCTTAGTCTTGTATTATCTTTTATGCATGTCTAAGTGTTTTTTCTTCAATTCATATATCTGTTCTGCGTCTAATTACCCTCTTTTTATCAACTACTTATGTATGTAACTATTAACGCCTGTATCTCTGGCTTCTTCTTTTTTATAAATTCTATAATTGTTGTTTAATTTAATTTAACATCAGTTTTTTTCTATGTAACAATGTATCAACTGTTAAATGTGGAGCTTTTCTCCCCAGGCCTCCGCTGAAAATGGACATGTATCCAGTCGGATTTTCCCGGTCAACAAATGTAAAATAAAATAAATAAATAAATCAATAAGAAATCCATAAAAACTCTAAGATCATACTAGATACTGGAGTAAACATATAACTTCCCTCCAATCTAAAGCCATTTGACATTCAAACATTTTAATTTGTGCAGAAGTTATTCACAGACTGACAGTTTACTGAGCTGTCACATTAGCACTCTGTTTACTTCCGAACCAATGAAAGATACTTGTCAATTCCAAAAGAATTAAAGGGGTTCATAGTATGTTATCAAAAAATAATGTAATCGAACCATCAAAACTTTGAAATGGTAGCATTTCGAAGCTTGTATTGTGGGGGGCTGCCACCCCCCCCCCTCCCCTGCTAAATCGCTAAATATATATGCCAGCTCAGAGATCGCACTACAGTGAGGAAAGGACAAATATTCCAATACCGACTGTCCTGCGATCCCACAATGCGATCTTCGAAATGCAGCCATTTCGAAGTTTTGATGGTAGAATTGTTTTTTTTTTATAACGTAATAGGAACCCTAATTAAAGTAGCTTAATAAGAAGGTTATTTGCAAGGTTGCGTGGCAGTTTATATCGGAAATAAGCAGAGAGATTAAAAAGGTTCTGTTTCTCTTATTTATGCTGAAAAGTCTTCCAAGGTAAATACAACTTTCTGATTTAGTATGGAACCATACCTCTCAACCTTAGAGCAAGAAATCTGGAGAAAGAGAAAAATAAGAGGGGCACAGGCCCATAAGTAGTTATGCCTCACAGACACCATTGAAACAACTGTAGCTGCAAACATTATATATCACTTGTAATCTTTCTATCCCATCATTGTCAGTTAAGCATTATGTAGCTCATTCAATCCTGCCTTTTTTTGCAACAAAGAAAACCATGCTTTGAAATGACAAATGCATTAAAAATAATAAATAAAACACATTTGCATCCATATCCTGCAACTTCCTACCTCCAAACAACCACAGAGCTTTCACTGAAAGTAGGGCTGCGTATTTCCCAGGAATGATAGCTCTCCCTAATTAAGTCTAATGGGATACAATCTACCAGGATCTGGACTACCTGAAATAAATTAAATTATGGCCTGCAAATTGCAAGTGCACTTTGTTTAATTAAACTGAATTTCTAAGACCACTTACTGTATTTTTTCAGTAACAACCCAATATCCATTTTCAGGTCACTTTAAAAGATATTGGCAGTGGTAGACTTGGCATCCTCCAGATCCCTACAGGACCACACTCATACTGCTAACATTGTCCATTAAATATAAATATCCATCCACTGCAAATGGCAAGAAGCTATATCTTTAAAAAAATCTACTTTTGGCATGCCTAGTACCCAAGTATCAGGTTTTGAAACAAAGAAACATATTCTACACAGTCTGCAAGTGTCTGTCTTTAATAATCTGCTGTTGCAGCCCTCCCAACACACACACACGCACACACACACGCACACACACACACACACACACGCACACACACACACGCACACACAAACACACACACACTAAAAACCACCACATTTAAAAAAAAATTGTGTCCACCTGATTTGCCAGTATTGATGATCCACGAAAGCTATATTTATTGTCCAATCTCCCACTGCTTAGAACCCACCAATGACAAAACAGTACTGGGTGATTTTTTTTTGTTTATCAGAAAAAACAATACAACTTTATATGCTACAGTCCTACATAGTCAATCCACTACTGACCCATTAACCCTAGGCTGCTGTCTCATTCTTACTCCCTGGAACTGCATGACCTTGGATGACTAATTTTATTTCCTAAGCAAAAGACACAAATTGGAAGATGAAGCGAAAATACATACAGTTGAGAGGAATGAGTTCATATTAAATACAACACTGTCAGGAAAGCCACAATTTAATGAAAGTGTACTTTTAATGTGCAATATATTTGTGAGCTAACTTATTTGTGTTCAGTAGGTAGATTGATAGTCATTAGCCTCTCTGTGCTTGCCTCCGTTTCTCGGTCATGAACACACACACACACACACACACACACTCTTCACATACACAAACATTCTGCTTTCATGCATGTACCCACTCATTCACTCACTCCGTACTTGCCTGTTAACACAGGTAAGTGCTGTCCTTTTCAAAGGCAGTGACGACAAATCCATACACAAGTTCCTGTTCAGCGAGAACACACACACACACACACACACACACACACACACACACACACACTGATTCTTTGGCACAGAATAATGGCGCAAAAAAAATTAAAACTAGAATGGTGCTTTGGTGCATACGCACACCGACAGTTATAGGTCACTGGCGTGAAAAACACAACAAAAAAAGTGTTTTGGGGCATGTGTATATCGATGTTGCAGTTGGAGGTCGGGGGCCACATGGAAGAGCTCTGAGGGCCGCAGTTTGGAAACGTCTGGCCTAGTTAATAATTTGTTAGATAACTATGTTCTGTGGAACCGTTTGCGACCTTGTAGAGATGATCACATATCCAGTTTTAATGTACAAGTTATGAATAGTTTTGAGTGGGAGGGGATGGTTCTATCAAATGCTTTGAATAAATTAAGAAACACTTGACCAACATAAATGTTAAGAGAAGTATGTGCCTTTTGCACTGCAAATAATGAAGTCCCTTGGTTGGAATTTATATTTTCTTACTTTTTGTGCTGTTTTGTTTGGCATGTCATGATCTGTGCGTGCCATAGTTTTGGTGCATGCCATAGTTTTGGTGCATTTGTTTGTTTAGTGGTATTCTCCTTGGGTCAGTCCAGGGTTTAGATTTCTGAAAAGACCTGCATCTTTTGGCTGTTAATTCCTCCTCCTTTGCTTCCTAAGTCCTTGGCCTAGATGCAGATTTAGCTGTCTCTACCAGAATGTTTGGGTATAGTTACCTGCCATTTTAAAGCATGCATTTTTCATTGCCTTATCTTAGAACTTCTTGAACTTGTTTGTAAGAATCCTGCAATAGCTAATCTCTTTGAGACTTTACTCCTGTGGTGTCTGTGTTTTGAGTTGTGTTGTATGCAAGATGTTCTTCATGTTTCACTGTTGCAATCATTACATTTGGGTAATCTGCTGGAAGGTTGCCCTCAGTTGGCCTGATTAACAAAGTCTTGGGTCTTGCGTCAGTTGCTGTCCCTTCTTCCATGATGTCAGGTCGTCAGGGGTATAAAGCATGCAGCCGACGCCATTTTCATCAGTCTTTCTTGCCGCACAGTGCCCGAAGCAGTTCGCAAGTGCCGGTCGGCCAACTCCTGAACTTTTCGTGTTAGAGTTTCAGAACCGAAGCCTTCAACCTAAACCTAAGTACCCCGTTGGGGAAACTTTTTATTGCTCCTTACCGATGTCAGTAAAAGTTAATAATTGTATTACTTGTGGGAAGCAAATACCTCATAAGGATTTTCATTTGTACTGTATTCCTTGCCTAGGCCCTGACCACAACGTGCCTTGCTGTCTGTTTTGTGCTAAAGTTAACCAACGCACTATTAAGCGTTGGTATATTTTTGCATCAAAATATTTTGGCTCAAGATTTAACTATCAAGAAATGTTGTCGGTTATCAATCCGACTGCCGGAATACACAAAAAATGCAAAGAAAAAGAGACGGACCGTCGCGGTCCAAAACCGACGAAGCTTCTCCTAAGCGAGTCGCCGGTACTCAGTGAGGTGCTTTCGCAGCCCCTTATACCCGCTGCTTTTGATTTGCAGGCCTCTACTGAGACCCATTTGGAGTCCGGTATGCCGTGAGACACTAAGTATTGAACCCATGGATGTCTCTACCTTAGATGGGTCCGGCGCCGCTGAGCAGGCACCGGCTTCTGAGGGAGTTTAGGCCTAACGATTTGTATATTAAACTGACGCCATCTTCAAAATGTAGGCCAAAACCAACTTCTGTGTCTAAAAAACCGATGCTTGGGCCACGTGCACCGGCACCCTATGCCTAAAAAACAAATGATCAAAATGACTGAGGATTTAATTACCTTGATCAGGGGCTCCCAACCCCCTCCTGCTAAGAGGCCTAGGCAAGGCACTGATTATGAATCTTCAGATCAGGTTTCCATTTTTTCTGATTCCTCTTCTGATCAGGAATTATCTATTCCACCTTATGAGGACTCTGATGCAGAAGATTCCATCTCTTCTGCTTCTCCTCTTGAGGATCTTTCTTTTGGAGAAACTTTGCATACCTTAAGGGAACATTTTCATTGGGAGAGTCAGGATTTTTCAGAATCTAAAAAGAGGCTTGGGGATTTTCTTCTTCATAAGCATAGACATTTGGCTATACCTCCTGTTCAAGACATTGTTGATGTTTTCTCAGAATCCAGCATGGCTCCTGATTCCCTGCCTCTGGCTCCTAGTAAGCCAGACAGATATCCTGACTCCCACAAATTCCTTTTTAAAAACCCTGCTGCTGACCCTGAAACCATTTCTCAGGGTCCCAAGGGTGTTAAGGCTTCTACTGCTAAAAATCCTGCACCTTCTGATAGAGACTCCAAGGCGCTGGATAGATGGGGTAAGAAGGTTTACACATCTGCAATCTTGGCAATCAGTTTCATATACTTAAATATCAGCAGCCTGTCATGGGCTTACTTAAACAGAAAATGATGTTGATTTCTGACTGTGTGGAAAATAGTTACAGGATTTATTGCATTCAGCTGAACAAGTTGGAAAGCATACTTTGCAATGTGATTTTGATTCCTTGGAGGCCTCTTGCAGGGCCGCTGTAACTGGATCTGTGATAAGAAGGCATGCTTGGCTCAAGGAGCAAAATCTGCCTGATCATGTTAAAGCAAAATTGTTGGATGCTCCTTTACAACAGGACAGTCTATTTGGTAATAAGGCAGAAGAAGTTTTGAAAAAAATGGAAGACGAAGCTAAATCTATGCAAACTGTAACGGATTTCCTACAAGTGCAGCCACCCAGGTTCAGTAGGCACTGGCCTACTGAGAATTGGTCCTTTCCAGTACCCACCAGAGCCACACAGGTCAAACCCAGACACTCTAAAGGCTCCAGTTTTCAGTCACAAGGTACTTGCAGAACAAAACAACGGGGTGCCTCCACCTCCAAATCTGGAAGTAGCAAAGCACCTACCTACGGTAAACTGTCTCAACGACTTACCTCTGCCATCTCCAAAGCACTTATCTTTTGGCAGCCCCTTTGGGGGGGAAAACTAGCACTTCATGCACAAAATTGGCATCTAATTACCCAGGATAAGTGGGTTCTAAATAATAGTATCCCAGGGATACAGATTTCATTTTCACACGTTGCCAATCCCAAACGGATGGCTAGGTCTGCCTCCAAATCAATGGGCAGAGGCCCAGAAGCAAGTTATGTCCTTCATGAATATGGGAACTATTCAACCAGTACCAGAAGAGGAAAAGGGACAAGGTTTTTATTCAAGACTTTTCCTGGTACCCAGAAAAGACGCATAATGGCATGCAATTCTGGACTTATCCATTCTAAACACATTCCTGGGCATTCCAAAATTCAAGATGCTGACTCTACAGCAGTTACTGCCTATGGCTAGGCAAGGATGCCTGGTTGGTAACTCTAGACTTAAGACGCTTACCTGTATATCCCAATTAGGGAATCTTGCAGAAGATACTTCCGCTTCAAAGCAGGCTGTTTGCAATACCAGTTCTCTGCACTGCGCTTTGGCTTATCTACTGCACCCAGGGTCTTCACAAAGTGCCTGGCACCTGTAATTGCATTTTGCAGATGAAGAAACATTCAAATTTATCCTTATCTGGATGATTGTCTAATTCAGGCAGAAAACAAGGACACTCTTCTGCAGCATCTGGCGTTTGTTAAAAAAAAAAAAAAAAAAAGCTTCTGACTTGCTTAGGGTACACCATAAACAAAAAGAAATCACAACTGGTACCCTCTCAAATAATTACATTCCTGGGTGCAGGCTTGAATACATCTGCCCAGATGACTTACCTCAAGCCAGAAAAACAAATCCAATTGATTTACTTCAAACTAATGGCCACAAAAACCCAGTTATCTGCAAGACAAATTCTGCAGGCCTTGGGGTTCATGGCTTCTTGTATTCTACTAATTCCATATGCAAGACTGCATATGAGGAAACTTCAGTGGTACCTAAAAAGCTTATGGAGTCAACATTGTCACAGCCTGGAAACAATGATTCTTATCATTCCGTGCCTGCAGCAAAAGTTCCTATGGTGGGCAGAGGCCTGTCACCAAAACAAAGGACTGTCATTCATTCCACCCCCTGCCAACCAAACCCTGACTACAGACACATCAGTGTATGCTTGAGGGGCGCATCAGGCAGGGAGATGCATTCAGGGCGAATGGAGCCCAAATCAAATGCACCTGCATATCAACCAGAAGGAGATGCTAGCTGTACAGAATGCTCTGACAGCCTTCAAGGACTTTCTTCATTAAGGACAACTACTGATAAAGACTGACAACACCAGTCATGTGGTACATAAGCAGGCAGGCGGGTACCCATTCCTTACTCCCTTTGCAGACTAGCCATGGCTTTGTGGAATACAGCCTTGACTTACCAAATACATCTACAAGGTATTACTAAAAGTCAGACAGGAAAAAACAAAAATGATTCTGATTGCTCCAGACTGGCCTCGCCAACACTGGGTACCCACTCTTACACAATATGTCGCACCTTCCTCTGTGGTACCTGCCACAGACACCTTATCTACTGTCTCAGCAGAGCTATCAAATTCTGCACACTCCGCTCCAAACTCTGAATCTTGCAGCATGGCTCATCAACTAATTTCACCAGTTACATCTCTCAGCAAACCTGTGATGGATGTCATTTTGGAGGCTAGAAGGCCTAGTACTAGAAAATCTTATGCTGATAAATGGAAAAGATTCTGTGCCTGGAACCAGGCAGAAGTAATAAGCACAGCAATGTCCAATATTCCTCAGATTCTGCAATACTTAACTGAGATGCTTCACAAGGGCCTATCTTTCTTTTCCATAAAAATCCATGCCTCTACCATTTCACTCATTACAACACAGAGCCTCCTCTCTTTTCCCATCCTCTGCTAAAGCAGTATCTCAGAGGGGCCAAAAATCTAAGCCCTCCCAAGAGGGCACCATCTCCGGCATGGGACCTCAGTTTTGTGTTGGAAAAGCTCAGCCTACCTCCTTTTGAGCCAGCTGCTACTGCAGACATAAAATTTCTCTCTTGGAAGACCGCATTTCTTTTAGCAGTCACTTAAGCTAGAAGGATTTCAGAACTACAGGCTCTCATGGCAGTGGAGCCTTTTATTATTTTCTACCCGGACAAGGTGTCGTGCATGAGCAATCCATCCTTCATGCCTAAAATGGTATCTAGTGTGGCTCTTAATCAGACCATTCATCTGCCAACTTTTTCCCCCAAATCCGCAGAACAAGGGGGAGTGGATTCTGCATTCATTGGATGTACACAGACAACTAAGATTCTACTTAAACAGGACAAAATCTCTAAGAAAATCGGAGCAACTACTGGTGGCATTTGCTGCAGGGGCAGAGGGAAAGGCTATTTCAAAGCAGACTATTTCAAAATGGATAAGCCATTGTATTCGTTTCTGCTACATGCATCGTGGCAAACCTGTCCCCAAGGGAATCGGATCCCATTCCACCAGGGCTGCATCTACTACTGCAGCCTTTCTCAGAGGGGTTCCTACTAGAGACATTCTAGAAGCTGCTACCTGGAGCTCAGTTCATACGTTCAGCAAACATTACCATTTACCTCTCTTCTCTAATTCCAGAGCAGGCTTTTGCCACTGCTGTCCTGCAGGTCCTTATAGCTGCTCCTAATGCTGTATAATTCCATCCCCCCAACCATAGCTTTGGGATTCTACCCAAATGTAATGAATGCAGCAGTGAAACACGAAGAACATAGTACAGTTGTGTACACTTGCCATAAATGTAGATGTTCGAGTGTATTCACTTTTGCAGTCCTGGTGCCCCCTACTTTTCTCTTTTTATATCTCTTCTTTCTTTTACTATGCTCAAAAGCCTTTTTGTTGTATTTGCTTTTATTTGGAGGTATATTATTTTGTGTTCTAAATTGCATGCATTTATAAACATATATATTTTGCTTCCCATTTGGGGGCATCTGACATTTGGGGCAAGAAAAACTGATAAAAATGGCGTTGGCTGCATGCTTTATACCCCTGACAACCTGACATCATGGAAGAAGAGACAGCAACCGACGCAGGACCCAAGACTATTAATCAGGCTGACTGAGGGCAACCTGCCAGCAGATTACCCAAATGTAATGACTGCAACAGTGAATACACTCTAATATCTGCATTTATTGTAATTGTACACAACTGTACTTTCTGCTTTGCCCATCAGGAAGGCAGTACATATTCCTGTGCGTCTCTTCTGAAGTGCTTGCTGCTGCATAATGCAAACCACTTTATGGGAGTTACCTTTTCTCTGAATAAAAGTGCTGTCACCTTTACAGGTGTATAACTGAATTGCACTCTGAATGCCAAACATGAACAGTGTGCATTTTCTTCCTTAATTTTACTCGGTGTTAAGTCCGTTGATTTGAGACATAGCTGAAAGCACTTACACTGGCAATTTATAAAGGTCAAACCATAGTCCATTGAATGAGGCAAAAGTGGAGTGAGAATTCCTATGAACATTCTCTTCTCATTCTTTTATTTGTCATAACATGTCGGGCATTGTACCAGCTGTATTATGAAATTAGATTTTAAGTTATTTAAAATTGTTTATTGAATAAATAAGATGGAACTGTATGGAAGATCCAAGTAGATTTTTTATTTATGAAGTACCTTTGGATTGTTGCAGGTATTATCCTGTGAGTCTGGACTGTTGTAAAACTTGGGTTAAAGGGCAGCCCTCTGACTAAAGTCAGGCTTGTTTTTTTTTTGCTTCTGATCATATCGTATGAATCATTTGATTATAGTGAGTAGCACCTCCCATGGTCTTAACTTGCCCTGCAGTTTATGCTGTCCCTGGGTAAAACGCTGACCTTTTACTGATTATTTTGTACTTTATTACCAGTTTTGTGAAGGATTCTTAACTGGCCTGCCATATTTTCTTTTATTACAGTTGACTTTGGTGTAAGTGCACAGCTGGATCGGACGGTGGGGAGAAGGAATACTTTCATTGGCACGCCGTACTGGATGGCACCAGAAGTGATTGCCTGCGATGAGAACCCAGATGCCACCTATGATTACAGGGTATGTACGTGGACTATATTAAAAAGATTCCATAGCAAGGTTTAGGTAAGACTTAGAGTAGCTAAAGCATTGAAATAGCACAGCAATAGCCATCTTTACAGCGTACATGGGTTTTTTTCTCCTGAAGTTACTGATGAAAATGATTTGCAGTAATCCAAACTTATTTGTGCAATTTTTCTTGTTTTGCTTTTGTTTTTTTGGCCTGTCACCTATACTAAGGGCTCCAAAAGTCCATCTGAACCACTAATGTGATTGTTTCCCTTGACAGTCTTGCTCCTGCTCTAACTCTTGCTGAGAGGCAGTGCTGCCAATTCTTCTTCTTTCGGCTTTTTCCTGGTTAGGGGTCGCCACAGCAGATCATCTGTCCGCTCATGATTGGCAGTGGAGTTTTTACAGTGTCGAGTTGCCAGCCCGGTGCCCAACTTTCCACAGAAGGGGCACACATGCACACACTCACACCTAGGGCCAATTTAGAGTGTCCAATCCACCTACTGCATGTCTTTGTGATGTGGGAGGAAACCCACACGATCGCAGGGAGAACATGCAGACTCTGCACAGAAGGCACCCCAGCCAAGAATCGAACCAGGGAACCTCTTGCTATGAAGCAGTAACGCTAACTGCTGCACCACCGTGGCCGCCCGGAGGCAGTGCTGTCACTGCAGTGCAGAATTTTATTTTATTCCTTGCTGCACTGCATTATCCCAGGAAGGCATTAAATGTACTGATCCTTTTGTAGTGGAAGATGATGATGCACGCTGCAGTGCTTTGTGTTCTGCTACATGATCATATGTTTCCCAAGTGATTCACATCCTGGATGTTTGCATGTGGCCTCTTGCAGCATTCTCAAACAGGTCTCCACTGAAGGGTAATCCTGTCATACCTGGGATTGAGAGTTGGCAGTAATAATTTTTGTTCAAAGTAAATAGAACTTCCCCAGACAAAATTACAGTTAACAGTAAAAGAAAGATAGTGGACAGCACAGTGTCCATTCTGACATAATTACAAAGTGTTTTGTGGGAAACCTCATTACATCCCTCCCCCCACATCTCTAAATGTAGTGGCTTTGAAATTGTATTCCCTTGGGGAATAAGGAAAAACTTACTTATGTTTAATTTTAAATAGGAGTTTGATAAACCTTTATTACTTTTGAGTCATGCTACACATCAGAAACTAACTGTAGTCCGGAAAAAGGTATAAGAAAACAAAACTGAGGGTAGAGATATTTTTTAAAGTTAAGGGTAGGAGTTTTGACCATTTATAAGAACCGAAAATGGTATATGTTCAGCAACAGATTTTTATTGCCATTATGCTTAGGACAACATTTATTCGCCAATTTTGGTAAATTGAAGTACCGGGTAGCTCAGAATACCAGTCAGTGTTGTGCTTCATCTTACATTGTGCATCTGATCATGTCGTGAGTTAGATGATCTTGAACAGCTGCTGGTAGTACAAAGATCTGCCACCAGTTTGAACACCATCTTCGATCATCTGCCTGAACACTCCATTTGTGCTGGTTACCAAGATGTTTTCAGATAAGTGCCCCTGTGAGATTATTTATTTTGGTTTGCTTGTTTACTTGTCAGGCAGAGTCCCTCATTGACTCTCTTCAAGAGGAATCTTGATGAGTGGATGGGAGATTGTAGGTTTACCCCGGGTATCACTTCTGTGTCACTGTTAGACAGAGGCACAGTATACTAACCTCGAAAAAGGGCATAGCAAAACTAATTTAAAATGGGTGGCGAAAGCCAAACACACTCTAGCTAGGCTTATAAATGCCCTAGGGCAGATAGCCTAGTATGAACCTATGAACCTACGAATCTAGAAAGAAAAAAAGTCTGTGGGAGACAAATTCCCCATAAGGATCATCGTAAGCAGTGTTGTTGGCTCGGTGCAGTTGTGGAATTGGCCAGTCCTGAGGGTCAGCCGTCTACCAAGAAGACCAAAAAAGTGAGGTCTGATTTGGCTGCTATACTACCTCCCACTGGACATTTCTGTTGAGGGTGGTGAAGGCTCGAAAGATCATCCAGTTGTTCCATTGGATTCCTCTGCCATGACATTGTCTGAGGCTGACATGGATTTGATTTCTTGCACATCCTCTGAGGATGTTCATCGTGCATACAGCTGCAGTCATAACAGATGGGTTCTCCTGCCGTCAGGTGGGTCCTCGGACGGCCGAATTCCAAAGTCTAGGTCCGGCGTCGGTTGTTGTCGCTTCTTCCCTGACGCCAGTGCGATAGGGGTATAAAGGAACCAGCCAACGCCATTTTCTTCAGTCTTTCTTGCCGCGCGGTGCCCGAAGCAGAAGCAGTTCGCAAGTGCTGGTTGGCCAGCTCCTGAGATTACGAAAATTTGGAAACCGAAGTCTTGTTAAAAGCTAAGTACCCCATTGGGGAAACTTTTCTTGCCTCAGACCGATGTCAGACAAAGTTAATAATTGTATTTCTTGTGGGAAGCAAATACCGCATAAGGATTTCCATTCCCTCTGTATACCTTGTTTAGGCCCAGACCACGACGTCTCGGTCTGTCGTTTTTGTGCTACATTCAACAAACGCACTATTAAGCGTCGGGCGGAGTTCGCCCAGCATTATTTTGGGAAAGCATTTAACTATACTATGTCGTCTGATACTCTGACTCCGGTTTTGTCTAAAAAAACGCAAAGACAAGGGCCGACACACGAGGTCCGTGGCCTCTACTGACACCACGCCAAAGCCGACTACATGTGGCCTACGCAGCCCCTGATTACCGACGACACTTCTTTGACGGTGTCTCCTGTGCACGAGGTCGCAGGCTCCTCGGTCCACACCCCGACTACAGATAATGAAGCCACTCTTGGCGTTGAAACTCAGAATGTGGACAGGTCCACCTCCACTCAAGGTGTCTTCAGACCTTCCTACTCTTTCTCCATCAAGGCTTTCACAAAGTCTAAAGCAACCATGCACTCTGAGAGACCAGCTACACAGGGCACATCTCCAGGCCCCATGCCTAAGAAACAGATGCTTAAAATGGCTGAGGATTTAATTACTCTAATCAGAGGTTCTCAGCCCCCACCGGACAAAAGGCCCAGAGTGGAGGAAGATTCCCCCTCTCTGATCAGGGCTCCATTATTTCAGAGCACTCTGATGATCAGGAACATTCTTACTCCCCTTTTGAAGACTCTGATGCGGAGGAGTCCATCCCTTCTATATCCCCCCCTGAGGATTACTCATTTGGGGAAGCTTTGCATACCTTAAGGGAACACTTCCACTGGGAAGGCCAGGATTATTCAGATTCCAAGAAAAGGCTCAGGGAATTTCTCTTGTTACCTCAGCACAGGCCTCTGGCTATACCTCCTGTCTTGGACTTCCTAGATGATGTTTACTCGGAGGCCTGCCTTAACCCGGACTCTCTACCTCCAGCTCAGCCTGACAGGTACTACAGGGTTCCTGACTCGCACCAATTTCTATACAAAAGCCATGCTGCTGACCCAGAAACCATCTCACAGGGCCCCAAGGGAGTTAAGGCCTCCATTGTCAAAAATCCATTGCCTTCCGAGAGAGATTCCAGATCCTCAGAAAGGGGGGGGGGGAAGGTATATACCTCTGCTACCTTATCCATGAGGGCCTTAAACTGTCAGTTTCATATGCTAAAATACCAACAGATTTTGTTATCACAATTGAAAAGTAAAATGTCACAACCTGAACAACCAGACTTGAAGGAGTTGCAGGATTTGATGCATAGTGCAGAACAAGTGGGTAAGCATACCTTACAATGTGGTTTTGATGCTCTAGAGGCCTCATGTAGAGCTGCTGTTACAGGATCAGTCATATGTAGGCATGCCTGGCTCAAGGAACAAGCCTTGCCTGATCATGTCAAAGCTAAATTACTAGACGCCCCTCTTCAAAAGGATGTACTATTTGGTGCTAATGCTGAGGAAATATTAAGGAAAATGGAGAAAAAGGCTAAATCAATGCAAACTGTGAAAGAATTTCTACAGGTTCAACCCCCACGTTTTAGTAGAAATTGGCCTTCCAAAAACTGGTCCTTTCCTGCCACAGACAGACCCCAAAGAGGCAGATACAGGCGCCCAAGGGGCAGAGGACAATCCCAAGGATCGTATAGAGGCAGACAATGGCAAGCTCCTACACAAAGAGGTGGTGAGGACAACTCGCAATCTTTCAGAAAGCAAACCCAATGACTTTCCCCTTTGCATGCCAACCAGGTCTCAAATGGCAGCCCCATTAGGAGGAAAGCTGGCATTATTTTCAAAAAAATTGGCATGTTGTCACAAAGGACAAATGGATCCTGGACATTATAAACAGAGGCTGCAAATTCCATTTTCACACCCTTCCAAAAATGAGGCATGCCAAACCTGCCACACAATCAAAGGGCAGAGGCACAAAGGCAAATTACAGATCTCATAAACATGAAAGCTATTCAAGAGGTACCTACGCATGAACAAGGTCAAGGTTTTTATTCCAGGCTATTTCTGGTGCCAAGGAAGGGAAAAGATTGGAGACCTATTTTGGATCTATCCATCCTAAACACATTTCTACTCGTACTAAAATTCAAGATGCTCACTCTACAGCAACTTCTTCCCATGCTGGGCAAGGAGTCTTGGCTGGTAACAATGGACCTCAAGGAGGCATACCTGCATGTCCCAATCAGACAAAATTGCAGAAGGTACCTCATTTCTTGCAGGTTCAACCCATTCTCAATTCTCTGCATTGCTCTTTGGCTTATCTACTGCGCCCAGAGTATTCACGAAATGCCTGGCATCAGTAATTGCCTACTGCAGACTTCAAGGGATACAAATATACCTCTATTTGGATGACTGCCTGATCCAAGCGGACAGCAAGCACATTCTTCTGAAACATCTGGCTTATGTAATAATGTTATTGAACTCTCTGGGATACACAGTCAACAAAAAGAAATCAAGTCTGATACCCTCTCGGAAGATAATTTTCCTGGGTGCCCATTTGGACACACACACCCAGATGGCCTACCTCATGCCAGGGAAGCAGGGGCAACTAATTCAATACTTCAGAACACTAGCAAATTGCACCAGGCTGACTGCAAGGAAAATCCTGCAGGCTCTGGGATTCGTGGCATCTTGCATCTTACTAATCCCATGTGCAAAGCTGCATATGAGGAAACTACAGTGGTACCTGAAAAACATATGGTCTCAACACAGCCACAGTTTGGAAACAATAATACCACTAATTCCATGTCTGCAAAAGGAATTTCTGTGGTGGGCTCAAGCATGTCAAACAAAGACAGGTCTTCCATTCAGCAAGCCTCAAGCAAATCAAGTCATCACAACAGACGCCTCGGACTACGCCTGGGGGGCGCACATGACAGATCGGTGCATTCAGGGCAAATGGTCCCAAAAAGAAAAGCACCTTCACATCAATCAAAAAGAAATGCTAGCAGTAATAAATGCTATTATAGCTTTCAAGGACCTTCTACAACCAGGTCAACTATTGATAAGAACGGACACCACCACAGTTATGTGGTACATAAACCGGGAGGAACACATTCTTACCCCCTATGCAGACTGGCCATGTCACTTTGGAACATGGCCATGGACTTACAAATGGAACTACAAGCACAGTACTTGCCAGGCAAGGAAAACACGCTGGCAGACAACCTAAGCAGGAATATGACAGATCCACATGAATGGAAATTGCATCCAAAAGTTTTTACAGAAATAATCCAAGAATGGGGAAGGCCAGACCTAGATCTCTTTGCCTCCCACAAGAGTCATCAATTGACAAAATTCTGCTCAGGGATCTTCCATCCAAAGGCCTGGAGAGTGGACGCTCTTTCTTTCAGTTGGACATCAATGACAGTTTATGCCTTCCCTCCTCTTCCTCTGCTACCCAAAGTTCTATTAAAGACCAAAGCAGACAGACCAAAGATGATTCTCATTGCTCCGGACTGGCCAAGGCAACACTGGTACCCACTCCTGAGGAGCTTGACGCATTCCCCACCATGGACCCTGACTCTAATGCCTCTTCTTCTGACTCAGCACAGTTTCAAAACTCTTCACAGCCAGCTAAAAACACTCAATCTAGCCGCATGGAAGATTCCTTAGCATAGCAACAGGCCCTACTCTCCAAGGAGGTGCAGGATGTCATTTTGGAGGCCGGAAGGCCATCAACTAGAAAAGCTTACTCCGCAAAATGGAAACGTTTTTGTGTCTGGAATGAGAAAAAGGGCCAGGATCCTGGAAAACTGAATTTACCTCATATACTACAATATTTGGTTGAACTGCTAAGCAGTGGACTTTCTCCTCCATTAAAATCCATGCCTCAGCCATTTCTGCAGAATACAACACTGATCCACCTTTATTCTCTCACCCTCTCTTAAGACAGTTCCTCAGAGGGGCTAGGAATTTAAGGCCTCCAAGGAAACAACCAATACCTGCTTGGGATCTTAATTTCATTCTGGAAAAACTGACCTTGGCTCCCTTTGAGCCAGCTGCCTCATCAGATTTGCAATATTTGTCCTGGAAAACAGCTTTCCTTCTGGCTATCACCTCAGCTCGTAGAGTTTCAGAACTACAGGCTCTCATGGCTGTCCAGCCTTTTATCATCTTTCATCAGGACAGAGTTTCCTTACGAACCAACCCGTCCTTTATGCCTAAAGTGGTATCCAGGGTAGCTTTAAATCAGGCCATACATTTACCTACATTTTACCCTAATCCTCAAAACAAAGGGGAGAGATTACTACATTCCTTGGACATCCACAGACAACTGCGTTATTATTTGAACAGAGCAAAGCCTTTCAGAAAATCAGAACAGCTCTTTGTGGCCTATGCGGTAGGAGCTCAAGGGAAGCCAATTTCCAAACAGACAATCTCAAAATGGATAGCCCACTGCATACGCTTTTGCTATTCCTTTCATGGCAAAACTGTTCCTACAGGCATTAGAACTCATTCCACCAGGGCCACAGTCACCTCTGCAGCCTTCCTCAGAGGAGTTCCTACCAAGGATATTTTGGAAGCAGCCACTTGGAGTTCTGTGCATACCTTTTCCAAGCACTACAACCTACCATTATACTCCAAATCTAGAGCAGGCTTTGCCACTGCAGTCTTGAAGGGCATTTTGGCTCCTCCTAGTTCCACCTAGTGCCTACCACCCCTTTCTTAGCTTTGGGATTCTACCCATGTGTTATGACTGCAGCTGTATGCACGATGAACATAGTACAGTTTTGTACCTACCATAAATGTAGATGTTAGAGTGCTAATACAGCTGCAGTCCAGGTTTCCCTCCCTCCTTCCCCTCTTGGGACAGGCCTATAGGCTAACACATCCTCATACAACCTGATTGGGGTTTTCATTTATGATGTATTTGCTTGCAACTACTGTATTTTGATTATATTGCACTGCATTATCACACAAATGTATGTATTGCCTTCCTTCTGGGGGCACCTGACATCTGGGTCAAGAAAAACTGAAGAAAATGGCGTCGGCTGGTTCCTTTATACCCCTGTCGCACTGACGTCAGGGAAGAAGCGACGACAACCGACGCCGGACCTAGACTTTGGAATTCGGCCGACCGAGGACCCGCCTGATGGCAGGAGAACCCATCTGTTATGACTGCAGCTGTATTGGCACTTGAACATCTACATTTATGGTAGGTACAAAACTGTACTTTCTGCAGAAGTTTGTTGCAGATGTTGAAGGGGAAACCTCAGCTGATCGTGTCGGAGGGGCATTCTGCAATTCCTTGTTCAGGAGGAGATTCCACTACATTAATTGAAAGACGGCAAGGGTTCAAACCTCCTAAGGTCTTTAGGGCTGACATTCCTTTAAAGAAGCAAAAACGAAACATTTTCCCCTGTTCCCAGTGATCTCCAGCGTGAATGTCGGGATTTTACACAGTGTTTAATGCACTTGCTGCCTTGAAGCCTCCCCAGAGAGTATGTGTTCCTGTGCTGGCTTCACTGCCACCTCGCAAGGCTCTTGCTCTTAATTGTCTTTTTCAATCCTTTCTTCCTTGGGTCTCTGTTATGGCCAGAGAGTTTCTTAGGGCTCTGGAATTCATGGTTTCCACCATTTCTGTGCTTCCTCTAGCCAGACACCATATGAGGAAGCTACAGTGGTTCTTAGTCAGTATGGCTCCAACACGGTCATCCTTTAGAATTTCTAGTCCCTCTTCCATGCTTCAAGCTAGAGATTCAGTGGTTGATTCATCAGCTGGCTATCAATGCAAGACTTCCTTTTCAGTCCCCAGTTCCCTCTCGGAGCGTTTTTCAGATGCCTCAGACATGGGGATGGGGTACTTCTTTTGGCACAGATAATCAAGCCTTTAGTACCCTTTTTCTTCTAGGACCTCTCAATTTTTATAGACCGTACCAAGGTGATGTGGTATATTAACAAGTGAAGGGGAGCACAGTCCTACCTCCTGTGTAGACTAGCTCTTCAAGTTTGGGATCTAGCTGTCCAATATCAGGTGATTGTCCAGGCTGTTAATATTCCTTCAGAGCAAAACATTGTGGCAGAGACTCTGAGCAGGTCCATAATACAGGCTTGCGAATGGATGCTTCACAGAAATGTTTTTGGACATTGTCCACCAGTGGGATACTCCTCCAGTAGACTTCCTCTTTCTTGCACCAGAGTCCCAAGTCCTTTGGTCTGGCAGGTGGATTCCCTATATTTTTCTTGGAAGGGGATGTTTCTCTACTCCTTTCTCCGCTTCCTCTCATACCAAGGCTCCTGCTCAAAATATCGCGAGACTCCCCCAAAATCTTGTTAGTGGCTCCCTTTTGGCCAAGACAGCACTGGGTTACCTCTTTTGCATCTAGCCAAGGGCAGTTAATATAAGTACCTCACAGGGTGGTTCTGGTCACACAAGATGGAGGAATCTCCTCTATCCTCACTTGTTCACTCTTCACCTGACACTGTGGGTGATGGGGTTTTGATCTCTTTTTTAGACACCTTTTCTGAGGATGTGCTTCGGGTTTTGCAGGAGGCCAGGAAACCCACTACCAGAAATCCTGTATGCATAAATGGAAGAAATTTTCTGTCTGGTGCCTTGCTCGTAACCAGAATCATCATTTTGTGGAGATTGCTGTGATGCTCTTTTTTTGTGCGAGTTGCTCCATGCTGGGTTGGCATATTTAGTTAAAGCTCATCTTTCAACTGTTTTTGCTTGTCTGCCTTTTGGCTCCCCCTTTGGCCTCTAGGTTTGAGGTCAAACAATTTCTAAAGCTGTGTTTCATATTAGGCCTCCAAGGAAACCTATTCATCCTTCTTGGGACCTTAAGTTTGATCTTAAAAATTTGACTCTGGCTTATTTTGATTCTGCAGCTTCAGTTTCCTTGCAGCATTGTACATGGAAGTACCCTTCATTTAAAAGGGTGTCTGAGCTTTCAGGCCTTATGGCTGTTGCTCCTTAGTTTTTCATAGGGACAGGGTGTCTCCTCGTACTAATTCTTTTATGCTCAAGGTGATTAATGAATTGTCTCCTAATCAGTCTGTGAATTTGCCCACATTTTCCTTCTCTGCAGTCTACTAGTTAGAAGATTCTTCACACCTTGGATTTGCGTATACAGTTCGGGTATTGTTTTTGATAAGACTAAAGCCATTTGCAAGTGTTAACTCTATTTCTTTTCATCCTAGATCTCTGGCTGTTTATAAGCAGGCCATTTCTTTCTGCTACTCCTTTCATGGGAAAAGCCTTTGTGCTTCTGTAAAGGCTCTTTCTATCATGGATGAAGTGGCTTCCTCTGGTGCCTTTTTTTTTTTTTTTCTTCAGAGGCTTGGATACTAATTCTGTCCTGGAGGCTATTTACTAAGCATTGCAAATTGGATGTTATTTCCAGAGCTATCTTGCGTGGTTTTCTTGAGGGTTCTTCTGGGCCTTCCTCCCAAATTTTCTGTGAGCTTTTTTACTCTCCTTTCAGTAAAGAATACTGCAGCAGTGATATGGAAAGACATAATACAGTTGTGTAAAATCGTACCATAACAGTAGATGTCCACTTCACTGTTGCAGTATTCACTTAGTCACTCCTACCCTGTCTGTTTACTTTTTCCTTCTGGATGCATGTGTTCCTCCTTTTATCCTCAGACTGTTCCTCCTGGGGCTATTCATTTTCAAGGTAGGTACATCTGTAAGTCAGTTTTATGTCCTACGCTGTGAGCGGGGAGCAGACATGTAACATACGATGGCCTTGAAACCCTAGTGCTTCGGTATACTGGCCAGACGTTGGTGTTCTCTTGGCAGGGGATCTCTTTCTAGTGAATACTGTAACAGTGAAAAAAAAAAGGACATAATCTGCTATCAAATTTTACACAGCTGTACTTTTTGACAACACCTTTGCCATTATCTTAGCTAGTACAGAATTTAACACTTTATAGTCATTGTTTAAAATTGAAATGAGCCTATGTAATGCTGGGTGTGAAGGATCTTTACCCTTTAATGGTAATATAACAACTAAAGTTTTCTTTTGAGATGTTGATAATCCATCTCCCCCCTCGGTCAGATCTTTATCACATTTTCCCTTCCAGGTCCCAAACATCCACAGAAAAAATACCATCTGTTCCTGGAAACTTGGCTGTTTGCTTATATTTCATCATTATTAATCTATCTTGACTATGCATTGTTGAGCCTCCTTTCCTTTAACCTTGACTCATTGTCTTCTATAAATATTTCCATCTTTGTGAGTTCCACGATGGCTGGACACTGAGTAACTGCTTGTTTCTAGCTCTCCCAATATGAAAACAAACTCAGCAGAGAAGGCCAGTAGACTTGTGTTTATGGGTGAATTTCAATAACTGGCTAGTAAGTACACTGCCTGGATGCCAGTAATAAAGAAATACAGAAGACCTTGAAAATTGACTCCAAAAAGTGAGGAAGAAACACTGACTAGGGAGAGTTCTTCAGACATTCAGCAAAAAGTAATGCAACCTTCAGACACGACTTCCAATAACCTACAGGAATGATGTAAGACAACTGCATACAGACCTGGTTAAAATAAACAAAACACTGATGGAGTACATAAACACAAACAACAAAAGGCTGGAACAAATGGAAGAAGCTTTAAACAGATATTCAGATGAGATGATGATGCTGCAAAAAATCAGAGGTTGAAATGAAGAAAAGGCTGGCTGAATATGAGACTGCTCAAGAAGACATGTTTTGAAAAGTAGTAGAATAAGAGGACAGCACGTAGGGAAAACTTGAGATTTTCAACTATACCAGGGAAGCCAGAAGGAACAGACTGCATTAAATTTATGAAAGCACAAATAAGCAACTGGACTGGTATTCCACAGCAGGACTTGGTTGAACAGGCAGGTTGTGTATATGCTCCAAATCTAGCTATAAGAAAGCAACCTAGAACCTTAATAGTAAAGATGCAGTTCTACCAGCAGAAAGATGATTTTGTCAAAACTGCGGCAGAAGGACAAAGTACTAAAAGGAGAGTTTCTGGACAATGATTATTCATTGTACACCAGACAAAAGGGAAATAAAATTATTTCTTCTATTCAGAGAATGTCGAGATGCAGGTTGTGTGAGATTTAAGTGCTATGTCCAGCTATCTTAAAGATATGCTTCCTTGGAGGAAAAAATCATTTTTTGATGGTGGATGCTAAGGAGGGAATACAAAAGTTTGTCCAAGAAAAACTGAGTTGTGAAACAGGAGGAGATTCTGCTGCTTGTTCTTCTGGTAATGACCACTGAGAGACTGTACCTGTGAAACCTTTTCCAGTATTTCAAGAACTGAGTAAGTTGGAAATGAAGCAGAGACAGGATTTGGGTGATGGAGAACAGTAATAAAATCAGTAACTTAATGTGGGATTGCAGTGCAGTAATTTGTGAATATGACAACACAAGAAAGTCTGGAAATATTGAACTTCAAAAATTGAGTGGGGGACTCTAAAGTGTATATATCCTACTTCATGTCATTAATGTTCGGAAAAATGCTTTGAGGAGGGACAGAGGGGCGAATGCTAACAAAGTAAAAACACTTTATTTTCTTATCTGTGTTGCATGGTTTTCTTTGCATGCGATTTTTGGGTGTAATAGGAATTGTAAACAGTTGTCTTTATTTTTCTCCCCTTTTCTCTTTTTCTTGTGCAGTTTTGAGAAACAAAGGTAATGTAATGAAGTAAAAAGGGAGTCAGGTTAAGGGGGCATGAGTTCAAATCAATGTTTTTTTCATTCTTGCATGGGGAAATAACTGATTAAGGACCTTTGTTCTAAGACAGAGAGCAAGTAAATGAAAAAGAATATTGAATATGTTAAGGCTTTTTTTTCTGGCATTTGCAAATATGTATACTAAGCATTTCTGCAACTGGTCTTCATGTCTCCATGGAGACAATCTGGTAAAGAGAAACTGGAGACAGTCTGGTGGAAGGGGATTGGCTGAGGGAAAAGAAAAAAAGAACAGAGAAATTTGACTAGGACATAATGTTCCCTGAAAACAATCAGGGGTTTTCCCAGATGACAAGATTTAAAGATGATGCAAAACCAGTTAGACTTGAAGTAACGTTCTCAGGTACGTTTTTTTCTTGTTCGCCTTTTCTCTCTCTCTCTTTTTTTTTTTTTTTTTGTTCAGTTTTGAGAAATGTAGGCACTGCAGTGAAAAAAGAGAGGAGGGGAGAATGGGGTGGGGAGAGCAGAAGGGTCTGGTTAAGAGAGCATGACAAAAGAAAAATCAGTGTGCTTTTTTCCATATTTGCATAGGGAAATTATTGTGTAAAAACCCTAGGAGGTATCCAGTAACAAGTTTATTATAAAGCATGTAAATGAAAAAGTATATTGAATATTATAAGGCTTTTTATGATAAACAAGGTACCCTTAGCAGTTTTGTCTGGTTTGCATGTCACTAGACAGTTTGATAGAGAAATGGCTTGGAAAGTGTTTACTGAAAGCATTCAAGTGTTTTCTCAACTGGGAGAGATAAAGATGTACAAAATGAAATGGCACTTGCATGGCACAACCTGTGCTATTAGTATCTTAGCATGACTAACCTTTCTTTTGTCTGGGTAGCTATCAACTTAGAGCTTATGCTTATATTAGGAAGCAAAAACTTCAATATTTGAAGATGTACATAGTTTTGTGCTCTTAAGCTCACAGGTTTTAGGAGTTTTTTTTGGGGGGAGGGGTTGTTCTGTTTGAGGGCTTTCAAAAGAAAGCAAAGTTATGCAAGATGCGACATAGGCACAGGTGAATATGACATGGAACAGCTGTATAAAAGATCAATCTGCCGAATAGTATGTACATTAGTTATTTTATTTATTTAACATTTGTTAACCAGGAAAGTCCGACTTGGAACAAAGCAAATTTTCAGTGGAGGCTGGGGAGAAATGCACCAGATGCATGTCTTTATAATGTGGGAGGAAACCAGAGCATCTGGGGGAAATGCACAATAACACAGGGAGGACATGCAGACTCCACACAGAAGGCACCCCAGCCGAGAACTGAACCGGAGAACCTCTTGCTGTGAGGCGACAATGCTTTTGCTGTGCCGTCATGCAGCATAAATGTTGTAACAAGACATATAGCAAAAGAGCAGTTGTATATCTAAGGTGGTAATAATAACTATAAAGAATGATGCTTTCTGTAATGTCTTTGAATCTGAATGGTCTTCCAGATAAATATAAAAAAGAAAGAGTAGTGAACTACATTAAAAATATGTAGAGTGTAAGTAGCTATGCTACAGGAGACACCTGGAAAGAACTGAACATTTGAATTTGATGAAGGTGTTCAGGATGGTTATTCAGTGGAATGTCTGGGGCAAACGAAAAGTGAAGTACTTGTATTAATTGCAGCAGGAGCTCCAGTAGTGATAGAAGAGGAAAAAAGATAATGGAAGATGCATAGTACTAAGGGCCTGCTGGCTAGGGAGGAGGATTACACTGGCATGCGTTTACATCCCCCCTAAAACTGCTATAATAGAGCTTAAGAAAATTCTTGGAGAAATCATCTTTTAGCAAGAAATATTACTTGGAGGTGGAGACTGGAATTTGGTTTGCACCAGTGAAGATGCGTCTTGGGGGCTTGGAAGGGAAAATATAACAAAGGGAGGGTAGATTTTTGAAGAAATGTATGAAAATGTTTGGCATGGAAGATGTGAATTCAGTACTTGGAGTTCGGAGTGAATTTACATATTACTCACTGAGGTACACAGACTTGGCTAGGGTAGATAGATTTTGTATCTCATAGGAAAATGTGCATTTAATTGAAGGTCTTAAAACGCACCCAATAACTATTTCAGATAATGCACCAATAATAAATAAAAATGCAAGGTAATGAAATAAAAATGAGACCCTGGCGCTTTCCCACCCATCTGTTGGAAAAGAGAGGCATTGGTTGTGAAATTAATTCAGGAGCTACTAGAGAAGATCTTCTGAAAACATAGCTAAGGAGTGGGATAAAATTAAAGTGGAATTTACAACTAGGTTGGAAATAAAAGAAAGGGAGATATGGTTATAAACAGTAACAAGAATTATTTAGACGGATTGTCAAATGTTGAATTATTGCAAAATAGGTGGAATCTCTCTGAACAAGAAAAGGAGCAACTGCATAATGCTAAACAGAAAATAAGGGATTACCTCAGTAATATGCACGAGTTTAGAAAGATTGCTGTTAAGCAATTGTTTTTGATAATTGTAGAGCAAAAAACTTTTAGCACAATGACTCTGACAACAGAATGTGGAAAGGGCAGTCACCAAGCTTAGGGAGCCTATAACAAGGAAGATAACAAGGCACCCTGTAGAAGCATTAGAAATATTTTGGAAATTTTATGAAAATTTGTATAAAGCAGAGAAATATGGAAATCAAGAAAAGGTACAAATGGAAATATTTATGGAAGAATTAAATATGCCAAAGTTAGAGGTAGATGAAGCTCAATTACTAACATTTAGGCTAGGAAGGGATGAGATAAAAATGGATATGTATAACAAATCTACAGGAAAGTCCCCAGGAATAGATTGTATTCCTGTAGAAGTTTGGAAGTTAGGAGGGAAAAAATGAAAGATCTGGAAGGTTTTATTTAACAGTATTTTAAGAGGAGGAGAAGTAACAGCATCCTGGAAGATGGTGGTAATGGTAATACCTATAGAGGATAAAGATCTATCTGATCTAGCTTCGTACATGCCCATTTCAATATTAAACCATGATTATAAAGTGTTCATGTATAATAATGGCTAAAAGAATGGAAAAGGTGATACCAAAATTGATAGATATGGATGAGTGTGGTTTTGTGGAGGGGAGGCAAACATGACATTAACAGAACATTGATGATCCAGAGGGAAGCAGAATGTAAGAAAGTACTACTTTTATTAGTGGGTCTTGATGCAGAGAAAACATTTGACAGAGTAGACTAACTCCATGAGCAGGGAAATGGAAGCATTTGTTTTCCCTGATACAATTACAAGGTTGATTAGAAGAATATGTAAGTGATCAAAGACATGAATTAAAGTGGGTGGGGTCACCTCCGATAATTTGTGCTTGAGTAGAGGAACCAGGCAGGGTTATCCGCTTTCCCTTTTTTTGTTTGCATTATGTTTAGAACCATTGGCAAAGAAAATAAGGGACTCAAAAATTCAAGAATATTAGTATGGTAGGAAAAGCTGACTGTATTTGCAGATGAGATTTTATACATGATAAAATCAGAAAGGAACGTTACTGTGTTATGAAACATTTTCAGACTGTTTCATATGATCTCAGGATACAAAATGAAGCTAAAACAAAGGCGATTGCTAGATTGTGAATCCACACGTGAATTGGTCCAACAATATCCACATTTATGGGGACATGATAAAATGAAGTATTTAGAAATGACTCTGTGGTAGCAAGTAAGGATATGTGGGAAGAGACTAAACAGAAGATTATACAAAAATTGAGAAACTACAAGTTTTGTTGTATGGGATACTAAGATGCCATTAAAATGTTTTTAGTCCCTTTAGTCTTGTACACAGGTCAGGCATACTTTCATCAACTGGAGGGGAAGTTGTGGATAGCAGTTAAGAGTTGAAGGATTTTATCTGGGAAGGGAAGACAGTAAGGGTGAAGTGGGACAAGATTCTACCAGTAGAACAAGGTGGACTAGGATTACCTAATTTGAGAGGGTATTTTAGAGCAACACAGTTAAGTTTCTTGTACATAGCCTAAGATGAAAACTATAATCCAAAGTGGAAAGGAATGATGCTGACACAGGGAAAGAAGCTGAAGAAAAAAGGAGAGATTAGGATTTTGGATGCATACTCTTAAGGAGAACAACCAAAATCATAGAGTATTATATTCATAAAATGGCAGGGAGTATTCTAAGAACCAAACCAGCATGAGAATGGAGAAAAGAGATTTTGCTGATAGCGATGGTTATGGTTGAAGATACAGATAATAGGCAAGAGGGGGCTGGAATTTATTAGAGAAAACTAGCTAAGGAACCAAGGTATTTGGAGGAAATAGCTGGAAGGGGAAAGGTAATAGAATGGGAAGAGGCCAATTATTTATTTGGACTGCAGGATAGGGATTGCCTTCCTTAGAGTACAGGAAAAGAGAAAGAAATAAGGGGTTCCTAAATGAAGGACCAGCACTGGTAGAGTTTATAATAGAATCTAGAACAGAAGCTGCTGTTAAAGAAATAATTAGTAAACCGTATAAAATATTGCATGATAATTGTAAGAATCAAAGGAGCTTAGGAAGTATTGGAAAGAGATTGGATAAGCAATCCACAAAGAGAGAGTGGAGGGATATATGTACATCTTCCAAATATGCAACAAAGTTTAGAAGATTTAGTAGCTTTGCCTGGAAGTGTTTAAATAGGTGTTTTATACCCCAAGTCGACTCCAATTAAATTTTCCTCAGGTGGATAGCAAATGTTGGAGGTGTGACAGGAAAGAGGTAGCTGGGAACATATTTTTTGGGAGTGTAATGAGTTGGCAGAGTTTAGGGATTCCCTGCAGGCCTCTCTGTCTGAGATGCTTGGTGAGTAGATTGGGCTGACTGGGGAGATGTTTTTTTGTTATGCTACAGAATCAGAATTGCCTAGACATAGTAAAGCCTTGCTGAGTCTAATTATGGTGGCTGCCAAAAAAGCAATTGCTAGAAAATGGAATTCATAGTCTAGACCACCAACTTTACTAGAAGTAGTGAATACAATAACAGAGATAAAACAACTGGAACTGGGATCTTTAGAAAAGGGAAGGAGCAGACTACATAGGAAAAATGGGATTTGAGAACAAGAGATACAGAGCAGGAATGAGGTTTGAGGCAGGATTTGAATGAGCCATATAATGCTCAACTGAGAGTAACTGGATGGTTTATAAGTGATGTTTGCAACTACAGTTGTTTCAATGGTGTCTGTGATATGAACTACAACTAAAGTGGTTATTTTGTATGTTTTTCATGTATATAAATGTAAGGTTGACTTTGTCATATGTGAAAATTTAATAAAGATGTTTGGAGAGAAAAGAAATACATTTCCATCTTTACCTTTTCTTAGTCTACATACTCCAGTGCTTTTATACAAATTTTCATTACATTTCTAATATTTCCAGTACCTGTAGGATCTCTGGTATTTTTCTTGGTACAGGCTCCCTAAATTTTGTAACAACTCTTTCTACTTTGTTTTCCAAGTCATGCTAAAAGTTTTTGTGGAGTTGTAAGCAAAAAAATTTACTTGACACCAAATAGTCCTTTATCCTTCTACCAGTTTGCAATTGCTTCTCTTATTCTGCAAGATTCTCATTCTACAATACTTTAACCTTTGTCACCCCTTCTAAATTCCTATAACTTCCCCATATCTTTCTTCATAATATATTTTTGTTGTGTTCCACTCCTAGCTATCCCTTCTGAAGAATATCTTCCTCAATGACTTGGATCATTTAGAGTCCATTTCTTCAATTGCCTGTCTTAAGCAGATAAGTGCCACTGTTACATGTTTTACATTATTATCCTGGATCTCTAGCTTAGTTTTCATTAGTGCATGTCCTAGAGTAGTTACTAAAATTGTCAGTTTTTATTTAAATACCCACGCTGCTGCTATGAAATTTTTCTATACAGTCCATCCCCAGTTATTGATGATCTTAGTGTTTCACTGTTGCAGTCATTACATTTGGGTAATCTGCTGGCAGGTTGCCCTCAGTCGGCCATGACGTCAGGTCGTCAGGGGTATAAAACATGCAGCTGACGCCATTACATCAGTCTTTCTTGCCGCGCAGTGCCCAAAGCAGAAGCAGTTCGCAAGTGCCGGTCGGCCAACTCCTGAAATTTTCGTTTTCGAGTTTCAGAACCGAAGTCTTCAACTAAAAGCTAAGTACCCCATTGGGGAAACTTTTTCTTGCTCCTTACCGACGTCAGTAAAAGTTAATAATTGCATTATTGTGGGAAGCAAATACCTCATAAGGATTTTCATTTGTACTGTATTACTTGCCTAGGCCCTGACCCCAACATGCCTTGCTGCCGGTTTTGTGCTAAATTTAATCAACGCACAAACATCGATATATTTTTACTTCGAAATTTGTTGGCCCAAGATTTAATTATCCAGAAATGTAGTCTGTTAGCAATCTGACTACCGGAATACCTAAAAAAACGCAAAGAAAAAGACAGACAGACCGTCGAGGTCCAAAACAGACGATGCTTCTCCTAAGCCAGTCACGGTTTGCCGGTACTCAGGTGCTTTCGCAGCCCCTGATACCCGCTACTTCTGATTCGCAGGCCTCTACTGAGACCCATTCGGAGTCCGATATACCGCGAGAGGCTTAAATTATGGAAACCGTGTATGTCTCTACCTTAGATGGGTCCGGAGCCACTGTGCAGGCACTGGCTTCTGAGGGTGTTTTCAGGCCTACAGATTTGTATATTAGACAGACGCCATCTTCAAAACTAAGGCCAAAATCTAAATCTATGTCTAGAAAACCGACGCATGGGCCACATGTGCAGATCCCTATGCCTAAAAAACAAATTATCAAAATGGCTGAAGATTTAATTATTCTGATCAGGGGTAGCCAACCCCCTCCTTCTAAGAGGCCTCGGCAAGACATTGATTATGAATCTTCTGAACAGGATTCTATTTCTTCTGACTCTTCTAATGAACAGGATTTGTCTATTCCTATTTATGAGGAGACTGATGCAGAGGATTCCATTCCTTCTGCTTCTCCCCCTGAGGATTTTTCTTTTGGGGAAACTTTACATGCCTTAAGGGAACATTTCCACTGGGAAAGTCAGGATTTCTCTGAATCTACAAAGAGACTTAGGGATTTTCTTCCAGTTCCTCAGCATAGGCCTTTGGGTATATACCTCCTGTTCTAGACATTGTTGATGATTTTTCAGAATCTAGCATGACTCCTGATTCTCTTCCTCCGACTCCTTGTAAGCCAGACAGATACTACAGGGTTCCTGACTCCCACATATTCCTTTTCAGAAATCCTATTGCTGATCCTGAAACCATTTCTCAGGGTCCCAAGGGCATTAAGGCCTCTACTGCCAAAAATCCTACCCCTTCTGAATGAGATTCCAGGGCGCTGGATAGATGGGGTAAGAAGGTTTTACACGTCTGCAACCTTGGCAATCAGGGCTTTAAACTGTCAGTTTCATATGCTTAAATATCAACAGCATATCATGGGACTACTTAAACAGAAAATGTTAATCTCTGTGTGGTAAACAAAGAATTGCAGGATTTATTGCTTTCAGCTGAACAAGTGGGAAAACAAACTTTGCAATGTGGTTTTGATTCCTTGGAGGCCTCTTGCAGGGCTGCTGTAACTGGATCTGTACTAAGAAGGCATGCTTGGCTCAAAGAGCAATCTCTGCCTGACCATGTTAAAGCAAAATTGTTGGATGCTCCTTTACAACAGGACCGTCTCTTTGGTAATAAGGCTGAAGAAGTGTTAAAAAAGATGGAAGCTAAAGCTAAATCTATGCAAACTGTGAAAGATTTCTTACAAGTGCAACCTCCAAGATTTAGTAGGCACTGGCCTACTAAGAACTGGTCCTTTCCAGTCCCCTCGAGAGCCACTCAAGTCAAATCAAGACATTCCAAAGGCTCTGTTTCAGTCGCAAGGAACTTTTAGAACAAAACAATGTGGTGCCTCCACCTCCAAATCTGGAAGCAACAAGGCACCTCCCTATGGTAAACAGTCTCAGCCGCCCCTTTGGGGGGAAAACTGGCACTTCATGCACGGAACTGGCAACTTATTACCCATGACAAATGGGTTTTAAATATAGTATCCCAGGGATACAGATTTCACTTCCACACATTGCCAATCCCAAACGGATGGCCAGATCTGCACCCAAATCAGTGGGCAGAGGCCCAGAAATAAGTTCTGTCCCTAATGAACATGGAGGCTATTCAACCAGTGCCAGAAGAGGAAAAGGGACAAGGTTTCTATTCCAGACTTTTCCTGGTACCCAGAAAAGACAAATCATGGCATCCAATTCTGGACCTATCCACTCTAAACACATTTCTGGACATTCCAAATTTCAAGATGCTGACTCAACAGTTACTACCTATGCTAGGCAAAGATGCCTGGTTGGTAACTAGACTTAAGAGGCTTACCTGCATATCCCAATCAGGGAATCTTGCAGAAGATACCTCCGCTTCAAAGTGGTCTACTTGCATTACCAGTTCTCTGCACTGCCCTTTGGCTTATCTACTGTGCCCAGTGTCTTCACAAAGTGCCTGGCACCAGTAATTGCATTTTGCAGGCAAAGAAATATTCAGATATATCCATACCTGGACGATTGTCCTTGTTTTCTGCCTGAATTAGACATTCTTCTAAAGCATCTGGCGTTTGTAAAAAGAGTTCTAACTTGTCTAGGGACACCATAAACGAAAATAAATCACAACTGGTACCCTCTCAAAAAATTACATTCCTGGGTGCAAGCTTGAATACAACTGCCCAGATGACTTACCTTACACCAGAAAAGCAAATTCAATTGGTTACTTCAAACAGGTGGCCACAAAAACCTGCTATCTGCAAGACAAATTCTGCAAGCCTTGGGGTTCATGGCCTCCTGCATTCTTCTAATTCCATATGCAAGACTGCATATGAGGAAACTTCAGTGGTACTTAAAAAGTTTATGGAGTCAAGATTGTCACAGCCTGGAAACAATGATTCCTATTATACCTTGCCTGCAACTAGAGTTCCTATGGTGGGCAGAGGCCTGCCACCAAAACAAGGGACTGCCATTCACTCCACCCCCTGCCGCCCAAACCCTAACTACAGACGCATCAGACTATGCTTGAGGGGCTCATCTGGCAGGGAAGTGCATTCAGGGTAAATGGAGCCCAAATCAAATGCACCTACATATCAATCAGAAAGAGATGCTAGCTGTACAGAATGCATTGACAGCCTTCAAGGACTACCTTCATCCAGGACAACTAATGATAAAGACAGACAACACCACAATTATGTGGTACATGAACAAGCAGGGGGGGGGTACACATTCCTACCCCCTTTGCAGACTAGCCATGGCATTATGGAACACGGCCTTGACCTATCAAATACGAATACAAGCTCAATTCCTGCCAGGAAAGCTGAATACTCTGGCAGACAAACTAAGCAGAAATCCTATGGACCCACATGAATGGAAACTGGAACCACAAGTTTTCAACATGTTGACACGCAAATGGGGGAACCCAGACACAGTTCTGGGGTGAGGCAAAAAGATCTAACCGTTGGACAAATTCTGCACAAGAATTCATCACAAAAAAGCTTGGAAATTGGATGCTCTATCATTCAGCTGGAAAAACCTATCAGTCTATACTTTTCCCCCTCCACCTCTGCTCTCCAAAGTTCTACTAAAAGTCAAACACGACAAGCCAAAATGATTCTGATTGCTCCAGACTGGCCTCATCAACATTGGTACCCACTCCTGCGCAATGTCACACCTTCCTCTGTGGCACCTGCCTCAGACACCTTCCTACTGTCTCAGCAGAACTACTAAATTCTGCACACTCCACTCCAAACTTTGTATCTTGCAGCGTGGCTGATCTACAAATTTCACCCTTGGCATCCCTCAGCAAACCTGTGATGGATGTCATTTTGGAGGCTAGAAGGCCTAGTACTAAAAAATCTTATGCTGACAAATGGAAAAGATTCTGTGCCTGGAACCAATCACAAGGAATAAGCACAGCAATGCCCAATATTCCTCAGATTCTGCAATACTTAACTGAGATGCTTCACAAGGCCCTATCCTTTTCTTCCATAAAAATCCATGCCTTTGCCATTTCAGCTCATTACAACACAGAACTTCCCCTCTTCTCTAATCCTCTGCTAAAGCAGTATCTCAGAGGGGCCAAAAATTTAAGACCTCCCAGGAGAGCGCCAATTCCTGCATGGGACCTCAATTTTTTTGGAAAAACTCACTCTCTCCTTTTGAGCCAGCTGCTACTGCAGACCTAAAATTTCTCTCCTGGAAAACAGTTTTCCTTTTAGCTGTCACTTCAGCTAGAAGGATTTCCGAATTACAGGCTCTTATGGCAGTGGAGCCTTTCATTATTTTTCATCCGGACAGGGTGGCTCTCGGAACCAATCCATCTTTCATGCCTAAGGTGGTATTCAGTGTGGCTCTTAATCAGACCATTCATTTGCCAACTTTCTTCCCCAATCCACAGAACAAGGGTGAGAAGATTTTGCATTCATTGGATGTACACAGACAACTTAGATTCTACTTAAACAGGACGAAATCTCTAAGAAAATCTGAACAACTGTTGGTGGCATTTGCAGCAGGGGCAGAGGGAAAGACTATTTCAAAGCAGACTATTTCCAGATGGATAAGCCATTGTATTCGTTTCTGCTATATGCACCATAGTAAACCTATCCCCAAGGGGATCAGATCTCATTTCACCAGGGCTTGCATCTACTTCTGCAGCCTTTCTCTGAGGGGATTCTACCAGAGACATTCTAGAAGCTGCTACCTGGAGCTCAGTTCATACGTTCACCAAACATTACCATTTACCTCTCTTCTCTAAATCCAGAGCTGGCTTTGCCACTGCTGTCCTGCAGGGCCTTATAGCTGCTCCTAATGCTGTATAAATCCATCCTCCCAACCATAGCTTTGGGATTCTACCCAAATGTAATGACTGCAACAGTAAAATATGAATAACGTAGTACAGTTGTGTGCACTTACCATAAATGTAAATGTTTGAGTGTATTCACTATTGCAATCCTGGTTACCCACCCTCCAGCCCCCTGTTTTTCTCTTACTATACCTCTCCTTTTTTTTACTTTGCTTAAAAGCCTTTTTGGGTGTATTTGCTTTTGTTTGGAGGTATATGTTTTGTGTGTTAAATTATATATATATATATCTATATATATCTATCTATATATATATATATATATTTTTTTTTTTTTTTGCTCCCCATTTGGGGGGCACCTGACATCTGGGGCAAGAAACACAATAATAATGCAATTATTAACTTTTACTGACATCGGTAAGGAGCAAGAAAAAGTTTCCCCAATGGGGTACTTGGCTTTTACTTGAAGACTTCGGTTCTGAAACTCAAACGAAAATTTCAGGAGTCAGCCTACCGACACTTGTGAACTGCTTCTGCTTTGGGCACTGCGCGGCAAGAAAGACTGATGTAATGGTGTCGGCTGCATGTTTTATACCCCTGACGACCTGACATCATGGAAGAAGGGACAGCAACCAATGCAGGACCCAAGCTTTGTTAATCAGGCCGATTGAGGGCAACCTACCAACAGATTATCCAAATGTAATGACTGCAACAGTGAATACACTCTAACATCTATATTTATGGTAAGTGTACACAACTGTACTTTCCTTAGGGTGTAATATGTAACCTCTGTGCACGTACATTGAAAAGCACTGTCGCATGCTAAAAATCCAGTAATGGTAACCCACAGTTAGCATGTGGGTGGAAGCATGCACACACAAGGGCATGACATTGTAGGCTCCTGCAGTCATGTGTATCTTGAGAAAGCTACACTGTTTTTCCTGCTTGGTCCCTCTAATACATTTACACTGTTGCAAATTAGTTTCCAGTCATCATAAGTAACATTCCCTGCTGAAAGCTGATTATTTCTCTCAAAATTCTCTTAAGCTCTGTGATAGCAGTTTGAAGTGGAATATAAATGTACTCCAGCATACTTTTCTCTGTCACTGCTGTTGCCCCTCTAATGATCAATATGATTTAATTTTTCCTTTGTCCTTTATTCTGCTGAATCCATATATCCACAACCCCTTTTTTCCCATTTTTGCAAATATGGTCGGGCATCACTTCTGAAGTGAGTCATCTAGAGCCAAGCCTTACACCACTGGGTGGCTAGCCTTGCTGAAGAAGTTCATCCACACCACGCACATGCATCCATATATTTAAAATTTATATACTGGGAAAGTTTGACTGTGACAGAGCCCATTTTCAGTGAAGGTCCGTGGAGAAATGCTCCAGATGCATGTCTTTGGTGTGTGGGAGGAAACCGGAGCACCTGAAGGAAACCCAAGCAAAAACAGGGAGGACCTGCAGACTTTGCACAGAAAACATGCCAGCAGAAAATTGAACTGGAGAACCTCTTGCTGTGAGGCGACAATGCTAACCATTTTGTCACCCTATGGCCAATTTAGTATCCAGTCCACCACCTGCTTGTCTTTGGAATGTGGGAGGATGTCCACTCTGAAATGTTTTGGAGAGAAATAAGCATATGGATATGACAAAGGCATTTCCTGGTATATTGCTATTTGTGTCCCACAGCTGTTACTGTAATTCAGTGCTTGTTTTTTTAATACCAGTAAGGCCATTTACAGTCCATGATATGGACAGAGCAGCCATTATTATAGTAAGCTATTACTTCCATCTTTTGTATGTGTATTTCCATTGATGAATGAAGAGAATGAGAGGGAGAGAAGGTTGGATGATGTGGGGATAGTGAATCATGAAGTGCAAAGGATTAGCAAGGAGGAAGTAAACATAGCCTATTAAGAGGATGAAGAATGGCAAGGCTGTTTGTCCAGATGACATACCTGTGGAAGCATGGATGTGTTTAGGTGAAATGGTAGTGGAGTTTTTAACCAGATTGTTTAAGGAAATTTTGGAAAGTGAGAGGATGCCTGAGGAATGGAGAAAGTGTTGTGGTATGAACTTTTTAAGAACAAGGGTGATGTGCAGAGCTGTAGTTACTACAGAGGGATTAAATTGATTAGTCACAGCATGAAGTTATGGGAAAGGGTAGTGGAAGCTAGGTTAAGAAGGGACGTGATGATTAGTGATCAGCAGTATGGTTTCATGCCGGGAAAGAGCACTACGGATGCGATGTTTGCTCTGAGAGTGTTGATGGAGAAGTACAGAGAAGGTCAGAAGGAGTTGCATTGTGTTTTATTAGAATTAGAAAAAGCATATCCTAGGGTACCTAGACAGGAGTTGTGGTATTGTATGAGGAAGTCGAGAGTGTCAGAGAAGTATGTAAGAGTGGTACAGGATATGTACGAGGGTAGTGTGACAGCGGTGAGGTCTGTGATGGGAGTGACAGATGCGTTTAAGGTGGAGGTGCGATTACATCAAGGATCAGCTCTGAGCACTTTATTATTTGCAATGGTGATGGACAGGTTGACAGACGAGATCAGACAGGAGTCCCCATGGACTATGATGTTTGCAGATGACATTGTGATCTGTAGTGAGAGTTGGGAGCAGGTGGAGACGACCCTGGAGAGATGAGGATATGCTCTAGAGAGAAGAGGACTAAAGGTCAGCAGGACTAAGACAGAATATATGTATGTGAATGAGAGGGAGGATAGAAGATTGGTGAGGATGCAAGGAGTAGAGGTGGCAAAGGTGGATGAGTTTAACTACTTGGGATCATTAGTTTAGAGTAATGGTGAGTGTAGGAGAGAGGTGAAGAGGAGAGTACAGGCAGGATGGAGTGGGTGGAGAAGAGTGTCAGGAGTGATTTTTGACAGACTAGTACCAGTAAGAGTGAAAGGGAAGGTCTACAAGAGGGTAGTGAGACCAGTTATGTTATATGGGTTGGAGACAGTGGCATTGACAAAAAGACAGGAGTTAGAGCTGAACGTGGCAGAGTTAGATATTAAGATTTGCACCATTTGTGACAACGGTGGACAGGATTAGGAATAAGTATATTAGAGGGTCAGCCCAGGTTGGAAGGTTTGGAGACAAAGCCAGAGAGGTAAGATTACATTGTTTTGGACATGTACTGAGGAGGGATACTGAGTATATTGGGACAAAGATGCTAAGGATGAAGCTACCAGGTAACAGGAAAAGAGGAAGGCCTAAGATAAGGTTTATGGATGTGGTGAGAGAGAACATGCAGGTGGTTGGTGTGATGGAGTAAGATGTAGAGGACAGGAAGAAATGGAAACCGATGATCCACTGTGGCGACCCCTAACGGGAACAGCTGGAAGAAAATGATTTCTATTGTTTAGTTGCAAGCTTCTGTTATGTACCACACACTCATTTTCCCCTCATCTAATCAGCTCATCACAGATTTCTTGCATTTCTCTCCATCTCATTTATCATTCTCTCACCCACTTCTGTTGCCTTCTTCAACTCTTGCCCTACCTCTTTTTTTATGGTGCCTGCAATTCTACTCTGTATCCTACCAACTAGTAATTCTTCCTTGTTGACCACACATTTCCCATTATAGCAGGCTTCCTGTTTATTTACAACTCTATTTTCATCTTTATACATGAATTGAGCTCATTTTTACTTCCCATCTAGAACACACTGCAGGTATTTTGACCCCATATATTAGTGGGTTCTGCAGCTGTTATACACTGCTAACACACTTTATTGTGCGCATTTTATGACCCTTGTATACCTCCTATTGAGTGTACACTGACCTTGCATACTTATGGGTTTCTTATCAAATTGCTGTGTACATATTTTATGTCCTGTTATATTTGTCTGACCTTTAAAATGTGCTAGAGATTAACCAAAATTGTCATTTAATTATTCTGTATATCCCACATCATGTTAAATGTGCGTGCATTATTTAAATTGATAGAAACTGTTAATACTATTTTTTTTTAATTGAAATTTATTTTTCTGTAATTTTTTTTCTGGAGCTTTTCTCCCTGGGCTGCCACTGAAAATGGGCTGTCACCCAGTCAGACTATCCCAGTAAACAAAAGTAAAATAAAATGTAGTTTCTTTTTAGTCTCCCTTTGAACCTATGTCACATTTTTAAGTCTAAGCTTCAATGAAAACACTCACAAAAACAGAAGAGATTTTCAGAACCCTCTATTCCCTTGTAGTTTAGAACAAACACAATTCTATGTATGTTTTAAAAGTGTACCCCTCCAGATAGGAACAATTGCCCCAATTGATGACAACATCCACAGGCATACTATAATATAAAATTAAGGTTAGTCATGTTGAAGTACGTGTTGGTCTGTTTCCACTTAACCTAATTGCTGTCTTTACTTATTGCTCTCCTAAACGTGAAAAACAACTTGCATGCTTTTAGTGAACATTTAGCCTTAAGAAAACTACACGGGCTAAATTTTTATGCTTTGAAGTAGTAAGGCTGCTGTAGAGGGAACTACTTGAGTAACTTTCCACAGTTTCAAATGTTGGTTTTTACTGAACTGCTTGCCAATGTACCTTTAAACAGTAACTTGCACTCTTCTCTGTGTTTAGATCACTCATGATTAATTGCTTACACCTGCAGACCTCTCATGTCCTGTTTAAAAGCAATAAATGTCTTTGCACACATGCAAAGTCATCTGTAAATTTCACTTAGAATATGCTGTTCTGCCCTTGATTGTCTGCACCTATATACAATCTCCCACTCTTAATGGGGGGAAGGTAGCCTATGACTGCAGATTGGATAGGGCTTCCATTTTCCATTTTCTTGTTTTATTTTACATGTCTGTCTAGCTTAAAACAATGCCATTACTCAGAATATCCTCACAAGTAGAAACAGGAAATTTTAACTACATATACTGTGATAAATACACTTAACATCCTCCCACCCCAGTAGCCCAACAGCACAACTTACCAACTTTCTTCTGTCTAACCTTTCTTAATTTATCACAGTATAAAGCCTGGATATGATACAAGAAATTGTACTTTCTTGCTTTACTAATTTCAGCATATACAGCAGTCATTAATATACCACAGCCTCACATTTAAAATACCCCTGACTGCGCATTATACAAGAAAGCTTTACAGTATAACATGCAATTTACATCATGAAATTATACAAATATTACTAAGAACAAAAACTTTAACTCTGTTACTACTTCAGTTCATTCAGTGTCTTTCTAAACTGTAGAGACAAAGTGAGGTATATGCTTTGCAGTCCATCCATTCCAGTATTGATAGAGCCAGTTCCTGCAAAGTCGCATTTCACATGTCTGTTCTTACATTTAATAGATTGAGATTTTATACTCTCTTATGTATTCACTAATTTCACAATGTTTACAGATTTTCTTATGGATCCTCTTCATCTTCCAAAACCAGTGTCTGGTTAAAGTCCATGGTAATCCTGATTCTTGTAGCAGACTCCTGTGTATTCTTGTCACTTGTGTTTTTTCTTTGGAACAATGGGAAATTTCACTGGCATTCTCTATGTACTTTGTTACTATCAGGAGAGCAAGAGGCAGTGTCCCCTTGGCTAAACTGTGTTTCCTCTTTAGGCAGTTCTGTATCCAAAAATGTCTGTCTTTGATCTTCCATGAAAAAACTGAAGAAAGCTGGATAAAGCAGCTTTCGTACTTGCCTCTCAGCATTCCCCGATTGCTGGAATATTTTTTTCTGCCTAATGTTCACTGAATAATACTGTGTTGCAAACACTTTGTCCCCAGTTTTTAATAATTTTCCCATCTGTCACAGTTCTGTCAGGAGCAACTGTTTTTGCTGATGTGATTGCATCTTTACTAACAAAAAGCAAGAACCTGACACCCAACAGCTTTTCTGTTATAATAGGTGAATTGCAACTTACTTTTTCTAAAGTTGTAAGGCTTAAAAGATGTATGCACAACATCAGTGAATGGTTCCAGACAGTTGCCACTAGATTGAGCCATAATACCTTTAATCAGCCTCGCGCACACAGTGTTCCAGTGCCAAGCATTTACTGTTTAAATTAGTAAATTTTTTCTTTTACTTTCAGCATAGTCTCTATACTAATCACAATTCTCTTTACAAGTGCCAAACAATCGTGTTTGTGTTGCAGTGATAATCTTTTGAAGTATTCCAGAGCTACTTACATTAATCTTTTGTTAGATACTGATATTTTAAACTTAATACTCACCTTAAACTGATAGTTTTTCAGCTCTTCTCACTGTGGGGGCCAGCCCTGCTACACTCACTCTACTCCCCACCCTCCCCCCATAACATCAACCTTGTACCTAACCTGACCCCTCCCACACCTCTTCCACCTATCCCATAACTCCCCTAATTCCGCCAAGCAATACCATACCTCCTGACCCATTCTAAATAGGGCCATATAGTGCTACATCCTCTAAAGTGCCACTATCCTGTTATATTCATTCTTTTATCACACTGCACTCAACCAACATCATGGCCATCACTATTACTGTGATCTCGCTTCTTTCTCACTCTCTCCTAACAATACTCACAACTTTCCGGCCACCCAACATACCTCCTACACCCACCTGTACAACCACCACACACAACCCACATTTATCAAGTTACTCAGACATCCACTCTAGCTTATTCACAGCTAGTACCTCTGTACTATCCAAAGTAAAAATCTACCTCCCCCAAGACACCCCCATTATCACACCACAACCAGCAGCTGTACCATTTTTAGGGAAAAATGGTAAGTATAACCCACATAATTTGTCAAAGCATTATATCTCAGTGCGGTTATGTACAACTCAACCCTCCCCCAGCCCCAGCAAACTTAACAAATCTCTCATGCTTTCAACCATAAGTATCCAAAGCCTTAGAAACAAGATACCTGAACTGCAGGTGTGGATTTTACAAAACAGCCCTGATATTATAAAAGCTGCCGAAACCTGGTTGAAATTATATGTAAAAGACACCAAATCCCCCCCCCCCCCCCCCCAGGCTACTCACCTGAAAGCCGATTGGTCCCACAAGAGAGGAGTAGCAGCAGCAATACTCTTCCTTAGCAAATGTACATTTAATTCCCTGCTCAAAACCAGCACCCAACTTCTCCCCAGACGAAGTACTAATCTCTGTAGTAAAACTGAGCAACCATAAAAACATTTGCATAATTGCTCTGTATATTCGTCCAGGAAACAACATACCAATATTAGAAAACATACTTGCCTGGACTTCTCAAAACATAGATAATGAAACCATCTTAAGTGATGTAAACATCGATTGGCTAGACATTGCCCACAACAGTCCCTAAAACAAACTTTTACAATTTTTTCCAACTAATTGAAAACTTCACCACAGCCCACAAAAATAACAATTGGGATGCCACAATAGAATGGATATTAGTGTCGCACCCAAACAATATTATCACTGCAGGCATATTACCTAGTATCATTAGCAACCACCACCCAACATATATCCTATGCAAAGCTACCCCAACATAAATACAAATCAACCAGAAATTTGACTCTGTTCCAACCATCCATATTTAATGAAACCTTAGTTAAAGTAAATTGGGAACCCCTCAAATCCCTACTACTTAATGAGGAAGTTTAATTCTTTAACTCAGCATTCATAGCCATCCTAAATAGGCAAGCACCCACCGTCAAAAACAAGTAAAACATAACCATGCAAGCTGGCTCCCAAAATCCACTAAACTCGTCATGTCCACAGTGAATAAAATCTGGAAATCATGGCAGAAAAAGAAAGACCCCTCAACTCTATTACAATACAAGCAACTCCGTAATCAGGCAAAATGTCTAACCAGTGATAAAAAAGCCCACTACCTCCACCTGCAAAGCCAATATAAAAATAATCCCCAAAAAATTCTGGTCCTCCATCAACCAGCTATTGCACCCAAGCTGTCAAAGCAACCCATCCCCTGACCCACAAACCCCTTTACCCGAACTTGCCACCCTTTTCAATTCCTACTTCATTGACACCATAGCTAACCTAACCACCACCTTTCCTACAGCTAACACCACCACCGCCAAGACAGCTGAGGTCCAGATCATCCCATTAAACAATACTACCCTCGACTACAACCTAAAATTATCCCCCATACCCACCACCACAAAAAAAAAAAAAAAAAAACAACTTTTACTTAAGCTAAAACCCTGTACACTCTGGCCCCTGACAATCTACCCCCATACTTCCTGCAGCTAGCTGAAAACTCTGTAGCTTATCCCATCAGCGTATTCATTAATAGATCAATTAAAGAATCCCTTGTCCCAGACATCTGGAAAAAAGCATTCATTTTCCCCTTACGCAAAGGTGGCACCAACACAGACACCACAAACTTCCGACCCATAGCAATTCTTTCACCCCTCTCTAAAATATTGGAAAAATGCATCCATGCCCAACTCCTCAACCACCTGTTTGAAAATCAAATTCTGTCACCCACTCAGCATGGTTTCAGACCAGGACACAGCACTACTGCCACCCTGTATCTTTCCTTGATGCAGTTAACTAGGAACAGGATTCTGGTAAAATAATCGCTTCTCTTTTCCTCAGCCTCTCCAAAGCTTTCGATAACATTTCCCAGCCTACCCTACAGTGGTTCAGTAGTCCTCTCTCCAGTCGACAGCAGTCCAGTTGACAACAGTCTTAATCTCCCTTCCTCAATACTTCCACGCCAAGACTTCATACTTAGTCCTCTCTTTTTTAGCATCTTTATTAACAACTTTCACTCCACTCTCCCACAGTGCTCAGTAATCCAGTATGCTGAGGACTCTACAATAATATGCACTGCAAATTCCAGCTGTGAACTCCAGCAAATCACTCAGAATTCCCTCACCTCTACTGAATCTTGGATGCTTAATAATCATCTTTCCCTAAATCCGAAAAAGCTAAACTAGTAATTTTTACCCCTAAGAAAACCACTCCCCTAGAAAAACTCTTCACTGTACAAGCCCAAGGCAGTACCACTGTAGAAGTTGCCCCACACAGTAAATTACTAGGCATTATTATAGATGAAAACCTTAACTTTGACCTACACATAACATCAAAAAAACACCAAAAGCTTTGTATGCTCTACAGGCACCAACACTTTCTTAGCTTCTGCACTAGACAAACCCTTGCAACTACCTTATTACCATCTCTCCTTTATGGTGCCACTCTTCTCACTAATATCCAAAATTCTACAAAATCCAAACTTGATGTGTCACAACAGAATAGCTAAATTTCCCACTAAGGCCAAATTCTCACCCTACCATTGTAACTCACTGAAACAGGCTGGCTGGAACTCCCCCACCATCTCTTATTCACCCAACTAACTACAGCACACAGTCCTCTACAGACCCACAGACTGCCCTGCTGTCTCAACTCTACTTGCCAAATATCAACCCAGCAGGCAACTAAGATCTAAAAATCATCTGCTTTTAAAGTAGAAAAGCCCACCTTACCTGCTGGTTGTCGACTCCTGTACTCCTTCACTGTCGCCAAACTATGGAACTCACTTCCATCATCTGTAAGAAACACAGGCAGCACCACCGTCTTCAAACAAATACTGAAAAATCATCTCAACTCTTCGTGGCTATGTACCTGCTCTATAACCTGACCTCTGCCTTCTCCTTCTATAACTAAACTCTTATGCTTTTTGCTCCTGCTGACTGATGATACTTTCTCCATCTTATTTTTTCATCAGTTGTTGATAATGGTACAGTAGTGCTGATTAATTACATCTCCTTTATACCTGTCTGAATTCATCTGGCAACCAACTAAATTTCTGCTTCTGTATATATATTACTGTAATCACTGTGTAAAACTGTTTCTACTTCTGTACCATTTAATGTTTTAATATGGTGTCGGTCTTCATTCATTCACGACAGTTGGGTTTCGGTTCCATCCTCTGAACCGATTCTGCCAATATAACAAGCTCGCGCCAGCCAGAATCTCTCAAGCTAAGGTTACTCATAGTGCCTCTCTTCCCTTCCCTTCAGATCTTGTTTGTCGCGTAGTGTTTCAAGACTCATCAGTCTTGCTTTCAAGGTAATTGTTTATATTTTTTGCTATTTTAGCTATTTTTCTTTCTTAAAACCCCTTGTTGTTAGTTGCTTTAGTAGATAATTTTGAATTAGTGTGTGCGTGCTATCTATTGACCCCTTTGTTGGACAGCAGCTCAGTCCCTTTATTGATAGATGAGAATCTCCCTCAGGGATGCCTGTTTGTTCCACCAGGAGCCTTTCAGAGCTTGACGTAGTCAGATTGGTAGCTCATCTCTTAGCAGCCGGAGGCATTCCAACCCATCTAGGACCTCCCTCCCACCCATAGCTGAGGTCTTTTCTCCACAGATTCAAACTTATCTCCCTCCTTCAATTTCCCCGTAGAAAATGGAGCCCTCTATGCCGATGCCCCTCCTGGTGCCATCTTCATTGGTACCACTGGTGGATCTCACCGTGGTTCTGGAACCTACTCTGTGGACCTCTGCTCAGTCGGAGCTGACCCACTAGCGGGATTGTGACTTGACTGCCGACGGCAGAATCCCTAGCGCAGCACAGATTTTTTTTCCACGGCACAGTCTACTGTTCCGGTTGCTTTGAGAGCTTAGAGTACTCTTGTGGCTCCTTCTCTGGAGGTGGGCTTGGAGCAGGGTGTGACCCCAGTTCCGAGAGTGTCTTTCTCAGTTCCGGGCTCCCATCTTTCTCCAAGCAGGCCTGCCTTCCAGATTATGCAGAGTACTTGCCTCAACAGGCTCGCAGTTGACACCTGCGGCACTGGAATGTCATATATGTGTCCTTTGGCTCTCAGAGCAGTTAGTCTTCTACTGTGGGGCAGTGGTCACGGGAGCAGTAAGATACCCTACCGCAGGGTACCCTCTCTTAGGCGTCCTCTTCAGACCTCACCCCGATGAGCCCCCCAGTAAGAGATCGTGCAAGAGGAAGCACGTTGATTCACCTGAAGAGTCTCTCACTGAAGATGCAGATTACGATGAAGGGGAAGGGTCCCCATGGTCACCCCCTGAGGATGTCTCCTTTGGAGACGTGCTAGAAATCTTAAAGTAGAGGGGTGACTGGAAGCCCACCAACCCTTTGTCTGAGGAATTTGTCTTCTTGCAGGCTTTCCGTGCCCAGCTTTCTACTTCTTGGGTGACTCCGCCTACAGATGAGTTAGTAAAGCTCATCTTGCAGCGTGCTTGGAAGGCCCCAACACTGTTCAGCCAGTCCTCTGGAGACCTGAAAAATGCAACCCACCCCTACCCCAGAGGATCACCCCCACTGGTCCAAAGGTTTGGCAGTAAATGCTATGCTGGTGGCGACCACCAAGTAGGAACTCTGAGGAGAGTCCTACTGTCCATCCTCCAAACTGAGAGTCTCTGACTTTGGACAGATTAGGGAAGTGGGTTTATGCTTCAGTGACCTTTGCCATATGGTCATTGAATTATTTGGCACATTTTAGCTATTTTCAGAGGGTCCTGATCACTGAACTCTCAGGAACCTTTGCAAGAGCAGTGTCTGACGAGGTATGCAACAAGGTTGCCTCCTAGCTTGCCACCTTAGACTCCATCTCTAACTCGTCCATGCGGTTGATTGCACATACAATCAAAGGGGCAGCCAGAGCAGTGGGTGCAGGCATTGTCATGAGACGTCACTCCTGGATGCACTTGTGTGACTTCATGGACCCCTTCAAGTCTTCCTTCGTCAACGCCTCCCGTTGATGATGCTTCTCTGTTTGGCTCAAAAGTTAGAGACATTAGCCAGGTGTGATAAGGACTGAAAGACCCTTTCTACTGTGGGCGTACATTTTTCCACTCCTCAACAGTCCTATACCTGGAATCAACCAGGAATCAGAGAAGTGGAACGATGTTCAGGAAGTCCCAAGGGCCTTTTCGTGATGCACGTGGCGGGTTTTCTCCCCAGGGCAGAGGGGGAAACTCATCAGGAAGGCGCCCTTCCAGTGGCAGAGGGGGCCCGCGGAACCAGGACTCAGAGATTCCTTCTCTGGCCAGCCTTTTCAACGCTCCTGAAGAGCAGCCTGATTGCTTGACTCTGGAAGCAGTCGGGGGACTATTCTTTCTGCACCACTTTACTTGGTACTCAACATCAGATTCCTGGGTACAGATAATTACCAGACGTTACCATATCCCATTCAATCTTTGTCCAAGACTGCAGAGGTGAATCCCTGATATTCCACCCAGTCAGAGGGATGCAGCAGCTCAAGAAATTCTAAAGCTGCTCAGAAAGAGTCATCCAAACTGTCCCGCCAGACCAGTTAGGATCTGGATTTTACTCAAGGTTCTTTAGAGCCAAAAAAAGATGGGACTGGAGGCCAATTCTGGACCCCAGTGTCTTGAGCAAGTTTGTCAGACAGGCAAAAGTCTTGATGGTCATGCTTCAGTCTATCCTTCCATTTTTGGAGAAAGACAATTGGATGTGCTCAATAGATCTTCAGGATGTGTATTACCACACAAAAATGGACAAATGCTCCAGAAGGTATCTCTGCTTTGGCTGGGAGCCAATCATTATCAATTTCGAGTGCCATCCTTTGGTATCACCACAGCCCCCAGGGTGTTCCACCAAATGTATGGGCAGTACTAACAGCTCACTTGAAACTGCAAGGATTCTGGGTGTTTCCATATTTAGACGATTGGCTCCTTACCACCCCCACCAAGCACCTGCTGCTCCATGCCACTCTAGAACTGGGCATCTCAAACAGAGAAGTCAAATCTGGTACCCACTCAGAGCTTAGAATTCATTGGACCGACATTCAACACGAGATCTTGTCTGGTTGCTCTCCCTCATCACAGATTGCAAAGGTTAAGGTCTCTGCTCCAAGCGGTACTCTCCTGAGACATACGTCGCAGCTTGCATAGTCTTATAACTACTAGGGTCAGTGGCAGCAGCAGTCACCCTAGTTCCCCTGCTAAGATTCCACATGAGGCTGCTTCAATGGCTCCTAGCATCACAGTGGTCTCTTAGCACACCCCATGTCTTACCCAGTCCGCATAACAAACCGTTGCAAGCAGGATCTGATTTGGTGGATGAAGCCAGAAGAGGGAGTTATGGAGTTGCTCTTTTACCCCCCTCAACCGAAGGCTGTAGTGACCATGGACGCATCTTTGGGGTGGGGTCATTTTCAGGGAAAAACAGTCCAAGGCACTTGGTCCCCCTTTATGGCCAATTTGCATATCAACGTCCTAGAACCGAGTCTGTCCTTCTGTTGGGGACAATTGCTATCCAATCAGACATGTCTGTCATTTGGTACATCAACAAGTAGAGAGGAACCAGATCCTATCCATTATGTCTGGAAGCCCTGAGAGTATGTCAGTGGCTGATGGCCTCCAACTGCTTTCTGTTAGCAATGGACATTGCTAGGAATTCCAACGTGATTGTGGACAAACTGAGCAGATGCATTCTCCTGCCCCACCAGTGGTCTCTCAATCCCATAGTAGCAACGAAAATTTTTATTCGTTGGGAGTCAGCCTTGCTGCGATCTGTTTGCATCTTCCTTGAACCACAAATGCAGCAGCTACTTTGCCCTAATCCCCTCTCAGGGAGAGTCCCCGAGGTATGCTGTAATACAGGATTGGCCCCGGGACTGCTTTATGCATTTCCTCCTTTTCTCCTGATACCACAGTTTTTGAAGAAAGCACAATGGTTGAGAAACAAAGTAATTCTCATTTCACCATTATTGGCCCTGTCAAGTCTGGTTCCCCTTTCTTTGCTCTCACCTAGTTCACCGCCTGTGGACTCTGGACCCAACTCCGGGTCTGCTGTCTCATCCACAGGGGCCAGTTATCCCAACCTGCCGAGTCTCAAGCTGACCACTTGGTAACCTCCACTTCCAGTAATTCCCAGGCAGAAAAATCTATCTTCCCCAGTGCAAAAGATACTTCTGGCTTCCCATACACCATTCACTGGGAAACTTTATCATAGTAAATGGAACGGATTTTGTGATCTAGTCTCGAGAAGGACTTGACCCCTTTTCAGCCTTGATAAAGTGTTGGAATGTTTGTCATCATTGCTCCAGTCAGGAGCCTCAGCTTCTATCAGAATCCATTTAGCAGCTATTTCAAATTTCCATAATGGATTCAGTGATTTTTCCTTTCTCACCATCTCTGCAAAACCTTCTTAAAAGGAGTCATGCATTTAAAACCACTCTTTAAAGAACCCATTGAACCTTGGAGTTTGATGTTGGTCTTAAACTTTGATTTGTTAACCTTTTGAGCCAGCAGCTACCTGTGACATAAATTGTTCATCTTGGAAGACCTTATTCTTGTTAGCCATCACCTCAGCCAGGAGAATATCAAAATTATAGGCCTTGTGTGTAAAGCACCCATACATCATTTTTCGCAGAGAGAGTTTCTCTTCGGACTAGCCCCTCTTTTCTACCCAAAGTTGTCTCAGATTCAAATGTTAACCAGTCAACTGACCTGCCAGTTTTCTTCCCATGCTTTTTAAACAAAGGGGAATATTGTTTGCATTTGTTGGATGTGCATAGATTATTACGTTTTTACTTGGACAGTACTAAAACATTTAGAAAATCCGATCAACTGTTATGTCTTTCAGGTCCTAGATTAGGCAAGCCAGTTTCCAAAGTCACTGTCAAAATTGTTGAGAGATTGTATCACCTTTATCTACAAAATAAAATGAGTCTATCAGCTAAAGTCAAGGCTCAACCCACCAGATCAGTTTCCACTTCAGTAGCCTTTCATTCAAGAGCCTCTATGGATGACATTTGCGCAGCAGCTACTTGGGCTACCCTCATACCTTTATTACTTATTACAAATTGGACATGGTCTCCAGGGGAAGAGCATCCTTTGGATGTATGGTGTTCAGGAATATCCTTCCATAGGACCTCCCGAGACATAAAGTAGCTAGGGACTCTGTCCCAACTGTCATGACTGAATGAAGATTGACAACATCAGATAAAGAAGTTATGTTCTTACCGTAACGTTCCATCTGTATTGATCTTCATTCAAGACATCCCACCCTCCTATCCCCTCCAAAGACTCCTGGAGGTTCGGAACTAGTTCTGGTACTGACAGGGTAGTTGCTCAGAGTTTCCGCTTTATTATTTCTACGGGCAAACTCGATCTGAAGGGAAGAGAGGCACTATGGGTAACCTTAGCTAGAGTTTCTGGCTGGCATGAGCTTTGTTATATTGGCCAAGCCGGTTCCGAGGATGGAACCAAAACCCAACTGTTAAGAATGAATTAAAATCGACAACACAGATGGAAGGAACATTGCGGTAAGAACATAACTTTTTATATTCTGTATCTATCTATCTTGTTGGAGCTTTTCTTCCCGGGCCTCCACTGAAAATGGACTCTTAGGCCCAGTGGACTGTCCCTGTAAACAAATGCAATAAATAAATACTGGCTTTGGCTGCTTTCTAATAACAGTAACTGGAGCATGCACACAATGTGCCCTCAGAATTAAATCCTGTTGTGTACCACCAGTCCAGTTACTTGTTCTAGCACGGTTCATTTTCTTTGTTTTTTTTTTGAACAGTAGAAAATGTTTAGGTTTCTTTATTTATTTATGTATTTTTTTGAAACTGCTGTTCTTGAGAAGCCTAATGCTCAGTCAGATTTTTTATTTCACTATCTGATTTTTGCGATTATATTAATCGACTTAGCTGGTTAAAGCTGCTTATATTTTGTCCAGCCTTTTATTTGACTTCATATTTATATATTTTTTGTAAACACCAGAGTACATTTTTTTTCCCTCTAAATGACTGGAAGCCATCTCCAGTATGAAAGCTGAAACTTGAACTGCTTTTGATTCTTCTTAGCCAGCTTTTTCTTTTTTTGGTTCATGGGTTAAGTACAAGGCTAGCTGCCTTTGTAGGTCATTTTTAAGCCTAGCTAATTTCCCATTTTGTGCTTGAAATAACCTGTCCCATTTTGGTTATAGATTGACCTTGCCCATCCTGTGGAAGGTAATTATGCATCACCGTAATGAGAATAACTGGGATCATACCCTAGGTAATTTAAGTTGACCTGTGCATGGGATAAAGCATTTAAGAGCTACATTGCCCATCAGTAGTACTGGGGGCAGTCCTAGGGTAAATTTTCTGTTTCCCATTCATAGATCTAAGTTGCACTAGAAAGTCGTCAGGGATGAACATTGTGGATGGGGAGTATATTCTACAGCAGTGGTGTCCTCTGCAAAATATACGGATCTCTCCAAATTCTTGAGGTTTAGATCCTTAGATGGTTTCTGATGCAGTAATGGGTCAGAGGTTGTGTTGTATGCCAGACACAGGTCACCTGTTAGCAGTCTGTATAACACTGAGTACAGTGACAGGGCTTTGAGTTGGCTCTTGTAGTGCATGTTGTGTAGGCCTTGTATCCTTTTAGTAAGGTATTTCAGTGAACATTCCAGTTGTACGTGTCTGGACAGATGCATGCCAAAGGGGGCATTATATTCAAGGATTAGCCTATTGAAGGCTGAGTAAAGGGGCCAATGATATCCCTGTATCTAGACGCTGTCCCTTTGTTTATATGTTGTGCAGTATAGAAGGACTTGAAGAGGTGATTACATGTTGGTCAAAAGTTGGGTCATTGTCCGTAAGTTCCCAAATTCTGACAGCTGGTCAATACTTTGGGGTGTATTGTCAATGTGGCAGTTCCCTGGGGTAGATGGCTTTCCACAAGACATAATGTAGTATTTTTTGGCATTTAGTTTCAGACCATGATTGACGGCAGTTATTTGAAACGAGCCTTCCTGCAGGATGGTTAAGTCATTTGAGGATTCATCTGCTTCTAGCTTGTAGTCATCTGCAAACTGTCAGCTAGAGCCCTGTAGTATTGGCTTTTACTTAAAAAAATGTAGATGCCAAACAGGAGAGGTCCCCGCACAGAACCCGGGGGACGCCACTAGTGACTGGTGTCTCTGTGGAGGTAACTTCCCCTGTTTTGATATCTGCATCCCATCTTTGAGCCAGGTAACAATCCAGTGGGTGACTGAGGGGTTTATTCCAAGATTTACATTCTCTACTATGCCCGAGTGGGGAATTGTGTCAGAAGCTTTGACCAAGTCAGGGTATGCGGTGTATACTGTTTTTTTTTTTTTTCATAGATTGTATTGGTGACCTTTTCAAAAAATTCTACCTGGTTGAGTAAGCATGACCTGCCCTTTAACGAACCCAGGCTTAGATGGGTCTAGTGTTTGGAGGTTCTGTATATCCTGATTAATTCCGTGATAAGTCTTTCCATGGTTTGCATGAGACTATTCAGATTTTGTGATCAAGTTCCTCTTTATGCATTTTTTGTTACCATCCATGCAGTGTAATTACGAGTCAGAAACTGAATTTTCCTCATACTAATAGTTTTAAGTTGCTTATTTTCATAGTTGCAGTTTTCATACTTGGAGAGCTCTAGTCAACCTGTTTAGTGTGCAGCCATCTTGGATCTCTGAGCTTGTGCTTTGTTGAACAGTAACCCCAATGGAATAAAGGACATGGCTTGCTCTCTTACAGAGATAGATTTTGTTGAACAGTCCTTGATCTGTGAAGTCAGAGCAAATTTATTGTAGTGGTAAAAGTTCAAGATGCTTTTCCCGCCTGTTTTCATGAAGCTGAAACTAGTTTTCACTTCTGGTCACTTCAAATGTTAGCAAATTACCTTCCTCTACCTCTTCACAGAATGTGCTCACACTTCTGCCAAGTCTTCAATAAAGAAATGCTAAGCCACTTGCTTACCTTTTTGTTACTCTTCTGTGCTCTGTATGCTTTGTGCCAGTATTTGCTCATCTAAAATCTACCAGTACTGTGATGGTTGCTTGATTAGGGCTATTTTCATGGGAGTGCTTGAGGAGGTGCTAAGTTAAACCTCCAGCTTTCCTGTAGAACCTAGTTTTACTTTGGATCTGATAGTAAGTCTTAAAGTATCAACATCTTCCACAATACTCCAGTTGTGTATCCCTGTTGTAATGGTCCCATATGCCAGGCTGCAAATGTGAAAGATGGTAACACATGACTTTTAAATAAGCACAGTTAATCCTGTGCAGAGTTCTCATCCAACCAGTCAAGAAACTCTGATGGTGGCTGCATAGGTCACTAATGACTAATGCACAACCGCTTTTTTTCTGTAGTTGATCTGGTGCAGGAAATGGCTACAAATGCTTTTAGACTTGGCTTTGTGGCCTATGAGAATCGTATCAAGTTCTGGGAACTTGGTCGATAAAATGTTGCATATATGTAAAAAGTGGATGGGACAAATTCCTGATACCAGGGCATTGCTGTCAATACTGCATCTAGCATTATTTAGGATAGTGATGAAATATTACATGATGATGTGTGTCTTGAAGGTGCTGCACCTGGCAATCCTCTTTAACCTTCTGTAGACAGTGCATATCCCTGGAGAACAGAATGTGATAGTATGTCACTTAACCAGGAATGTAGGTACTGAACAGTGTACAGAGGGCACCCCACCCCAAAATAATAAAATCCATATGCATGAATCAGTCACCAGTTGATAGCTGTCTTCGGTACCCCCCCCCCCCCCCCCCACACACACACACACACACACACACACCTGAATGACTGATTACTTCTCCAGCCACTGAAGTAAAGGGCCTTCCCCTCCCATTCCAATCATTACAAAAGTAATGAGGAAAAACTCACGTGATCCCCATAACTCTTCAATGGGTTGACAGGAATGGTTCTCTTAACTGATGTGCATTTTGAGAGAGGAACCTACTTGTATTTCTTTCTTGCACCCTCCTGACACAGTAAAAATGTGATCTACCCTGGTCCCAAGTTAATCAGGCTCAAAGCTTGGGAGACTTCAGTCTAGTATATGATAGACATTTGCTTTGTTTTGAAGTAGTGTGTTTGCAGAAAAGCAGAGGCCTGGCTTTAGGGAATCTTTCATGCAAAAGTGAAGGGGGGGGGGGTTCTTTTGATACAGTAACTATAAACCCGTGCAATACCAGGCTACAGCTCTTACCACTCTTTTCAGCCACCAAATCAAGACCGAAACACTAAAGGTGGAGGGAGTGTCCATATTCACCAAGGATATTCACACCTCCTGGCTAGTTGCCCAACACAATGCATCTGAAATTCTCCAGGTGCAACTAACACTAGGTAAGACTACATTCTAAATTGTAGGTTGCTACAGATCCCACACCATGCCCCAAGATTCTCACTACACCTTTCTAAGCGTACTGGAAAATATTAAGATACAACCAAACACCCTAATACCGGGTGATTTCAACTACCTTGCCATTAATTGGGAAAACTACTTGGGTAACCAACACCTTTTCCCACCGGTTCTTGGAATTCATAAATTCCAACGCCCTGGATCAACTAATCCATTGTCCCACCAGGGGCTTCAATATCCTAGACCTGGTCATTACCAACATGGGAGATAGATGCTCCACACCAGTGGTCACCCCCCTCATTGGTCAGGTCTGACCATAAGCAAATCGCCCTTGACATCCACATCCCACCCCCCAGTAAGGAAACCTCTGTAAAAAACTTCTCCAAAGCCAACTTCATGCTACTCAAGTCAGACATGACTCACATCATGACAGACATGTAGATGGGAGCTGAAAGTTCGACTGCTGAATCCTACACTAAGGCACTGTTACAAGCACATCCACTCGTGCATGAATCGTGTCATCCCAAATGGAACCAAGACACACTCCTCCAAAAAAGGAAGCCAATCTGGTGGTCTCCTGCCATAAACAAACTATACAACAGAAAGAAGAAACTGTTGCAGAAAAGAAGAAAACCTCAGGATGCAAAAAAACTCCCATTACCAGCCTCAGTAAGAAGCTGAGATCCCTCAAAAAATCCTCTAAAGCTAGTTACGAAAATAAAATTGCCAAAGATTCCAAAGACAACCACAAGGCATTCTATATTTGTCAAGAATCTAAATGGCAGTGCTCAGATCTGCTCTGAGCTACAACAGAATGGCATTAAATGCACTGATCCCAAGGATATTGTCAATATCCTGGCAGATCGATTTAGCGCCAACTTCACACCCCCTAAAGGGTCCATCTCAGTACCAAAAGATTGCCAAATTCCAGTAATCATGGCCACACAAGTAGAAACCGCACTCTCCAAAGCTAAGAATACCGCATCCATGGGACCAGATGACATCCCAGGCTGTGTACTACATGAACTACAAAATGAACTGGCACCTCACCTAAGTGTCATGTTTAATCATAGCCTCAGCTCAGGCTTCATGGCCACTGAGTGGCGCACCGCTACAGTTATCCCACTCCACAAGGGGGGATCCACCTTGGATCCCGGGAACTACCGTCCCATCAGTCTGACTGGCCTGATCTGCAAGGCCGTGGAACACATTATCATGGAACTTACAAACAGACATTGGCAACCTTCAAACACTGGACCCCACCCTGTTTGGGTTCGTAAAGAGCCGATCTTGTCTCCTCAACCTAATTGACTTCTTCGAATCAGTCTCCAGAGCTGTGGATGAGGGTAAGATGGTCCACACAGCCTACTTGGACCTTGCCAAGGCCTTCGACACCATCCCCCACTCTGGAATCATAGATAAACTTACTAAGCTGGGCATAAATCCCTACGTCACTCGATGGGTTGCCTACTGGCTTACTGACAGAACCCAGACTGTAAAAGTAGCCAACTCCAAATCCAACTCTAAACAAGTGGAGTATCTCCGGGTTCAGTCCTGGGACCTCTTTTGTTTGGCATCTACTTCTCTGAAGTATAGGTAAACACTAATGGACTCTGGCTAAATATTTCGCAGATGACTGAAAACTAGGAGCCATTATTGAATCCCCAAATGATGTGGATATTCTTCAAAAGGGCCTTATAGAAACAGATGCTTGGTGCCAGAGCCATGAGCTCATGCTTAATGCCAAGAAATGTATAGTTATCCTCTTTGGGAAAAAACATGTACCCATGAATTACTACATAGGTGATAGTACACTAAATACTGAAAGTGTGATGCGAGATTTAGGGACATAGGTGGACAGTGGTCTCACCTTCGATAACCACATCACAACAGTCAGGAAATACTTCTATGTGGCACACCTCATCACTAAGGGCTTTTCATTCAGAAAAAAGGCAGTCATTGTCCCACTGTACTCATCCCTCATTAGACCCATAGAGTACAACACCACGTTTGGTATGTACCTCACAAGACATCTGCAACAGCTGGAAAGGCTGCAGAAATACCTCACTAAAAGAATCACAGGTCTAAAGCAGATGCCCTATGCTGACCGTCTTTTAAAAAAAAAAAAAAAAAAAAAAAAACTCCAGCTATACTCTGTGGCATATCGTCTACTCAGAGGCGATCTCTGCTTAACATACAAGGCCATGTCAAACCCTGAGCTGTTGGATATACTCCACTTAAAGAAATCCCAATCCCTCAGAGACGCACGCTCCAGGGATCTAAACCTTATCACAATGAACAAAACATGCTGCAGGGATAGGTTCCTGACCCAGAGACTCACCATACTCTGGAATAGACTGCCCGTACATGTCAAGCAGATCGCCTCACTGGCCCTCTTCAAAAGGAACCTTGATGATTGAATGGGAAATTCTCCCCAGGGATCACATCAGTCGCCCTGCTAGATAGGGGTCCAGGGAAGTAAATATTGTGGGAAGAAGTATCCAGGGAATTGTTATGGCTAGGCTTGTATAGACCTTAGGGCCGATAACCTAATACCAGCCTAGGAACTTAGCATCATCAGCATTTCACTGGTTATCCATTACCTCCTAGGCCTCTCTGATAAGGGGTTGAGATTCTACTTTCTTGTTTGCATTGGAACCTCCCCCATCCCATCGGCTCCCAAAGTTCCTATCCTGTAGGAAGCTATTTCTGAACTCATCCTTCATATAAGAGATCTGAGGAGGTTAGTCTACCAGTAAGATTTGAACTGTGACTTCGGACTCATTCACCCTCAAGTGTTTGTCTTTGATAGGGCTACTGCAGTGGTGTAGAGGGATAAAGCCCTAACTGTGGGCCTGGAAACCCATATTTGATTAGTGAATTGCATGTCTGAGCCATTGTCGGTGATAGTTGGGCATGCCAGTCCAAGGGATTAAGGGCATTGGTCATGGCATTCTCTGCAGTGAGACATGGTCCATAGTGGGGGATAGTCCTCTGTAATAGAGGTGAACGTGGGGTGTGAAAGATCAAGGAGTAGTCGGTCATAAATGAATCCTCTCCTCCGGAAGTAGTCTGTGTCACAAGCCCCTAGAATACTCCTAGGATACATGCTGGCCCTAGCCTTAGAACGTAGATAGTCTGGCATTTGTAGGAGAGGCAGGTAGATCCTGCAAAGGATGGAGACAGTGGGGTAAGCCGGAAAGAATTTAACGGGGGGGGGGGGGCAGAATTAATAAATATAAAGCATTTGTCTCGGAAGTCCCTGTTTTTGTTTAGCCATCACTTTATTCAGAAAGAATTGAGAGCTGCTGACCGCATTTCCACTAAATTATGGTATCTTTAAAGAAAATTACTTCATGTCAGAGGTGGTCTTGGAACTAATCTTCAAGCAGTCTGTCTGGCTGCACATGTGGCATTCCAGCCTGCAGTACTAGGGATAAATGGTTCTACGTCTGACGGATACCTGAAGTATTATGCTACAGGACCCCAGACATCAGTCTGTCAGACAGCTGTTTTGCATCTTTATTAATGGTAAGCAAGCCTGACCACTGTCCAAGTAGGCTATGTGAAAATGCCTGCCCTTCTGTATTCCCTTCAGTTATAACCAGCATGGTGAGATGCTGTGTGGATAGGTCAGTACTTTCCCTACTAGAGCAGCAGCTACTACTATTTTGGTAATGTGTACTGTCCAATCTGGACTGCACCCTTGCCAGACTCCCACCCCAGTCATTGCTGAAGAGTACTTGTCTGCTTTTAGAAGTGTGCTAGAAATGGGTACATTTCCTTTCATGTTAGTATGCTGGAGAGATGGCTGTGTTATTTTTGGACAGTCAATGTTGGAATAGATTGATAAAAACAGAGCCAAAAGAACAATTGTTATAAAAGCATAACCAAGCAGCCCCCTGAAGTCAAGAGGCAATAAATCCAGGCTGAGAATATATCCAAAGATATAAATAAAGTCCACAGAAGATAAATCAGGTACCAGTTTAATGGAGGACACAAGCGCTTTCACATAGCTTCATCAGGTGTAACCATTTCATCTAAAAACACACCTTTATGCATGCATTAATTGATCACATGACTGAAACTTTTAAAGAGACAGAACTCATTTTAACATAAACAAATAACTAAATACAAATAACAAATACAAATACAAATAAAAATGTAGAAACAGATGAATTATATATATATATATAAATATAAATATGAGTACTACTATTAAAACGTAGCTTAAGTGCCTAAAAAGTACATCTCCTATTTAGTGGTCTGTTACGTAATATGGGCTTGATAGGAACACATTCATTGAGACCATGTCCTATATGGGATCTCAGTCTAACTATCCATTTTGCTTCTGTCTCTTCAGTTTTAACTCTCACATCACCCCCTCTATTATTCTCATAGATAACAGATAGAACTCTGAAAGTAAATTTATGATGTTCACCCGTGGTGCTAATATGTTTTGCCAGAGCATTGATTCTAGACTTCTTTCTAATGTGATATAGGTGCTCTCTCATTCTCAATGGTAGGTTTCTCTGTTCTTACCCCACATAATCTCCTAAACAAGTTCTTTTTGTTCTTGAATGTATACTGGGGTCTAGCACCAATTAAAGAGGAAATTGGGGGTTCAGTAACCAATACCTGCCAGTTTCTATTAATAATGTCTGTATAGTGCTTGATATCTCTAGCATAGGTAAGGCAGAGACTGAGCTTGGGTTCCTTGCTTTTATTATATCTGGGAGCAGCATTGGAAAAATACGGTTTGGCTTCATTAAATCTCTTGCGTCAAATTGAAAAAACTAGAGAGAGATCGTTCTGATTTCTCATCAGGCCACATCTTCATGTGGCCACGTGAACCAATGAAATCAGAGCAAACGGCAGCTCCAGCTCAGCGAGCACAAACGGAAGGGAGCGCACGTTTACAATAACTTGATAATGTCTTGATTCAAGACAATAGTGTGTTCAACGAAGATATTACCTCCAATAAGCCTGAGTCCGCAGGCACATCATCTGAACAGAGCGTTAATAAGCTTCCAGTTCCACCTAGCTCACATGCATGCCCACAGGGCGCTAGGAGGAAGGTCGTGACAGTAGCGCAGGTTCACAGAAGTGACGGCAGCATTTCTACTGTTCTACCAACGGCTTCCAATACTGTTTGCTCACAATCCAACGAATACCATCTAAATTTTCCCCTGCCAGTGAAAGACAACTCACTGGTGAGAACGGATGGACAGAGGAAGCAGAACCAAACACGGGGGAGAAGCAGTACAAGAAACAAGAGAAAATACGAGGAGGAAACAAACAATGTTTACACTATCAAGAAAGCCTTTCAAAAAGTAAGACTGTAGTAGTTAATCTTTCTAAACGTCTGCTTTCTGACAATGAATTAAGTGTTTTAACCAGAGGTTTATCGTTTATACCTGCCTCTGATATGTCTATCACTGATGCTATATTTGATTTAAAGATTTTTACTAGGAATCTAAATTTGAAATTAATGTTTTTAAACACTAATAATAAACAAGAACAAGTTGTTTTTAGGAGACCTAGCACTTTTATACCAAAAATGAATTCTGTTGTAAATGCATTTGAACAGTTATGTATTACTGACTTTTACAAAGTTATAGATAATAACATTAACTTTTACAAGAAGCATAACCTTAGCAAAGATGAACTAGATACATTGAATAAACTTGAGAACGATTTCAGCTTGGTAATTAGACCAGCTGACAAAGGGGGACAAATAGTTGTCTTAGATAAAATAGACTATGATTCATTGATGTATGAAATGCTCAGTGATAATAATTTTTATCAACTTATAAATAGAGTACATGTAGATAAAATGATTTTAGAGATTATTAACTAATTAAGAGCATGCAATTTGAATGCCTTATTACTGATGAAATGGTACACTATTTTTTGGTTTCTAAACCAGTGGTGCCTGTTATACAAGGGCTTCCGAAACTGCACAAGAATAGTACTAGACCACCTATGAGGCCCATAGTTTCTGTAAGGGGATGGTCAACAGAGGCTATCTCAATCTATGTGGAGAAAAAACTGAGACCTGTCCTAGATACTATGCACCATGTCTTGAAAGACACTGAACATTTTTTAAGAGATTTATATGCATTTACTAATCAAGGAACTGCTGATGGTGAATATATTTTGGTTACATTAGATGTTGTCTCCCTCTTTACAGTTATACCCAACACACTGGGTATAGACTTTATGAGAAAATTACTGACAAAAGTTGGCACATATAATGCCACAGAGATTATAGTTATACAAAAATTGATAGCCCTGGTACTCTATAACAACATTTTCATTTTTAATGATAACATCTACTGGCAGAAAAATGGAGTAGCAATGGGCAGCTCTTGTTCAAACAGCTACACCAATATAGTTATGGTCACATGGGAGACAGATTACATTTTTAATAGTATATATGCACCGTACAT
>NC_056739.1:482462484-482547484 GCF_019279795.1 Protopterus annectens
GGTCTTACTCTGTGTTTAGGTCTTATTTAGAAATATGGTGGGTGAAGAACTGTTTCCTTAGACATTCAGTATTACATTTGGGATTTCTCTTCCATCTTGGCAGTCATTTTGCTGGCGTGAAATCTGTTCTCCTTTCATTAGCCATGCTGTATTGACAGCTGTTGGGCAAAAACATAAATTACTGCAACCCGGGCCTATGGTTGAAGGAAGACGAATTAAAACATGAGTGGAAGGATAGGAATATGTATATAGTTATTGTAATTCACTCAGTTTAGCACTTAATCCCAAAAAAGATGTTTTCAGAACTGAGCACATTGGTCAAAACATTTAAATCAAAAGTCCACTACACCTTTTGCTGTTTACTGCTATTAAGTCCTATACTAAGATATCCTTTTTGGATGTTGTAGTGAAGAGGGAGCCTGGTAGTAATAGACTTATTACAAGCCTTTGTAGGAAGGACTGCTACAAACAGAGTTTTGTCCCATCATAGTAGTATGCATCCTAACCACGTGTTTGAGAATGTGGTGAAGGGACAGATGTTAAGGGTCTCAAGGCTACATGTTAAAGATCAGGACTTTGAGTAATTTATTGTGACTGAAGGAAGATTTTGAGGATAGGGAGCATAGGGGACTGAGATAACTAAGGGATATGGATGGTGCCCACCAGCTTAGGAAGGGGTATTGGGAGACTCTTTTATGACCCCCACCCATGATCAGTATAGGAAAGTTAGAAGGGATAACATCATCAGAGTCCCTATGACTTTTTGTAATGATATAAATAAGGTCACTGATGTAATTAAAAAGAATTGGCATATTTTAACTTCTGATTCATCTGTTGAAGTATTAGTTGGCACATATAAGTTTTATTACAGAAACAGGGTGAATCTAAAGAGGTTGTTCTGTTGTCCGGGTAAGTTAGGCAATGGACAATGGGGAGAGGGTACCAAAAAATGTGGCAGTTGTAATTTCTGCCAGTATGTAAGAGAGGGTGATGAGTTTGCTTATCCACAGACAGGGAAGAAATGCTCCTTAAATTTAACTGTGAGCAATGCAGCTCATTCTATTTTGGGAAAACAAACAGTGTCATGAATGTATTGGGGGCCATATGTATTGTACAAGCAAAGGTAATACTGTTAATGCCTTAGCTAAACATGTCCAGATGAAAGGTAATGAACAGAGGTTTTCTTTTATTGTGTTAAGACGTTTTATATGAGAATGTTAGGTTACACAACATTGAAAATGAAACAGAGATGTGAAGCAAGATGGATAGCCAAATTACATTTTCATATGGGGCTAGGCTTAAATGAATTTGTACCTTTGAAACCTGTTTTAAAAGCCAGGAGGAGAGGGAAAAATGTTTACCTTCTTTTGCTGAGTTCAATTATAGTGAGTTCAGCTTTAACTAATTGTTTTATTAGTTTTAACTTGTGATTGGTCTGTGTATTATGAGATTGTTATAAATGTTTAGTAAAGATGTTTTATTAGGGGCTGAAGAAGCCATGATTCCATAGTGAAAGCGCTTACCAGTTTGTATACGCATTAAACTGGGATTTATTTTACCTGCTGTTTGCTGCTTACTTTACCTTTGGATATTTTTGAACTGTGACTACTGCATTTCCACACTTGTTTGTCACAACACTTTACGTTTTAAAGGTATACTCCATTAAAATTTACACTACCTTTGTCTCACTAGAGATGAGTAAAATTACAAAAAAATAAACTGTACTTAAAGAATCTCTCTCTAAAACTTTTTTTAGAATTACTTTTAAAAAATGTAATGTTGAAACATCTTCTGCTTGAGTTTAAAACCCTTAATAGTTTTCCATTTAATCTTGGTGTGTGACCAGCATCCATCTTAATTTATTTCAGCTCTTTAATTTCAAATTGATTGTCCATCCTTCAGCATGATCAAAGGACATTGTCGTTCATAAAAAGGAAATTTCCTGGAATCAATGCGGAGGGTAGAATTTATAGTCTACCCATTTTCTTCATAATATTCATGTCAAGTATTCACTCCTTTATACTACCATCTTAACTGTGCATTGTATACTCCATTCTTTTCTGAAATATCTATGTATCCATAAAAACCTTTACAGTTTTTCTTTCTTTTTGATATTTCACTATATGTATCCATAAAAACCTTTACAGTTTTTCTTTCATTTTGATATTTCACTATATGTGACTGTGAAGGATCTCACACAATTGCATGCTTTTTTTTTTCTGCTTCATAAGTAGTGTTATTTTATACCTTTGTTGCACATGGGGGGGGGGGGGTGCTATATAGATTACTAACTTTTGATTATTTTTTTTGAGGATGAAAGAGCTAAACTTGATTGAATTTAAACTACCATAAAGATGGTTCTGCCACCTTCAGTACATTGCTGTCTAATCAGTGTTTCAAAAGCATGGTCTGTTGCTTGTTGGGTTTCTACAGTAAGTGTTTGTATATGCTTTTCTTTCATTGCTGGGGTAATCATTGTTCTAAAAGTAGGGCTTTTTCCAGTTGGGATTATGCTGTGTGTGTTTAAAAAAAAAAAAAAAAACTAGAGCAAAGTGTACTTGCAGTCTCTGTTCGTGTCTGGTCCCAGGCAAGCACTGTGGAAGTTTAGGACTCTTCTTCTCCCTCACCCTTAGTCAGAAACATAGCATAATATTGGCTTTGGACCTCTGTGAATAAGTCCCAAAAGAACATGAACTCTGTTATTCCCATTTGTTTCTCGCTGTTGATATTTTATAATTTTTCTAAAAGTAACTGTTTCTATTTCCTTTTTCTGCAGAGCGATATATGGTCTTTGGGAATTACAGCTATTGAAATGGCAGAGGGAGCCCCACGTAAGTTTTTATACTTTGTTTATATATTGCTTTCTGAGGCGTTTCATTTAAACTTGCTGTCCAACTTTCTCACCTCAGGCTTTGCTTTCTTAGGTTGTTTTCTTGCGCAGTGGGAAAAAATAGACTAGTGTAGGAACTTCTGGAATAGTGCTGACAGTGTAGGAAGCAAGAACCAGTGTGCTGGGCTACAAGTCCATTCCTCAGAATTATTGAAATCCAGTCACACGTACATGTCTAAAAGGGTTGCACAGTGGAAAAAATACATGCAAAATGGGGAAAAATGCAGAAGTGTAACCCTTAGCACTACAAGGGGTAAAGGCAATGTGCAAGCCATCAGGAAAATAAATCCACTATGGATGAAGCAGGGGAAGAGACTTATAAAAACAGTGGGGAAAAGATGCAGAGTTCATCCCTAAGTCATTGCTTTAAGCTATATGGGATGTCCTGCCAAGGATGGGTCTCAGCTGGCCAGCTTCCAAAGCTTTTGAGCACCTTCCATGCACCCTATCCACTCTTTTCCGCAAGGGCAGCAGGATAAACTCTGTAGCTGTGGCACCAATATGGGAACCTTCTTGTAGCCAAGAGTGCTCTTCTGTGTTGGCTTTAGGAGGTTAACAGTTTGTTAGTGCTTCTAAAAGTATGTGCAAAAAAATGCCTCTTACAGAACTGTGTTTTTCAAAATCAATATTTTTGAAGTAAGTTATTTTTTGTCAAAAAGATATTTTGAACCACTATGGAGTTTTTTAGCGGTTGTCAGTCAAGTTTTGCCTCAGTTTTAAATTGTTGACTTATTTCCTTGAGGTGAACCCCTTGTAATTTATATTTTGTAAGGAAAACTGCAACTTTCATTTTCATTGCTCAGAGCTTGGGCTTTGGTTTTGAGGGATGTCATTTGTAACTTTTACCTTTAAAAGTTTAAATTTCAGTCAGTCTTACCAACTCTGCTCTTAATGGCTAGGCTTGCAAAAGGTTATTGAAGGTATTGCATTTAAAAACTGTACAATACCCAAGTTGCAGTAAAGGTATGATATATTGTGGCTGATTGTACTGTGTTGCTAGCTTTTCTGGATGCCATCTTTGCAGCCAGCTTTTTAAGTGATAGAGCCCCGGATCCACAGATTGCTTTTTTACCCAACCAGCGTGTTCTGAATCATTTGGCGTTCAGTGTCTCTTATTCCAACACACTCCAAGATGTAATAATATATTATCCAAGATAATAACTATTTTTTACCTCCATGTAAAAATTCTAATATAGTACGTTTTGAATCTCTACTGAATACAATGTTAGAAAAGGAAATAGAGGGCTTTATGAATAAAAAGCATACTTATAATCTAACAAAATTGGAATGGGAAAAGTTGCAACAACTGAGTAAAAACTGTAATATAGTCTTTAAACAAGCAGACAAAGGGGGAAAATTAGTTATATTAAATTCTCATGATTATTATAGTATGTGTATGCAACATCTAGATAACAACAATGTATATTGTAAAACTAACATTAATCAGCTATGTCAAGCAGAAAAGGATTTTGAAAAATTATTACAGAAAGGTGTGAGATTACACTATCTAAGTCAAATGGATATAAATAGAAAAATAAATGTAAAGAACAGAAAAATTGCAAAATTCTTTTGCTTACCTAAAATTCATAAAGATCTGAACCGACCACCTGGTCGGCCTATTGTGTCAGCTGGATATTTTACTTATAATCTTTGCATCATGTTACATGAAATATTGATAAAGAAAGTTCTGTTGTTACCTTCTTATATACAAGATTCATATGATTTTCTAAGGAAAATAAAAGATATATATTGGGGTGAAAATATGTATTTTATTACGGTGGATGTAGAGAGTCTCTACACTAATATTTCCCATATTTTGGGCTTGGAAGCTATAAAATGCTTTTGAATGATAGTCCTAAAACATATTATGTCCTGGAACTGGTGGAATTCTGCTTGAAAAATAATTTTTTGAATTTAATGGCACTGTTTATAGACAAGTTACAGGTACTGCTATGGGGCAGCGTTTGCACCAGCCTATGCTAACCTGTTTATGGGGCTATTTGAAAATGAACATCTTTATAGGTTGCCTTTCTTTCAAAATAATGTTCTAAGGTATTTTAGATTTATTGATGACCTAATTTTCATTTGTCATGGGGATTGGGAGACATCAGATAATTTCATTGATGAATTAAATAATAACAGATTTGGTATAAAATTTAGTGACATACAAAAGGGAAATCAGGTTAATTTCTTGGATATTTCGCTTAGGGGCAATAATGGCTTTCCCATATATACTAGTATTCATAGAAAATTTGATGAAATAAGCTGGAAAATGTGGGGAGATAGTTGCCATCCCCCCCATACGTTGTCAGCCATCCCCTATGGGGAATTTTTGAGAATAAAAAGACTCAATTCTGATATTAATATGGCTTTTAGGGAGGCCTATAAAGTGGCTGAGATATTTAAAAATAGAGGGTATAACCCAGATGATGTAGAAAATAGCTTGCATAGAGCCTTTAAACAGAGTAAGGGCACTACTAGACAAAATAACTATCAAAGGAGCAATAAATATGGGACTGAACAGGAGAGAATGTTTTTTGTTACAAAGTACACTAACTTCTCTATGATTGGTAATAAAATCATTATGGAATATTGGAATTTTATTAAAAAGATATAACATCACTGAAAAATATAAAATTAATGACATCATATAGAAAGGGGAAAAATATACAGGACTTTCTGATACACAGCATTTATAAAAGCCTTGCACTAATGAATTAAATGTTGTGAAGAATTTGGGAACATTCCCTTGTGGAAAATGTGCTATATGTAAACATGTTGTAAATGAAGTGAATAAAATAAATGGCAAAATTTTTGTTACAAAAGGCAAATATACATGTATGAGCAAAGGTGTTGTGTATGTCATATTCTGTGATTGTAACAAATATTATATTGGAGAAACAAAAGAATGCTAGCAGATAGGATAAAAGAACATATTAGAGATGTTAAAAATAATAAAATTACTAGTCCTATTGCTGAACATTTTAACTCAGTGCACCATGGAAATATTGAGAATATAAAAGTGTCTGTTCTGGAACATGTTCCATTATATTATAATGATGTTGATAGGCAAAAAAATATGTTAAGACAAAAGGAATGCATTTTGATTATGAAATTTGGGACTTTGTATCCACATGGAATGAACAGAGAATGTAACTGGCAATGTCTTGTTTAAGACTATGACTTTAAATATATTTAAGCTATGTGATTTGATAGTTTAATTATGTAATTGATTGATTACTTGGTTTTTTGTATATATTGCAAGTGTTTTATGAGTTTTACTGTTTTACTCTGTAAAGGCTGTTGGCCGAGGCGCTAGAGAAGGAACTGTTCAACGAAATAAATTTTATTGGAAGGTAGAGCTGGGACTCACTGATAGTCTTTGTTGTTTATATATACACTCCAAGATGTACTTATGACATTACTGAAGCTGTTTCTTGAGCATTGGATATGGTATGTTGTTTACTACACTTGCATTGCTACTTTCTCAGAATATTTGAATCTTTCAAAACTGAGATCCTGTATTCTTCCTTGTATAAGGATTATTTAACCTCCCTCTGCTGAGGTTCCTTTAAAAAGGTGATGAAAAAGAAAAGGTTCTTTGGAAAAAATTCAGTCGGTCAGTAATCAAAATAAGCATTCTTGGCAAGGCAAATAAAATTTCAGTAAAACAATTCCAGGGAGTTTTAAAGTAGATTTTTTTTTTGCCTAGAGCTTGAATTGTCTGTGCAAGCAAACTGAATATATTCCTGCACATGTGTCTTGTCTTGCCCCACCCTGACAAATCATGTAATGCTTTCTGAAAATCTGTGGCTCCATATACCTTCAGACACTTCAGTATTGAGAATATTTTATTCATAGATAAAGTACTAGTCTAACTGCTCTTGCAAGCCATTTTAAGTTTAGACAGATGTTCTTCGTGTTTCGCTGTTGCAGTCATTACATTTGGGGTAATCTGCTGGCAGGTTGCCCTCAGTCGGCCTGAATTCCAAAGTCTTGGGTCCTGCGTTGGTTGCTGTCTTCTCTTCCATGACGTCAGGTCATCAGGGGTATAAAACATGCAGCCGACGCCATTTTCTTTAGTCTTTCTTGCAGCGCAGTGCCCGAAGCAGAAGCATTTCGCAAGTGCCGGTCGGCCGACTACTGAAATATTCGTGTTTGAGTTTCAGAACCAAAGTCTTCACTAAAGCTAAGTACCCAGTTGGGGAAACTTTTTTTTTGTTTTTTACCGATGTCAGAAAAAGTTAATAATTGTATTACTTGTGGAAAGCAAATACCTCATAAGGATTTCCATTTATACTGTATTCCTTGCCTAGGCCCTGATCACAACATGCCTGGATGTCTGTTTTGTGCTAGATTTAACTAACGCACTATTAAGCTTCTGTATATTTTTGTATCCGAGTATTTTGGAAGCAGATTTAACTACCCAGAAATGTCGGCGGATAGTAATCCGACAACTGGAGTACATAAAAAAACGCAAAGAAAAGGACAGAGAAAGGCAGTCGAGATTCAAAACTGATGACTAAGCTTCTAAGCCAGTCACCGGTTCGCCGGTACTTGGTGAGGTGCTTTCGCAGCCCCTGATACCCGCTACCTTCGAGTCGCAGGCCTCTACCGACACCCACGTGGAGTCCTGCATGCCGCAAGATATTCAGGGTATTGGACCGACGGATGTATCTCCCTCAGATGGGTCCGGAGCTGCTGAGCAGGCACCGGCTTGTGAGGGTGTATTCAGATCTCAACATTTGTATATCAAACAGATGACAGCTGCAAAACCAAAAACAAAAGCAACTTCTAAAACTAAAAAACTGATGCATGAGCCACATGCACAGGCCTCTATGCCTAAAAAACAGATGATCAAAATGTCTGAAGACCTTATTACCTTAATCAGGGGTACCCATCCCCCTCTAGATAAGAGGTCTAGGCAAGACACTTACTATGAATCTTCAGATCAGGTTTCTATTTCTTCTGATTCCTCTTCTGATCAGGAATTCTCTAACTCCCTATGAGGATTCTGATGCTGAGGAGTCTATTCCATCTGCATCTCCTCCTGAGGATTATTCATTTGGAGAAACATTGCATACTTTGAGGGAGCATTTTCACTGGGAGAGTCAAGACTTCTCGGAATCAAAAAAGAGGCTTGAGGATTTCCTCCTTCTCCCTCAGCACAGACCTTTAGCCATTCCACCTGTCCTAGACATTGTGGATGTGTTTTCGGAGTCAAGCTTGACTCCTTACCTCCGGCTCCCAGTAAGCCTGACCGATATTACAGGGTCCCTGACTCTCTCAAATTTTTATTCAGAAACCCTGCTGCTGATCCTGAAACTATTTCACTGGGTCCAAAGGGAGTTAAGGCCTCGACAGCAAAAAACCCTACCCCCTCTGACAGAGATTCAAGGGCACTGGACAGATGGGCAAAAAAGGTTTATACATCTGCAACCTTGGCAATCAGGGCCTTAAATTGTCAATTTCATATGCTAAAGTGCCAACATGTTATGGGATTGCTGAAACAGAAAATGATGTTGATTTCAGAATGTACAGAAAATAAAGAATTGCAGGAATTATTGCATGCAGCTGAACAAGTAGGAAAGCGTACTTTGCAATGTGGGTTTGATTCCTTAGAGGCCTCCTGCAGGGCCACAGTTACTGGATCTGTGATTAGGAGGCATGCCTGGTTAAAGGAACAAAATTTGCCTGATCATGTTAAAGCTAAACTGCTAGATGCACCTTTACAGCATGATTCTGTTTGGTATTAAGGCAGAAGAGGTTTTAAAGAAAATGGAAGACAAAGCTAAGTCTATGCAAACTGTTAGACTTTTTACAAGTGCAGACACCTAGATTAAGTAGACACTGGCCTACAAAAAAATTGGTCCTTTCCTGTGTCAGACAGAGCTCAAAAGGGCAAATCCAGACGCCCTAAGGGTTCCAGATACCAGGCGCAAGATTCATAAAGGTCAAAGCAATGGGGCGCTTCTACCTCCAAATCTGCAGGAGATAAACACAAACCTACAGAAAGCAATCCCAATGACTTCCCTCTGCCTATACCAAGCACTTATCTTTTGGCAGCACCCATAGGGGGAAAATTAGCACTTTTTGCTCAAAACTGGCAATTAATAACCCAGGACACGTGGGTACTAAACATCGTATCACAGGGATACAGATTCCATTTCCACACTCTGCCAATGGCAAATGGTTGGCCAGATCTGCCAAAAAATCAATGGGCAAGAGGCACAGAAACAGGTTACGTCCTTCATGGATATGTGGGCCATTCAGATAGTACCAGAACAGGAACAAGGACAAGGTTTTTACTCAAGACTGTTCTTGGTACCCAGAAAGGACAAGGCCTGGCAGCCAATACTGGATTTATAGATTTTGAACACATACCTGGACATTTCAAAATGCTAACTTTGCTGCAGCTTCTGCCCATGCTGGGCAAGAATGCTTGGCTGATGACATTAGACCTAAAAGAGGCATACCTGCATGTCCCAATAAGACAATCGTGCAGAAGATACCTCAGATTCAAGGCTGGCTTAATGCATTACCAATTCTGTGCACTGCCCTTTGGCTTATCTGCTGTGCCCAGGGTCTTTACAAAGTGCCTGGCACCAGTAATTGCGTTTTGCAGACAAAGAAGTATACAAATATATCCTTACTTAGACGACTGTCTCATTCAAGCAGAGAACAAGGACATTCTTCTTCTTCTTGTGAAAAGTCCCCTAACATGCCTAGGGGTACACAATAAATGAAAAGAAATCACAACTGGTACCCTCTCAAAAGATAACATTCCTGGGTGCAAGCTTGAATACAACTGCCCAGATGGCTTACCTCATGCCAGACAAGCAAAGGCAACTGACTACTTACTTCAAACTGATGGCAACAAAGACCCAGTTATCTGCAAGACAAATTCTGCAGGCTTTGGGCTTAATGGCATCCTGCATCCTACTAATTCCATATGCAAGACTGCATATGAGGAAACTTCAATGGTACCTGAAAAGTTTATGGAGTCAACATTCTCACAGTCTGGAAGCAATGACTCCTCTCATACCCTGCCTACAACAGGAGTTTCTATGGTGGGCAAAGGCATGTCACCAAAACTTGGGACGGCCCTTCACTCACCCCCCTGCCAGTCAAACCTTAACAGATGCATAGGATTATGCCTGTGGGGGCCCACATGGCAGGAAGATGCATTCAGGGCATATGGACCCCAAAACAGATGCATCTGCATATCAACCAGAAAGAGATGCTAGCTGTTCACAATGCCCTAACAGCCTTCAAGGACTTAATTCATCCAGGACAACTACTGATAGACGGACAACACCACAGTCATGTGGTATATAAACAAGCAAGGAGGCACACACTCATAGCCCCTTTGCAGATTAGCCATGGCACTGTGGGACAGCTTTGACCTACCAAATACATCTTCAAGCTCAATTCCTGCCAGGAAAACAAAATACACTGGCAGACGATTTAAGCAGAAACTTTATGGATCCTCACGAGTGGAAACTAAATCCACAAGTCTTCAGCATGATAACACAGAAATGGGGGAGCCCAGACATAGATCTGTTTGCCTCTCCTCAAAATTATCAATTGAAAAGATTCTGCACAAGGACTTATCACAGACAAGCATGGAAAGTGGACGCCCTATCCTTCAGTTGGAAAAACCTATCAGTTTACGCCTTTCCTCTTCTGCCTCTTCTCCCCAAGGTCCTCCTAAAAGTCAGACAAGAGAAACCAAAGATGATACTAATTGCCCCGGACTGGCCTGCCAGTATTGGTACCCAGTCCTAAGGAACTTTTCTCAATACCCAGCTTGGACCTTAGCTCAAAGACCTCAACTACTGTCCCAGCAAAACAATCAGCTCCTGCACAATCAACTACAGACACTGAACCTGGCAGCATTGCTGATCATGTAGTTATACAAACAACACCTCTCAGTAAAGCTGTGATGGATGTCATTTTGGAAGCCAGAAGGCCTAGTACTAGAAAATCTTATGCTGACAAATGGAAGAGATTCTGTGCTTTGAATCAAGCACAAGGAACTGATACAGCAGAACCAAATATTCCTCAGATATTACAATACTTAACTGAGATGCTTGACAAAGGCCTATCTTTCTCATCAATCAAAATCCATGCCTCTGCCATTTTGGCTCATTACAATACAGAGCCACCAATCTTTTCTCATCCTTTACTAAAGCAGTATCTTGGAGGAGCCAAAAATTTAAGGCCTCCTAGAAGATCACCATTACCTGCATGGGACCTCAATTATGTGTTGGAAAAGCTCACCCTGCCTCCATTTGAACCAGCTGCTACCGCTGATATAAAGTTCTTATCATGGAAAACAGCTCTGCTACTAGCAATTACTTCAGCAAGAAGAGTTTCAGAGCTACAGGCCCTCATGGCGGTAAAGCCTTTTATCATATTTTACCCAGACAGGGTGTCTCTGAGAACAAATCCTACTTTTATGCTTAAGGTGGTTTCCAGTATGGCTCTTAACCAAACTATTTATCTGCCAACTTTTTATCCAAATCTGCAGAACAAAGGGGAGAGAATTCTGCATTCCTTGGACGTACACAGACCGCTAAGATTCTACTTGAGCAGGACTAAAGCTCTAAGAAAAACTGAGCAATTACTAGTTACATATGCTGCAGGATCAGAAGGAAAGGCTATTTCAATGCAGACAATTTCAAAGTGGATAAGCCACTGCATCCGTTTCTGCTACTTACACCATGGTAAACCTGTGCCCAAGGGCATTAGGTCTCATTCCACCAGAGCTGCAGCTACTTCAGCAGCCTTTCTCAGAGGAGTACCAACCAAAGACATTCTAGAGACTGCTACTTGGAGTTCTGTTCACACCTTTGCAAAGCGTTATCATTTCCCTTTCTACTCTACGTCCAGGGCAGGCTTTGCCACAGCAGTGCTGCAGGGCCTTATGGCCGCACCTAATGCTGTTTAGCTCCAGCCTCCCAACCATAGCTTTGGGATTCTACCCAAATCTAATGACTGCAACAGTGAAACGCGAAGAACATAGTACAGTTGTGTACACTTACCATGAATGTAGATGTTCGAGTGTATTCACTGTTGCAGTCCATGTTACCCTCCCGCCATCCCCCTGTCATTCTGGAGTTTATCTTTCCTTCTCTATCTTCTAAAACCTATGTAGTGTATTTGCTTGTAGATGAAGGTAAAGTTTATATTGATGCATGTATGTATGTATGTATATAATTTTTTTTTTTTTTTTTTGCTACCTTTTTGGGGGCACCTGACATCGGGATCAAGAAAAACTAAAGAAAATGGCATCGGCTGCATGTTTTATACCCCTGGCGACCTGACGTCATGGAAGAGAAGACAGCAACCGACGCAGGACCCAGGACTTTGGAATTCAGGCTGACTGAGAGCAACCTGCCAGCAGATTACCCCAAATGTAATGACTGCAACAGTGAATACACTCGAACATCTACATTCATGGTAAGTGTACACAACTGTACTTTACTTTTCTCTTTAAAGGTGAGAATCAAATCCTGCACCTTGTCTGTGAGGTAAATGCCTTAACTATTATCCCAACCCCCAGTCCTTAAATTGCCATGGAAATGTTCAGGATTGAACAGAGGACCTTGTATATGCAAAGCATGCACTCTACCACTGAGCTACATCCACTCATTTAGTTGCTTAATAAGCTGTTCACTTGTGAGGATATTAAGAATCCTAGCCTTACATTCCCATGTTAACATATAGCCCTTTTATTTTGCAGTGCAAATATCTGCACTGCGGTGGTGGTGCTGCGGTAGCGTTGTCGCCTCAGTTGGACGTTGCCCATTCGATTCTGAGCGTCTTCTGTGTGTCAACATGCGTGAATGGGTGTTCCTTCATTGAAGGTTGTGCGTTAGGCCCGGCAAGCCAGCACGTAAAAATCTACTGCCAATCATTAGCGGACCGGCGTTCTGCTGTGGCGACCCCTAACCGGGAAAAGCCGAAAGACACACCAACATTTTGCAGTGCAAATATCTAAAATTGAGCATAACAGCAGGTATATGTTGGAGGTAATTACATGTTCCCCTATCCATGAGAGCTGCTTTTGCTAAATCAGGGGTGAATTTGCCTTTACCCATCCATTTGTTTAAATTGCATTTGACTAGAGTAGGAAAAGTACAGTAATTTATGTGGAGTACAAAACTGTTCCATAAAGAAGGTATTCTCAGTGATACATGCCTGTCCCTCAAGCATATTCTGTTAATTTTTGCAAGAGATTGAGGTCCTTTATTGGGTGTTTTAAGATATTGTTTGCAAATGTGTAGCAGGTGCAACAGAATAGGGTCTGTTATAGTTATATGCACTAGGCGGAGGTCACCCCTCAGTAACCTATTTGATACCCGGAAGAGGGACAAGACTTTAAGTTGGTTTGCATAATTTATGATTTGTCCTCTTGGTATTTTAGTGAAGTGTTGTGGTCATTTCTGTTATAACAACTATTTGGACTAGTACATATCAAAATGGGCATTGTATTCAATGGTCAGCTTAAGTTCCAATACAGTGGAACAGTTGCATCCCTAGCTTTGGACAGTTATACTTTTAGATATAAGCTGGGCAATGAAAAAGGACTTTTTTAAAGGACCGTTAATCAGCATTGGTTCACAGATGTCTTAACTGTAGGATCAATTTTCTGGGGGTATTATCAGTGTGATTATTACAAGGGGAGTTGTGCTTTCAGAAGGATGCAGTTATATATTTGTTAACATTTAGTTTGTCTTTGTTTGGGGCAGACCCTGTTGTAGTATCTTGGTGTCTTCTGGGGAGTTTAGAATGGTTTCAGGTTTGCATTTAATCTGTGAAGTTGGTTAGCCCTGAACCCTTAACAATAAGCTTTGGCCTTCGAGAAGTAAATGCCAAAGGGAAGTAGCCCAAGGCCTGAACCTTGGTACTGCACAGTGAAAGGTCTTTTGGAGGGAGGCAGAGCTGTCCAGTCTTGCTTTTTGTGTTGTGTTTTTGAACCGGTTTAACATGAACTCTTGTGTTTTTGCAGTCTAGGTGAGTTAATGTGCTACTCATAAGTATGGGAGATGTCTAATGGCTTTCTGTGGTACAGGTATGCAGTGTGCACTGATTTTTTTTCCCCTCATTCATTTTTTCAGTGTCTTTCAAAGATGTCTGTCATGCTAAGTGGGTAGGATCTGACCTTGACGAACCCGAACTGGGTGCATTGAGGTTTTATAGATTACCTTTATTCCTATTAATTAGGCCCATAATGATCCTTTTTATAACTCTGTGGATGAGGCTGATCAGGCTTATGGGTCTTGCATTACTTGAGTCCTTTGAAACTGCAGTTTTGTGCAATGGAATAATTACTGTCCATCTGGCACACAGCCTGTTTTGAAGGTAATTCTGCTGTAGGTTCTGTCTGGTCCTGTTTTAGGATAACCATTAGAGTACCTGGTATGTTGCACAGTCCTGGAGATGTAATGTTCTTGGTCTTAGTGCCTTGAAAACCTGTTCATGGGTGATTTGAAGTGGGGTTGTAGATTGAGTTGGAGGGGGTAAAATTTGAGCTGAATTTGTCCGCTAGTAGGTTTTGTCTTCTGGGCCCAAGTACTATAATTTACTATTAGCACCACACAGCCCTGGGCATTATTTCTAAAATTTCAAACACCATTAAAGATGTGTGGCTATTTTATGTCATATCTGATTTTGGTTGATTTGATCAGGATCTGGAGTTCCTTATTTTAGTAAGTGTTTTTGGTTTCTTGAGAGCTGGATTCATTTTTGTGTGGGCTGAGTGGTTTTATAGAGCTTGGTTATATTAAGGTTCCACCATAGGGATTCATTTTTTACTTTAGCTTTGTACTAGATCCCAAAGGGGACAGATGCATCTCTGCAATTATGTGCATAGTATTTGCAGTAAAAGATTTCACATAAGCATTGGGATCATTGAGGTAGAAAGAGCTTTAGAATGCAGTGAGGTCATCACTCAATTTTAGTAGATATGCTTACTCAGTCTATGAATGCTGATGTATTGGATGATGCTTCATGTTCCTTTCTTAAGTTGGTTATGACCAACTTGTGTTCTGATTTGAGCAGGGAGGAGATTACCGTAAGTGGCGTGTTGATGTGGTCTACGTTTGTAAAGACAGTCCAGGATTTTATCTCCCTTGGTTGAGGTATGGATTAAACATCCAGGAAGTTTTTATTTATGAAGTCCATATATCTCTATAGGCATATGTTTTTGTTGGCATGTCTCCCATTTGATAGAGGGGCAGTTGAAGTCTCTCCCATGAGAAGCATGTTTGGTGTAATATGGGGGCTCTATACTGGTTTGTAGGATATATGGGCTGATGGGAACACAGATGGGGTTCTCTAGTTAGCTGTGATGTGATAGTGGGCTTTGCTTTTATTAAGTTCAGTGTGCAGGAGTTCCAGGCTGCAGTCTTGTCTAAAGAATCTAGAGGGAAGATGTTTCTTTTAGATGGATACTTAAGCCTTAAGTGACTTCATCTAATGCCGTTGGTCTGTAGGACTTGTAGGTTTAGAAGTGCTTTCACTGGTCTTTAACCATGTCTGTCTGAAGTTGCATATAACTTTGCTTTTCAGGGTGTGGAGTTTAACACGCCTTGCCTTGAGCAGCAATACGTTAACATCCTGATTCTGTTTATTTTGGAAGTCTTGGATGACTGACATTGCCTGAAATGGCATTATGGGAGAGGATAATGGACAGTGTTTTAGCCAGTATATGAATGCTTTGTGTGGGAGAGGTGCAGGCCATCAAAATTGTTAGGGCTGTATTCCATCTATTCGCAGTCTGATGAATACTGCACCCCGTTTGAATGATACCAGAAGTTATCAGTTTTGTCAATTCTTTGTTTATATTGTGGCATAATTTTTGGGGAAGATGGTATACTGTCAAGGATCGGTTCATAATTTCCTCAGACGTTCTCAGCGAGCTCCATCCATTGGCTTTTCATATAGTCTAGTGAGGTACATGTGTCATTTACACCCACACGTACAGTGGCACTGTCATGTGTACTTGTGGTGCAGAGACTTGAATGCTTACAGTGTGTGGTGAATTTTGGAACCTGATAGCTAGCTGAGCAAGTTTCTCCACGTCCCGCCATGTGAGTAGTGTATCTGTACGACTCACTATGGTATTGTTTAATAATTTGGATACAGGATTGTGTGAAGATTTGCCTTACGGGCTTTTGACTTTAGACAGTGTGACTAGTGGTTTTATGTTACATGGTGGGGACTGCTTGTTTTGTAAATTTGTGAGGTTACTGAGGGAACTTGTTTCCAAGGTTACATGTTGGAGGCCTTTGTGGTGTAGATGGGTAGGTTACTTTTAAGCCACTCCACATAGTTAGGTCTGTGTTTGATTTGAGTTATGTATGATTGGTTTAGTGTAGTACTAAGAGTTTGTGTAGTGGCTAGGTATGAGAGCTTTTACCTCATTTAACATGAAGTAACTACGTCTCTCGCACACTGTTTAAACTGCAGTCAGTTGCTACATTTATCTAAGGATGCCCATTCCAGCTAGGCTGGTTAGAGATGTAAAGCACAAATCCATGATGCAGTTGTTTACTAATGTAAACTGAAGGGGGGGAATTGGTACCCACGAGGTTAGGAGTTGATTAACTGAAGTACAGTCACTGTCTAAAATGAACAATCTGTCTAGTCCAAAAGGAACAGTGTTGGTCTACACACAAAGATAGAAATCTCTTCAGAAGTTATAGTGCTGTGGATAAAACAAACATGGAATAAAAAAACAAGGTAAAGAAAAAAAGATATGGTTATGAAGTAATGGGAATTAGAGGGGTTGACAAAGGTTAAAGTATTGCAGAATAAGGGGAATCTCCCAGAACAAGAAGTGCAACTACAGAGTGCTAAAGAGAAAATAAGGGAGTATCTGGATATTATGCATGACTAAAGAGATTGCTGTTAAGCAGCTATTTTTTGATAACTCCATTGCGCAGAAACATTTAGCACAAGACCTTGGCAGCAGAAAGGGTTGTTGCCAAACTTAGGCGCCTATGACGAGAAAAATAACCAGAGATCCTGTAGAGGTTTTAGAAATTCTTGACATTTCATGAAAATTTGTATACAGTAGAGAAATGTGGAAGTAAGAGAGAACACAAATGGAAATAATTTATCTAAGACTTAAATATGCCAAGGTTGGAGGTAGATGAGGCTGAAATTTGGGAAGTTAGGACTGAAGAAAGTGAAAGATCTGGAAGATGTTTTTTCTGTGTTTTTAAAAGGAGGGGACGCAGCAACAACTTGGAAGAAAGCTGTGATGGCTGTGCTAAAGGAAGGTTAAGGCCCATCAGATTCTGCTTCATACAGACCCTTTTCTGTTTTAAACCATTACTATAAAATGTGTACACTAGCTGAAAGAATGTCAAACATGTTGCCAAAACTTACAGGTATGGATCATTTTTGGTTTGTGGCGGGAAGGCAAACCTTCAGCATTACCAGAACAATGACCCAGAGGGAAGCATAATGGAAAGAAAATAGTGCTGCTGTTGGGTCTTGATGCAGAGAAAGCATTTGCCTGAGTAAGAGGGAATTTGAGTCTGGCAATGGAAGCATTTGCAATCCCTGATACACTAAGATTAATTAGGAAGATATATGAAAGATTGGAGGTAAGAATTAGTGAGAGGGTTCCTTTTTGAGAAATTTAACAAGTGAACTGGGAAGGAGTGTTCTGTTTCTCACTTTATTTTATATTGTGAGCCCTTGTCAGGAAAATAAGTGACTCAAAATACAAGGATATAATTGGTGTGGTAATCAAGAAAAGTTGGCCTTATTTAAAGATATTATTTTTGTATCTGATAAGTCAAGAAAGGGCCGTTTTGGTGTTATGGAACATTTTGAGTTGGTTTAAAGTATTTTTAGGATATAAAATTGATGGATGCAGCAAAGACTTTAGCTGTAAATTGTGTACCCACCCACAAATTTGGTTCAGCAGTTCCCATACTTATGGGGACATAAGATGAAGTATTTAGAAGGAGAGATTAAAAAGGCTTCTGTTATGGCAGCTAAGCATATGTGGGAAGAGACTAAGCAAAAGATAATACAAAAACTGAGACATTGGAAGCTCTTTATGGGATAGTAAGATCCAAGTAGTGAAAATATGTGGTCCCTTTAAATTTATATGCATGTCGGGCATACTTTTATCAACAAGTGAAGTTGTGGACAGTTTAAGGGTTGAGGGAATTTGTCTGGGAGGATAAGAGAGGGCAAGAGTGAAGTGGGATGATTCGATCCTTCCAGGAGAACAAGATAATTTTAGGATTACATGATTTGAAGGGATATTTTAGAGCTGCACAGTTGCATACAAGTTCAAGAAATAGTATGATTTTGGATGCAGATCTTTAAGGAGAATAATTTCCTTCTAGAATATGCATATATTATCCAGAATTATTTTGAGACCTAAGCCAACTGGAGAGTGGAGTAAGTAGGTTTTACTGATATAAATGACTACAAGTAGGGGTAGAGAAAATGGGGAAGAGGGGGCTGGAATTTGCTAGAGAAAACTGCCAAAGGAACCAAGATATTGGGAACATTTAACTAGAGAGGAAAAAGTCAGTGGGATGAGGCAAAGATGATGATTGGCCTTCAGGCTTGAGATCGCCTTCACTGCCAGAGATTCCTATCAGAGTATAGGAAAATTGAAGGGATAGGGTAATCTTAAGTAAAATGTCTGCTCTGCAGGGGGTTTAATACAGTCTAGAACAGAAGCTGCTGTTGCATGGCTAATTAGTAGGGCATATAAAATATTGCATAACTATAAGAATCAATTAGGGGAGGTCATTAAAGATTGGGAAGAGACTGGAAAAGCAGTTTACAAGAGAACATGTGTGGCTCCCAAGTATGCAGCAGAATCCAAAATGTTGAGGATCTTTGCTTGAAAGAATTTTTATACCCAATGCAGACTTCAAAGACATTTTCTTCAGGTAGATAGCAAATTGCTAGGAGTTGAAATAGACAACCATCTCAAATTTGACATTCACATATCCATGACCATAAACAAAGTCCACCAAAAACTTGGAGCCTTATACAGAAATATGCAACTCCTCACCAAACCAGCTAGGATTTCAGTTGCAAATTTGCACCTTATCTCCACCATACTTTATGCCTCTCCAATATATACCAACCTAAGGCAATGCGATCTAAATAAACTCGAGACCTGCTACAACAAAATCGCCAAATTCGCCACTGGCGCATCCTACCACAGTCACCACTGTCTCTCACTTACTGAACTAGGCTGGCTAGAACTCCCTCACCTTCTTCAATGGTATCAACTCACACTCGCCCACAAACTGGTTAACCATCCTCTAAAGGTCCCATCCCTCCAGTATCTACTCCAACCCTATCTTACCACCAGACCACTACAATCCAGCAACAAAAATCAAATTACAGGTTACTAGAGCGAATAACACTACTGGAGAAGCACTATTCTCAAGCGCTAAAGCCAAATTATGTAACACCTTCCCCCTACAGTAACCTTTCTACCATCATGCACCCACTTCAAAGCTTTACTTAAAGCGCACCTAAAAACATGCTGGCTATGCCCTTGTAACTCTCCCCTCTAACTTCTCCCAACTCCATCTACCCTCTACCTCTCTTCCACCCCACAAACTACCTTTGATTACAGCAAGCTCTGATACTTCCATGCCTATCTACTTATTATATGGCAGCAACTTCTTATTGTAACAATTGTTAATGTCTGCTATGACTTCGTGGATAGAACAGATGCTAGTTATCTACTGAATGTACTATGTTCTTCATCTGTAACTATGTAATATTTTAATTTGTGGAGCTTTTCTCCCTGGGCCTCTGCTGAAAATGGACCTGCGCCCAGTCGGACATTCCAGGTCAACAAATGTAATTAAATAAATAAATGTTGGAGATGTGATCTGGAATAAAGAGGTACCTGGGGACTTGTGTTTTGGGAATGTAATGAGTTGGCAGATAATACAAAAATTCCCTACAGAGTACTCTGTTAGGCATTTGCTTGCCCAATATTCCTAACAAAGGATGGGATTTTTTTTTTTTTTGAGCTGGGGTACAGGATCTGAATCGCCTAGATGTAATAATAGCCTTGATGATGAGTTTAATTCTGTCTGCCAAAAAAGCAGTTACTAGAAAGCAGAAATCAAAGGGCCATATTCCAAGAGAGTTTATCTCCATGCAGATCTGCCCTGATTCCAAAAGACTTGCTTTCAGTGTAAATTGCCTACTTTGGTTTAAGGCCAGCAGGTTTACACAGGGGGCCAGATTGCAAAACACTTGCGGTCAGCCTGCTGTCGGTGCAAGTGCTAGCTTGCACTGCGATGGTCTTTTGGAATCTGGCCCAAAATGTAAGCCAACTGTATTTGAAATATTGAATATTACATACAAAATAAACTGGAAGGGGGGATATTTAGAAAAGGGAAGGCACAAATTACAAAGAAAGAAATAGAAATTGTGCGAACAATATCTGCAGAATAATGTTAGGGAGAATGAGGTTTAAAGGAAGACAAGAATTCAGCAGTAATATTAGACTGATTACAAAGAAAAGTTGGCACATATGATGCATGTAAATGGAAAATGTTAGTACTGTTTCTATTTTCAGATAATTGCCTTTGTCTTGCGTAGTAATTTAATAAAGATGTTTAAAAAAATCTTTTTGTACACATGTGGAGCAACACTTTTTCGGTCAAACCAGGTGCTCTTTGGCCATGCAGAAAAGCTAAAAATACTTAGATGAGCCCACTAGTCAATAGCAAAATAGTCCACTTCAAGGATTTACAGCCAAGGCCTTTAAATGGCTAGGTCCTTTCTCTACTCACTAGTGTGCAATCCAATGAAAATCTTGTACTACAAAGTAATAAAACTGCACATACGTCACAATAACTCCATAAGAATACAAAATGTACTTATTCCAAGTGTTTCAGTGCTGCTGAAGTCAAATCTTTTAATTTGCCACAATCAGTGAGGTCGCTCGGAGTATATCTGCTCAGAGAAGTGCTCCAATTTGCAGTGGAATTAAATTTCTTTTCTGAGGCTTTTATTTCTTTAGTTACTTGACAACTTTCTTTGTCTAATTTACTTTCAGGTTCCTAGCTTGTCCTTCAGTGTGTTAACAAGTCTCTCTTCAGGGGCTTGGATTGTATAATCCTTTGCAGGGGACAAGACAGTTACTTTTCCATATTCAGAAACTGCCTTGTTCTGGCAGAATATTTCACAGGTTAAGAATTTTTCTCCAAGTTAAATCTTGAAGACCTATGGAACTAGCAATACAATTTGAAAACCATAAATGTAAAAGATAATGGCTCTAATAAATGATTGTCATTTTAATTTGTTCCTCAACAAGTGGTTTCAGATATGATCGACTCTGCCACTTTGTCTAGATTGTAGGATTCAACTCTTGAGCTCCTCCCTTACCCATATTGCCCCTGACCACTGTATTACCTATGATCTCGTTTGCTCAGGATTGCGATCTCTTGAGCTTGGTTTGGGTGTAGTGAGCTTAAAAATTTAAAGATTTTGTATTTAAGTCTTATTTCCTGATTGTTAATAGTTTCTCCCTTGTATATTTTCTAAACTTTTCAAGTTACCAAATTTAAATTCTTTCTTAGTAGTCCTCTAACCATTGTTAACCTTTATTCCTGTCTTACCTTGCTTTGAGGTATTTTTTAGTTCTATTGCTAGCATAAATCTGTCAACTGTTAAACTTTCTCCCTTGTTTGTAGGCTTTCTACTTTGCATTGTTGTACTGTATGGCTGAAAAGCCTACTGGATTTAAAAAGTACACTTCCTGTGGGCATAAGATCCCCAACTGTGATGCCCACAAGAAGTGCATCTTTTGTCTAAGCGTGGCATACTTGGACGACACCTGCTCCGTTTGTGTTTATACCAGGGCTGTTACTGACAGGAGGAACAAGCTGTTTGTTGTAAAAGTCCTCCTTCATCTGATACTTCATCTGATACTTCAACTTCAGGGGCTCAAACCCCTTCTCATAAATCTAAGGACCCCAGGTATCACCAAAAACACTCCTCTGCGTGGTGTAAGTCGGGGCTTCTTTCTGAGCCACCTAAACAAATTTTCAGAATTGAGATCCAAAGTCATTGTATCAGACATCTACTGTTGCCAAGTCTCCTTGGCTCTGTAATCCAAGGTGTTCCCTGGAGATGGTATTCCCAAGGTTGAGGTCCCCTTACTTTCACGAGACCCCCCCACAAATGTCTTCCAGACCACTTTCCACTTCCTCTGTTAGGTCCTCCCAAAGTCTTTGAGGCAAAGGCGGATAAGATAATTCTTCAGAACACATATCCAGATGGGGGTCTTGCTGGCTGCGTCTGCCATCAGGCCGTGATCCTTAAACATTTTTTCTAGCCTGTTATCACTCTTCTAATTTGACCTGCCATTTCGGAGCCCTCAGGTCAGAGAACAGAGTTGAACTGTTTGATCCAACAATTCTGTCATCCACTCCAGCAACTATCCTGATATGATTTTCCCATCTCCTGAAAGCACGATATTTCTTGGAGGCAAAGCATCATCTTCGGAGCTGTTGCCTCCCCTCTGGGCTTCTACATTGGACAGTTCATCTCTGACTCCTCCCTCTGGCTGAGAGCCGGGGAAGCCTTGTATAGTCTGTGCCAAGAGTCTTGTCTCTGGTCAGATTGCCCTCTGCTTCTCCTGGCCCATCCGCCTTTGATGTGGTGGATAGGGTTTTCTCTCACCCCAGAGTAGTTTAGACTGTTGTACCTTCAGATCCAGTCCCTGTTCCCTTTGGGTCCTGTCTGAGTCTACTTATCCTGCACCTCAGGGACAGCCATCCCATATGAGCTTCCAAGCCGTTCCCACTAGGGAACACCCCACTTCTGACATCTCTCTAGAGCACCCCACTGAAGAGAGTCCACATGCAAGAGGAGGCAATTGCATTCCCTACAGGAATACGTCACAGAAGACACTGATTTTGATGAGGGGGAAGGGTCCCCTAGATATCTACCTGAGGATGCTAAGTTTGGATACTTCTTTGAGCTCTTTCGCCAGAAAGTTGGTTGGTCTTCCCAGACCCCTTCTTAAGACGCCAGGTCTGGACCTTCTACAGCTTAGGGTTAATCCCCCTGCTGAAGAGCTTATAAACCTCGTCTCCCACAGGGCATAGAAGGAACTGCACTCCATGTAATCTGTCTCCAAATGTCTGGACAAAATTTTGAGTGCCCCCCTCCGACAGCCCTGGACCAAGGGAATCCCTGTAGATGGCATGGTTGTGGCAGCCACCAAAAGGGAGCTGGCTGAACAGATCTACATTATCCATCTCCCTAAGAGGAGTCTAGGGAGTTGGGCAGGTATGGGAAGTGAGTGTATGCTTCAGTGAACTTTGCCTTATGGTCACTGAATTACCTGGCACATTTCACTAGGTTACAGAGGGACTTGGATAAGGAACTCTCTAACTCTACCCCTGGGCCCATGTCCACAGAGAAACCAATGTCTTTTTCCTCCTGACTGGCCATCCTGCAATCCATTACAAATGCATCCATGAGGTTAATCTTGCACACAGCTGTAGGTTCTTTATGGACAGCTATTCAGGCATAGCAGTTAGGAGACTTGCCCGGGTGCAGTTGTGCAATTTTTGCAGACCCATTCAAGGCGTCATTCATAAATGCTCCTTTTGATGGATCTTTGGACTAACTGTGAGATGCTTTCCCACAGTGAGCAAGGTGGAAAGACCTCGGTCTGCCATGGGACCCCACTTTTCTATCTTGCAGAGACCCTTTTCTAGGAATCAACGCGGTGGTAAAAAGATGCAGTTCTGGAAATCTCAGACCTTACCGTGAGTCACACACACACATTTTTCCCCAAAGACAGATAGGGAAATAGCTACAACGGAAGACGCTGCCCACGTGGCAGAGGGGGTCTGCAGAATCAAGGGTCTTCAGATTCCTTCTGTGACAGATCCTTTCAGTTATCCTGAAAGGCTGTCTGTTCCTCTGTAGAGGCAGTTTGGGGGGGGGGGTCACACTTGTCCTTGCACCTAAACGCCTGGATAGCCATCACGAAACATTCTTGGAAGTAAAGGATCATATCCAGAGGATGTTTCATTCCCTTTTTTACAAGCTCCCCAAAAGAAAAGAATATCTCCCTGATGTTCCACCCAATCAGAGGGAGTTAGCAGCTCTAGAGCTTCAAAATCTGCTTGACAGTCATCCAAGAGGTCCCCCCCCCCCCCCCCAGACCAAAGAGGATCCAGAATTTACTTAAGGTTCTTTTTAGTGCCAAAGAAAACAGGAGACTTGAGACCCATTTTCGATCTCGGTTATCTGAATCAGTTTTTAAGAATGCCAAATTCCAGATGATCATGGTTCAGTCCATTCTGCCTCTCCTGCAGAAGGACAACTGGAGGTTTACCATCATAATGTTGACCGGTGGATAGTTGAGCAAGTATGTATGAAAGGAGTGCGGCAACATCCCAAAATTGCGAATGGCAAAATCCCGTCCCCTTTTTGACCCATGTTAGCGCTTGTTTTTGGGTGTAGAGCAGTTGGAAATGTTGATTTCTGTGTTTTTGCTGCATTTTGACCATTTGACATTACGAGATTTGCAGACAAAAGTTACTCATATGCAGAGTCGAGCAATGTGTGCTCGACATTATGATAGTAAACCCAACTGAATGTGCTGTGTTGATCTTCAAGATGTGTACTATCATGTCAAAATGAACAGGTGCTCTTGAAGATACCTATGCTTCTGGCTGGGAGGTAGGCATTACCGGTTCAGAGCACTGCACTTTGGTCTCACCACAGCCTCCAGGGTGTTTAAATGTATGGCAGTGGTAGCATCTAAGATTGGATTAAGTGCATTTCCTTACTTAGATGACTGGCTGCAAACTGCATTGACCAGGCATCTTCTGGAAAGAGCCAGGGATTACTTGCTTCAGCTGTCTCACTCTCTGGGAATTGCTGTCCATATGACCAAGTCACAACTTCAACCATTTCAGGTCTTGGGAGTTTATAGGTGTTCGTCTAGACACAGGTCAATTGTCTAGCTCTCCTGCCTCAAAACAAGAGTTCTTACTTTTAAATTGTATGTCACAGGTTCTTTCTCATCCTTCTCCTGCAACAAAAATAGTGCTCTTAAGCCCTAGGCTCTGTGGCTGCTGCAGTAACTATAATACCTGCTGCTTGTTCTTCATATGAGAATTATTCCGTGGACTCTAGCACTGCAGTGGTCTTCATTGATATCCCTTATAACATCCTATAAAGTTATCACAGGTTTGCAGAAAATCCCTGTTATGGTGGTTACACCTCTAAGAGATTTGTCAAGGGTGTCCATTATTCTTCCTCCCTGAATGTCGCATTGACCACGGATGTCTCCTGAGTGGGGTGGGGCATGTAGTTTCCAGAAGTGACCAATTTCCAAATAAATGTCCTGGAGATGAGAGCAATGCTTTTAGCATTGCCAGCCCTTCAGAGCTCTCTTGCATTAGGAGCTATTGCTGTTCAAATGGACAGCATGTCAGTACTCAGAGACCTCAACTAGCAGAGGGGATCCAGGTCTTATCCCCTTTGCCGAGAAGCAGTGAGTTTGGCAGTGGGCAGTCTCCTCCAACCACTTTCTTGTAGCAACTCACATACCGCAGAAGTCCAGTATCTTGGTGGACAAGCTTAGCAGGACCATCCTGATGCCTCATGACTGGTCTCTCAATCTGTGGCAAATATCTTCCACAAATGGTGTCAACCATGCTGTGACCTATTCACCTCTCCTCAACAACAAATAATGCAGCAGGTTGTTTGCTCTAATTCCCCCTCAGGAACATTTACTGAGAGATGCTCTAGTCTATGTTTGGCCATCTGGTCTCCTTTATGCTTACCCTTCCCTGCCTCTAATCCCAAAGTTTCTTCAGAAAGTGCTCTGGTTGAGGAGCAAAGTAATCATCATTGCCCCCTTCCGGCCTTGACAAGTGTGGTTCCCCTTCCTAAGGTCTCAATTGGTATGTCCTCCATTGATACTGGATCCTAGTCCAGACTCCTGTTACACCAGTCACAGATGTTTCATCTGAACATTGCAGGCCTCAAGTTGATCACATGGTTTCTCCAATTCCAGTGATGGCTGGGCATCCCAGGCTTTCTTCCCCAGTTTGGCAAAATCTTTTTTCATCTCACAAACCTATAGCTCGGAAGATTTATAAGAGTAAATGGAAGAGGTTTTCTTTTTGGGCTCATCAGAGAGAGTTGGATCATTTCACTGCTCCACTCTTGTCTATTTTAGATTTCCTTGCCTCTTTCAAAATGGGGCAAGTTTCTCCACCATCAAGGTTTGGTTAGCAGCTATCTCCAACTGCCATATCGGAGAAAATGCTTTTCCCTTTGCTTCATCCAAGTTTTGCAAGGCCTTTCTTAAAGGTACCTTTTTACTTAGACCACCCCCAGTTAGGAAACCCACTCCACTTTGGGACTTAACTTTGGTATTAGATTTTAATGAATTCACCTTTTGAACCTTCACCTAAAGTAGACCTTAGGTGTCTGTCTTGGAAAATGTTTTTTTTCTGCTGGCCATAACTTCAGCAAGACAAGCTTCTCAACTCCAAGCTGTCTCTTCGAAACCACTGTATTTGATTTTTCACACTTTACACACTAATCCTTCCTTCCTTTCTACCAAAAGTTGCCACTGAAACAACTATCAATTAAGTGATCAGTTTATCAGTTTTCTTTCACAGAGTTGTCAGTAAAGAAGAATATACCTTTCATCTCAGATGTACATAGGCAACTTCGCTTTTACCTTCACAGGACTAAAGAATTTAGTAAACCGATCAATTTTCTCCTTTTCTAGCAATAAGATGGGAAAACCAGTCTCCAAAACTACACTAGCCAAATGGAAAACAGATTGTATTTCCTATGTCTATTCCTTGAGAAGGCCTATCCTTGTCAAGATGACCAAAAGTGCACCTCAACTAGGTCAGTAGCCATGTCAGCTGTCTTTTGGGCTAGAGCCTCCATTGATGACATTTGTGCAGCTGCTCCATAGTCAAATGCTCATACTTTTATTGCTCATTTCAAATTGGACATCTGCAGAAACAGAGTTGCATTAAGTTCTGCTGTTCTATGGAACATCCTTCCATGAGGGCCTGCCAAGGTTACCGTAGCTGGGGACTTGTCCCCATTCATTGAGGAACAAATGGCAATGACAATATCAGATATACAAGTTATGTACTCAAAATAACTATGCATCTGTGTTCTCCACTTTCATTCTTCAACCCCTCCCATCCCCCCCATCCATGTCTTTGAGAGAGACCTTACGGAATAATTGGTAGAAGCCGTAGTTTGTTCCTGTTCGAAATCCTGATCTTTCAGCTGTTTTCTGTTGTATCAGTATTGAGGTACTTTGTTGTGATACTGTATAATGGAAGCAAACTCGATTCAAGGTTACACTGGTCAAGGGGCATTGTGGGTAAGGGAGGAGCTCAAGAGCTTGATCCTAGAATCTAGAGAAAGTGGCAGAGTCCGATCCAAGGATCAGATCGAACACATTCATTGAGGAAGAATGAAAACGGACAACACAGATGCATAGTTATTTTTCTATGCTTTGAGCCATCCATTATCTCCAGACCCCTGCTAGAATTCACTGACAAGGTTGCAATTATGTACTTGAAGAAACTGAGTGCCAAGGTCCATCCCCCTTTGTAGACTGCATTTCCATCTGTGCAAAACATTGTTGCAAACAAGCAGAGCAAGACCAGGATAGACCCTTAGGAATGTCTGTTGCTCCCGGGGTCTTCCAGAAATTGGCCCATCTGTGGGGAAATTCTCGTAAATCTGTTTGCCAGCATATAGACGGCAGAGTTTCTGTTGGAGAAGACTTTCAAGAATCCCTGGGAGAAGGAGACGTTGGAGAAGGAATCACGGAAATGGTCTTGCAATCCTTTGGTACCAACACCAAAGCTACCGAAAACTTTGGATCTGATTTTATTACCTATGCAAAAATATTTCAGGCATGGGCAGTAATGTGTACCAAATCATTTATTCCCATAAGTAACCAGGATGTTCTTGATATCTAAACTATTGCTTTAATTTAGTTTTGTAGTCTATTTCATCCATCAGCTACTTTCTCAGAGAACCAATTAGTATACCTAATTCCTATATAATCTTCTACTTGGTTTGTCTGGTCATTCTCTTTGGTACCTTTTGGGTAACCACAAACATTCCTAGAAGTAGTTGTTTCTAAATGTCCTATATATCTGAATAAAGTCTCCTCTTAAATGCCTGCATGAGGCACTGTACAAATTCAGATATTTTAGTTTTTCATTTAAATTGTCACATCTTTGGTATATTCACATTGTACTCCTTTCAATTTAATCATGTTTGCTTCCTTATAAGGCTTCCATATTGTTGGACTCCAACTTGAGTGTGGAATAACATAGCCAACGATTTCATAATTTTTAATTTCTTAGAATTTAAAATATTTTCATACAACTCTAGAGCTCTATAACCATCATTAACAAGTTGGTAGAAATGATTAGAAAAACTTGGTTAGATCTCCCCGTATACCCTGGTCCTTAAATTAATCTACTGTTTTAATCGCCATGTGCTGCTCTAAATATTCACCTTTCAATCTGTCTTCCAAATCTCGTATGCTGCTGAACCAATGGTTCCTTTAGTAAGGTTAATTTTCAGACATGCCCTATCTGTAACGCGGTCAGTTTACCTGTTTTCAAGTAATCTGCATACAGACTGCATAACATTTTAGATGAAAAAGATCTGAAAGATGCAACCTAAACGGGTATGGGCCTGGGATAGAGCCCAGTGGGGGACACCCTGTGTGTAACCTAGAATTCACCTAACTGATGTTATAATTTGCCATGTCTTATTTGTAAGCCATGCAGCTATCCATCTTAACGGGAGTATCAGTACATAGTTGTGCTAATTTCAGTATTTTCTAAATGACCCTATCAAATGCTGAGGTCTATGTAAATGTCATCACAGCACATTTTTTTTCATTTACAGCTGTTGTATTGTTATGGAACAGCATGTTACAAGTGGTTATCTATCTGTTTTTATGGTGATGTGATTTCAAGTCCAAGCCTTTCCAATTCTGGCAGTTTATCCAGAATAACCTCTTATTTTTCAACAACATGAAAGTAAATTTATGGGTCTGTATGACTCTGGGTTTATCCTACTTTCCTTTCTCTTAGGTTTAACAAGTGCATGTCTCCAATCTTGAGGAATAATCACACATTTTAAATGACCTGTTGAACAGCAAATATAATGGTACTGTAAATTCATGCTGAAATGTTTTTAGGTCATTATTACTAATCCGATCTTTGGGTCCAGTTTGTGTAGTTTTTTTTCAGTATAATCTATTCTGGTTTCAAAATCTGAGATTACCTGGATGTTACTAGGACACTTTATCACCTCTTTGTGTAGTCTAACTACTTTGCATAAGATTTTGTAAATGTATCTAAAATATGTTGTCTGTGGATAAATTTTAAAAACTACGCACAGTTTATCAATTTGTCTACTGCTACCATATTCTTCTGTCTATGGTTTCCTCTTACGATGTATCTTTATATAAATTTTCTTTAAACTTTTCTTGATTTGTGGCTGTTTAATTTGTCTCCAGTTTGTTAAATTCAGTTTATAAAGTTTTATAATTTGACTTCTCTTCCATTTTTCTATTTGTATCTCACTTTGAGTATCTTGATGATCTTTGCGTTTCACTGTTGCAGTCCTGACTTGGGATTTCCCTCTGTGGAAGCCTTTGGCCAACCCGACTACTAGATTAGAAGTCTCCCTCCTCCTAAGGCTGGTGGAGGCCCTACCCAGATGTCAGTACACTTTGGTATAAAGGGAGCCAGCCAATGCCATGACATCAGTCTTCCATCAAAGCCTGAAGCAGTGTTTTAGTGCATTGGTTGGTCCACACCATGGAGAAGTCTTCTAAAGCTGTGACCCATTGGAGAACTCTCTCCTTGCATTAACTCCTGTCAGATAAGGTTAACAGTTCTATTTTTTGATAAGCAAATCCCGCACAGAGACTTTCATACTTTGTGTCACCTGTCTAGGCCCGGATCATGACATGCCTTGTTGCTGTTTTTGCACCATTTTCAGTTTTAAGGCTATCAGGTGCAGGGCTGAAATCTTAGCTAGGCACCTTAGTCTGCAGTTGTCTTTGTATTGTTTGGCATCCGCTGGTCATACCACGGTTGAGCTCCCTAAGCGTAAGAAGGACAAGGAGAAAAGACCCAAGCTTAGGGCCTTTCGACAAAAATCATTCACTGTCTGCCAGTCCCCTAAGGCTTGTTATCACTGAGGAAGGCGAGGCACTTTCTCAGTCCCCTTCTGTGACTGAGGAGGTGGCGCAGGCCTCTGAGACCCTTACGGAGTCAGACGTGCTGTCTGGTCCCTCAGCTTCTACACAGGCCTTGGCTTTCAGTTCGTTGGTTGGGTCCGGAGTTGCTCAGCAGACCTCTGCTTCTGACAAGCAATCTGTTACCAGTGACATTCCTTCGAGGCGCCAGCCTGCATCGTTTCTGCCTTACAGAGAGGCTTGCATCAGGATGGCAGACTGACCTAGGCCCAAGACCAAAGCTCTTTCTAAGAAAGGTTCTACCTCTGGTCCTTTGCCTAGGCCTACTGGCTCCCACTCAGCAGGTTATCAGCAACACCTAGTCAGGTTAGCTGAGGACCTCATCTCCTTCGTCAAAAATAGGCAACCTCCTTTGGAGTCCTACCCCAGGGAAAAGGAAATGATCTTACCCACTGAAGTTTTCTCTGACCCTCTTGCTGCATATGAGGCTTCGGGTTCCTATTACCTTATTGAAAAGCTGTAATATTGAATGGCTTTTCATCAAACCGGAAAAGTCTAAAGCTGAAAATAGCGAAAACGCGAACAAGCAAATTCTTTCTCTGGGAAAGAAACCGCTTGGCCATCCTTGTGAGTTTGTCCTTTTCCCCACTGTAGTGCGATGTCTGAATTGGTATATTTAGTTGGGGGGGGGGTGTGGGGGCACAGCACCCCACATTGGGTGGGGGGGGGGGCAAAGCCTACCACTTTGTTTAGATTAGTGTGTAGCTGGTGGTAGGGCTAGCGATTTCTTTCCTAGGGAAAGAATTTGCTCATTCGCGTTTTCGCTATTTTTCAGCTGTCGACGTTTCCGGTTCAGTGAAAAGCCATTCGATATTGCGGCTTTTCAATAAGGAAATATAGACCCAGGGATTCTGACCATGAATCATTTCTCTGAGGATGAGCCCTTCCTTACTTTTGACGTTTCAGATTCTGAGGAGAATCTACCTTCAGCTTCACCTCCTGAAGACATCGCTTTTGGGGAAAACCTCCATGCCATGAGGGAACATTTCCAGTGGGAGGCACAGGAATACACACGGTCTAAAAAGGTTAGGGAGTTCCCTGACCTCCCAGAACACAAACCTTTGGCATTTCTCCTGTATTGGAGGTGGTAGAGGATTTTTTTTTACTCTTCCCTGAACCCAGACTCTCTACCTCCAGCCCCTCTAAAACCAGACCAGTTTTACAGGGTACTGGACTCGCATACATAATAAATCTCTTCAAAAACCACTCCACTGACCCAGAGGTTCACTCCAGGTTCCAAGGGAGCAAAAGAGGGCTCTTCAAAATGTGTCCTTGATAAGGTTTGGTTAAAAAAAAAGTCTACACTTCTGCTGCCCTAGCCTTGAGGGCCCTTAACTGACAGTTTCATATGATAAAATACCAGCAAAATATTTTAAAGTGAAGCAAAAGATGTCCTCCCTGGAGGATGAGAACATTTCCCAGGAATTGCTGGACCTTTGCCATTCCAGCTCCTAGGTGGCTAGACACTCATTGCACTGCTGCTGTGGAGGCCTGTAGCCAAGCTGCTGTGGTCTGGTTCTGTCATTAGAAGGCAGCTTGCCTTAGGGAACACACCCTACCAGACCATGTGATATCCAAACTTCTAGCTGCACCCCTGGTAAGGGCTTTTTTGGGCCAGGCTGAAGCTGTGCTAAAAAAAAAAAAAACACGGAAGATAAAGCAAAATCTATGCAAACTGTCACTGACTTCCTCCAAGTTCAGCCTTCTAGGTTTAGTAGGAATTTTCCCACTAAATGCTAGTCCTTCCCCTCTCAATCAAAAAGTGGCCAGAGGAAAAAGGCCTCAAACGCAGCATTAGGCAAGAGTGGCACTCGAGTAGAAGCTGTCTGTGCCCTATTAGAACTTGTATTATGTAATGTATTTTTGTATGATAAAATCCTATACCATCAGGTCAAAGGACTGGTGATGGGTACAGCTGTTGCCATCACTTATGCTAATCTTGCACATTCCATCTGGGAAGATGCGAATATATTCTCAAACGTTTAAAAAAAAAAAAAAAAAAAAAAAAAGCACTAGTGTTAAAGTGCTTTGTCAGACTTTTTTAGTGCGTCAGGGCCATATTGAAACTTTAGAATCTTAACATATATTGATTCAAGTACTATCTTCTTGAAGTTTTAACATAGTTATTGAATCAGACATGTTTTGGATGTTAATGCATATATTAAAGATAACACAATTTATTTCATTTATTTCACATTTGTTAACTGGGTTAGTCCAGCTGAGCACATGCCAATTTCTAGTGGAGATGCTAGGAGAAAAACTCTAAAAAAAGAACAATTACAATTTTGCAGTAATATGTTTTACAAATTAACAGACTGTTTTACAATGCCTATACATAGAAAAGAAACAAAATAATTAACAAGTAATAATGTAAGCATAATACTTTCAATACACATTATAGATGGAGCAAAAATTGAGTATATTGTTCTAAGTGGGAGATGTAGGTGAATAGAAACAGGATTAGGTAGGGTCATGGCAGGGGCATAACCATGTATTCAGGAGAAAGTTCTTCAGTTCTTTTTTTTAATGTGGCTAGTGTGAGTAATGCTACGTAAATTGGCAGGGAGGTTGTTCCAGAATTTTGTTGTGGAGGATTTGTGTAAGAGTGCCAGTGTTCATTCTAGGTCTATAAGTTTGGAGAAGGAATTTCAGTACTGTATAAGGGGTGGTAAGGAGTATAGTAAGTGACTAGATTGGAGAGAGGACAGGCAGTTGGTTTATTGAGAAGGAAGTGGATTATATGGAGTTGAGATAATTTGAGAGGATGTGGAAGTTCTATCCAGTGTAGCTTAAGAGCAAGCCAGTGATGGGTGGAATTAGGTAAGTTAGCTGCAGACTTTGCAATTGTATTATAAGTTTGTTCCAGTATGGAGAGTAGGCAGGATTGAACGTTAGTAAGAACTGGGACTCAATAGAGGAGGCTAGGGAGTAAGTAGGCTTGCACCAGGGTTGATCTAGAATCAGAAGAGAAATTTTTTATTGTGGTATAAAAGACCAAGTTTTTGATTAGTTTTCTTAATTGCTTGCTGGATACGCATGTCAAATTTTAGTTGGTCATCAATTGTCATTCCTAGTAATTTTACGTGCTTTTCTTTGCAAATGATGGTTTTGTTTAGGGAGAGATGGAGGAGGAGAGCCTAAGGTGATCACTGGTCCTGTTGAGAAAGACGAGTAATTTTGTATTTTTAGGATTCAGAATAAGCTGATTTTCATTTAGCCAGCTTTCAACTGAGAAGAAAGATTGTGTAAGTGTCTGAAGTTGAGACAGAGTTTGAAGACATGATCAGGGTAGAGTCATCTGCGTATTGTATGAGAGTGGAGTGGGTAGTGGAAGAATGGAGGTCATTTGTAAAGATTTTAAAAAGAAGAGGTCCAAGGATAGAGCCCTGTGGTAGAAAAGTAGAGCAAGAAGATTGCCATTTGACAGATTGTAGTCTGTCAGAGAATTGGAAAACCAAAAGAGTTGAGGTGGAAAGTTTTAAGTCAGCCAGTTTTAGTAGTTTGGAGTGTGATACTGTATCAAATGCTTTTGAAAGGTCCAATAACAGACGAGACCAGTTTATCTCTCTGGCTTCTGCGATAGTGAGTAAAGTATAGAAGGGCAGTAGAGGTACTGTTAGGTCGAAATCCATGTTTAGTAGGAGTCTGGAGGTTATTGTGGATGGGGAATTTCAGAATCTGGTTATGTATGCATGTTTCAAGAATTTTGGATAGTGGTGATAATATAGCAATGGGTCTATAATTGGAGGAATCAGTGGAGTTGCCACCTTTATGCAGGGGAATCGCGTATAAAGAATTCCAGGTGTTGGGTACAGTAGCTTCTTTATTAGATCTATTGGTAAGTATTGAGACTGGATAGGTAATAGTGTCAGCCGCTAGTTTCAAAAAGTGAGTGGGTAGATTATCAGCAGACGGAGAGCAAGTCTTAAGTTTTAGAAGGAGAGACTTGTGTAGGAAGTTGCAATAGGGTTAAGAGAGAACCATGTTTCATTATTAGTGGTATGAGGAGTTGTTTTGGGGGAGAGGTTGTGATTGGCATTAGCTAGTTTGCTGATGGTATCTATAAAGTACTGGTTAAGGAGGGAGGCAGTGTTTTGGTCTGAGAGGTTGGAGTAAGGGCTGGGAATTTGGGGTTTACCAAGGTGAAGGATTGAGTTATTTCTCGAAGTTTTTGTGGTTGGGGTGATGGGTGGATTGTGCCTTGAGGTAAAAGTTTTTTTTGTCATATATTTGTCTTTTGGTGTGATTTCTTATTTCTTCAAATAATTGGTGGGGGGGGGGGGGGGTTGTTTTTTGCCAGATTTTTCCAAGCAGAGTCTCTCTTGTGCATTAGCATACGAGTATCTTTGATTTTATCAGTGTTTTGCGAGGGGGTGCTAGTCAGTCGAGTATGCCCGGAAAGATGTGATTGAATTTAGATACAGTATCATTGAGAGGAAGTGAGTATAGGTTAAACCAATTTACAGAGGAGAGTATTTCATTGAAAACGGTGGGGTTGAAGTCAGAGTTAATGGCAAAATTTGTGTAGATCTGGTTTATTTAGTTGGGGGAGTATATCTTTGGATACTGATGCGTAAGTGATCGCCCAAGGCATCAGGAAGAGTTCTAGGGTTGTGATAGAGAAAGGGTTTGTTGGTTAAGATACAGTTCAGTGTTGTACCTTTATTGGAGTTATTTAGTCTTGTAGGGGTAGTAATTAGCTGAGTAAAGCCAAACAGATTGATGCTTTGGGCAGGGGAGTAGGTGTTAATTTTACTTCAGTCAATATTTGCTTCTCCTAGCAGGATACTTTCATATGCTATATTTTGACACACCTAGGAAAGTATGTTTTCAAGGATGAGGATGTTTTTGTCAGGTAGGATATATATTGAGGCAATAGCGAGCTTTTTGTGATCGTTTAAAATTAGAAATTCTTCAAGGTAGAAATTTGGAATAGTTCTGGGTAGGGGAGAGAGGCTCAGGTGGTCAGAGTATAGAATTGCTACACCTCTCCCTGTTTTAGGGGTTCTATCTAGTAGTCAGTAGATGTAGCCAGGTATATCCATGTTAGGGTTATGAGGTTTAAGTGAGGTTTGTGATAGTGAGGGGAATAATTTGAGATCCATACATGAAGGTCAGTAGCTTTATTTAATAGGCTTTGTACATTAATGGATAGAATAGATAAGTTCTTGGGAGAATGGAGGGTGGGGATATAGGAGGATGGGGATGCAGTGTTGGTGGGAGAAGTGGTTAGTTTGGTTTGGAGAGGTTAGTTTGATCTGTGACTGGGAGTGAAGTAGATGGTCATGGGTTAGGGTGGATGTCACCAGCTAGCAAGGGGGGGTGGTGACTGATGGGTTGGGTTTGGGAGGATAGAACGTGGGGTAATTGAAATATTTTGTAACGAAATAGGTGAGTAACAGAGGTGTTATGTAAAGGAGAAATGGTAAGAGATGTAGAGGTAGACTAATTGTTGAAGTAGGGTAGGGTTTGGTGATGGCTTTTCGTAGTGAAGGTTGATATAAGAAAGGGAGGTGAGAAGAATTAGTGTGGGGGAGTTGGTCAAATTTAGGATCATGGTTAGGGAGGGCTTTGAGCGATTGTAGGTATTGGAGGTGGGAGGAAAAGGGAGTGATCTGAATGTGTAGAGTAGGGAGGACTATGGTTTGAAAAGTGAGGTGTGGTTTGAGGTATGAGAGGGGGGAGGAGTATGTGTAGTTGGAGATGGTGGGATAGGTATATGGGAGGGGCACAACTGCCTAGGGTATAAATCTAGTGAAAGTGGGAATGAGGGTAAGGTAGGGGAGTGGAGTGAACCTGAGGGAAGCAGGACCGAGGGGTACCGGGGAAGTAGAGAAAAAGAAACGACCTACACAACAGTAGGTAAATAAGCACTTGGTTGTGGGGTAAAAGTAATCGATTGCAGATCACAGGGGGTAAATTAAACCAAGAAAGAAGCAGCTAGTGTAGAGAAAATACTTTCACTGTGAGGTAATTTGGGAGTGACCAAAAATAGATTTATAACAATCGGGAGTAGATGCTGATTTACAGTCGTACAAAACCTCCGTTTCTGTAATTAATTCGGGGAGGTGCAGGGGAAAAAGTAGAAAGAAATAGGGTCCCGGCAAGGTGTTTGCACCACTAACACAGTTGAAGCACAGTGCAACAATTGAGTGCTGAAATGCAGTTTTGCAGGACATACTTTTGTATAGTTTTCATGCTTGGTTTAAGCAGGCAATGTGTGTGACAATGTGTACTAGAATGTATAGAAAAGTTCAAACTGCTAGATATTTACACAACACTCACCCTCCCCGTACATACAAAGGCGTTGTGTGCACAGTCCTTTCCTTTGAGCCAGTCGGCTATATACAGATATATGACTGTATCAAACAGCTAGATGAAATGGTCAGAGTTTAAAGATGGAGACTATAGTATTAAACTGATGGGAGCTACAGTATTAAACTGTTAGAAGGAAATAAGAAAGTGTTGAGTGAAAGTGTGATAGCCTAGCGAGGCCATCTCTCTCAGATGCAGAAGAAAGCCCAACTAGTAGGACTGTAAACAACAATATAGATAGTACTTCCAGAAATAAGTTTAATGTGTTATGCAATATAATGCACATACCAATTGTGTTAAACAACTTATAAGACAAAGTTGGTCTATACTATGTATATCTGATGTGGTAAAACAAATTGTAGGTTCATCACCTAGTTTTTCATTTAAGAAACATAGCTATCTGAAACAGTTGTTATAATAAAAATACTGTGCCTTGCTACGATTGCCAGTTTTGTCACTGTATAAATAAGAACAATATATCTGAAGTAGGCACTTCATTTGTCAGCAACCTTTGGGATACGGATCCGATCTCTGATCCGAGCCGGCAACTTATACCACAGCATAGATCCGAGCTTCTAGCTCCTGCCTTTACCCATAATCCCCTGCCAACCCTGACTGACCTCAGATCTAGTTTGCCGCGCTTCAAGCTACAAGCTGGATTTTCAAGCTCCTGCTACTTAGTGAAGTTTTGTGAGAAAATTTTCTATTTTTATCCCCTTTTCTTCGTGTGAGTGAGAGCGAGTGTTTAGGTACCCCATAGCCCTTTATCTCTCAATTTAATTTAATTTAATTTGTGGTTATTTTTCCTCCCTGCCCTCGCTGGTCATAGTGTGTGTTTGTGGTGTGTGTAGGGGCCTAGTGAGTGTGTTTCTGTGCTACTATGTCGGAGGCCCCTAAAGCCATCTTTTCAAAGTGCACCGAGTGTGGCCATAAGCTTTCACTGGCGGATGGCCACACCCGGTGCATTAGGTGCCTTGGGGTTGAACACCTCTCCTCGGGATGCGCGATTTGTGTGGCGTTCAACCCCAGGGCACTTAAGGACTGTAGGTCGAAGCTGATTCTGGCGGGCCTTTTGCCCCCGGATTCGGCTCCGGCCTCCGGTGCTTCTGTGGCCACTACCCAGCCCTCGGTGGCAGCCACCCCTGCCTCCCTCTCTCTGGTCGGGACTCAACCTCCCGCTTCGGCTCTGGAGAAGAGGGAGGCCGGGAAAGCCAAACGGAGAGAGAAGCACAATAAGCGGCAGGCCGAGGACTCCTCATCGGCCCCGCCTGCCAAACTAGCTTCTCCCTCCAGAGCTTCTGGTTCGCCCCCTCCTCGGCTCCAGTCCCCTTGCTTCTCACCGGGACCCGCGGAGGAGGGGACACGGTTCCCGTCGAGGTCATCGAGGTGGCACTCTAGGTCTGCCTCGGTGGCCTCTTCGAGGTCCACTTTTAGCATGTCAGATGCAGACATGGACCGGATGATGAGGTGGTTCATCCAGGCCCAGCTGCAGATGGGAGTGCTCTTGCGCCCCCCCCCCCCTCCGGGGGGGAGCTCGACCCCATTTTTTTGCTCCAATCGCTCCTTCCCTGACCCGCTTTCCGGGTTCAGAGCGTTTGGAGCCGAGCCGTGTTGTATCCGGGGGTGGGTCAGAGCCGACAGTACTTGTTACTTCGGCTCCGACTGGTCCCTCGAGCTTGTGGACTGAGCTTCGGATCCGAGGGAGTCGGTGTGACTTTGGCTCCGTCCCGGTCGGAGCACATGGGTCCTTCGGTTCCGATGGTCTCGACCCCGGGTCCGGTCCCCGCTTCGGATCCGAGTGGGAGTCGACTCTCGGATCCTATCGAGGGTGGCTCCCCCTCGGCTTCCGCTGTGGTGGAGAGGGCACTGTTGAGTGCATCCGGGCCTCCGGTCCTGGCTTCGGCTCCCCCCTGCACTCCCTCTCAGCTGGTTCAGGCTCCCATCACCCGGCCTTCGGGACAGCCTGCTTCAGCGCCTCTGGGTGTTCCCTTGGAACATGACATTGCTGGTGAGAATTCCTCGGACAGCCCCCCCGAGGAGGTTCCTCACAAGGCTAAGTGTAAGAGGAGACACGTGGACTCCCCCGAGTCCCTTACGGAAGATATGGACTTAGATGAAGGGGAAGGCTCCCCAAGGTCACCCCCCCGAGGATGTCTCCTTTGGCGACATCATGGAAATGCTCAGGATTAGGGGAGGGTGGTCTGCCCCCAAGGCTTCCACCGATGAGTCCGTATTCCTAGAGGCGTTCGAAGCAGGGCCATCTACCTCTTGGGTGTCCCTGACCCCGACCCCCTGGTGGACCTTATCTCCACCAGGGCTTGGAAGGAGCCGGACACTGTAGAGACAGTCCCCAAGCGCCCAGATAGGATCCTGAGTCCCCCTGCAGAAAGAACCCACTGGAGCAGAGGTCCCCCCGTGGACAGAGGAGGACAGGGAGGATGCTGCCCTAGAGGCAGAGGGGGTCCCAGAAATTTTGGGTCCAGAGAACCCTTCTCAGAGGCCCACGCAGAACCCCTGAGGGGTTGCCCAGCTGCTCCACTCTGGAGGCAGTCGGGGGGGGGGCGTCTTTCGAGGCACCTAGCAATGTGGGAGTCCATAACAACAGATCGCTGGGTGCTTCGCATCTTATCCAGAGGTTACCAAATTCCCTTTATCCCTTTATTGTAACCCCCAAAACCAGAAGCCTCCCCGACGTACCACCCAATCAGAGGGAGGCGGTTGCTACAGAAATTCAGCAACTTTTACAAAAAAGAGCCATCCAACCCGTCCCCCCAGATCAGCTCGGATCAGGGTTTTACTCCAGGTTCTTTCTGGTGCCAAAAAAGACGGGGGACTTGAGGTCCATCCTCGACCTCTCTCTTGAACCTGGCAGTACCCAAAGAAAAGTTCCGGATGGTCACGCTACAATCTATTCTCCGCCTGTTACGGGAGAATGACTGGATGTGCTCGGTAGACCTCAAGGATGCGTACTATCACATTCTTGTGGACAGACGCTCCAGGAGGTTCCTCCTCTTCCGGCTGGGAGCCAGTCACTTTCAGTTCAGGGCCCTCCCCTTCGGTCTCACCTCAGCCCCCAGGGTGTCAACCAAAGTCTTGGCGGTTATAGCGGCCCACCTGAGGCTTCAGGGAATTCAGGTCTTTCCGTACCTGGACGACTGGCTCCTCATCGCCCCAACAAGGCATCTGCTCTGTTCAGGCAGGGATTACTTCCTCAATCTTGGTCCACGCCTAGGGTTGACTGTCAACATGGCCAAATCCTCTCTGGCTCCAACACAGGTAATAGATTTCATAGGGGCGAGATTGGATTCCAGACTAATGCTTGCTTTCCTGACTCCCAATCGGCTTCAGAACCTGAGGTTGCATGTTCAGGCCATTCTCCAACTTCCTGCTCCACCGGCGGAATTAATCCTGAGGGCTCTAGGGTCCATGGCGGCAGCAATTTCTCTGCTGCCCCTAGCCCGTCTAAATATGAGGGTCCTGCAGTGGACCCTCCATGTGCAATGGTCCCTGTCTCGCAACCCCCTGTCCCATCCCATTCCCCTAAGCAGGGCTTGCAGAGGGTCGCTCGTGTGGTGGCTCCAGTCCTCGAGCCTTCACATGGGATGCCCATTCTCGATGCCTCCCCCCGTCGCCACAGTGACCACGGACGCCTCTCGCCTGGGGTGGGAGGGGGGCACTATTCAGGCAGAACGGTCCAAGGCACGTGGAACGACATAGAGACCTCCTTGCATATCAATGTCCTAGAGATGAGGGCGGTGCTTTTGATGTTGCAGGCACTTCACAGCCTTCTTCCAATTGGGACGATTGCGGTTCAAACGGACAACATGTCAGTTGTCTGGTACATCAACAAACAGGGGGGAACCAGGTCTTATCTTCTTTGTCGCGAGGCCATGAGAGTGTGGGAATGGGCGATATCCACCAACCGCTTTCTCATTGCAACGCACATTCCGGGATGGTCCAACATCCTAGCATACAGGCTCAGTCGTTTGATTCTGACCCCATACGAATGGTCTCTCAATCCTCTAGTAGCGAAGCAAATATTTGCCCAATGGGGGCAACCCTGTTGCGATCTTTTTGCCTCTCCTTCAAATACCAAATGCAACAGTTACTTCGCTCTAATCCCCCCTCGGGGGGAGTCCCCGAGAGACTCTCTAGTACATGCTTGGCTTCCCCGTCTACTTTACGCTTACCCTCCATTGCCCATCATGCTGAAACTCTTACAGAAAGCCAGTCGGTTGGGGAGCAAAATGATCCTCATTGCCCCATTCTGGCCTCGTCAAACGTGGTTCCTGTACCTGTGGTCTCATCTGATTCATCCACCCTGGATTCTGGATCCCCTCCCGGATCTCATTACTCACCCTTTGGGTCTTCCGACCCCCAACCTGGTCAACCTCAAGCTGACGGCTTGGTTGCTCCAGTTTCACTCCTGATAAGGACTCCCGGAATCTCCTCAGCAGTTAAAGCCATCCTAGTAGCAGCTCACAAACCGTCCACCAGAAAGGTCTATCGGAGTAAGTGGAAACGTTTCTCCATCTGGGCGGAGCACCATCACTTAGATCCTTTCACGGCGCCTCTTACGTTGGTTTTGGATTTTCTAACTACCCTTTTTCATCAGGGGGCTAGCTGCTCTACAGTCAAGGTACAACTAGCAGCGATTTCGCATCATCATGTAGGGCATGAATCGGGCCCTCTAATTACCTCCAAGCTCTGTAAAGCTTTCCTCAAGGGTACCTTCCTTCTCAGACCTCCGGTCAGGGAGGTAGTACCCCCATGGGATTTATCTTTCGTTCTACAGTCCTTGACAGGCCCCCCTTTCGAGCCGGTGGCTATGGTTGATCTTAAATACCTCTCTTGGAAGACGGCCTTCCTGGTGGCCATTACTTCAGCTAAAAGGGTCTCTGAGCTTCAGGCTCTCTGTGTTAAACCGCCATATTTGGCCTTTCATCAGGATAGAGTTTACCTCAGGATCAAGCAGTCCTTTCTGCCTAAGGTATCTTCGGAAGCTAATATTAATCAATCTATTAATCTTCCCGTGTTCTTTCCCAACTATCAGAACAAAGGAGAGTACAAACTGCATTCTTTGGATGTGCACAGACAATTACGCTTTTATATTCATCGAACTGCTGGTCATAGGCAATCTGACCAGTTGTTTGTCTCCTTTGCCAAAACCAATTTAGGCAAGTCCGTTTCTAAAGTTACCCTGTTACGGTGGATAGCTAGTTGTATCCTCTTGGCATATCAGAGTTCGGGAATGCCTGCACCTCAGGGAGTCCGTGCTCATTCTACTAGGGCCGTCGCTACTTCGGCGGCTTTTACATCTAGGCTCCCCTTGGATGATATTTGTTCCGCAGCCACTTGGGCTTCATCTCATACCTTTATCAGCCATTACAAACTGGATGTTGTCTCTAGAGGTAGGGCGTCCTTTGGCTCTGCAGTGCTACGGAATATTCTTCCATAACGGCCACCCAGGATTCAGGTAGCTGGGGACTCTGTCCCAAAGGTTGCTGACAAATGAAGTGCCTACTTCAGATTAAGAAGTTATGTACTCACCATAACGTTCCATCTGAGTAGGTATCTTCATTTGTCTGCAACTATCCCCCCCTCCTTCCCCCTGACCTATATGATTCTGTTTAGGATCTGTCTTAGATAAGCCCCTTCCTGGGCACAGTAACAGTTGTTATATCGGGCAAACTTGATCTGAGGTCAGTCAGGGTTGGCAGGGGATTATGGGTAAAGGGAGGAGCTAGGAGCTCGGATCTATGCTGTGGTAGAAGTTGCCGGCTCGGATCCGAGATCGGATCCGTATCCCAAAGGTTGCAGACAAATGAAGATACCTACTCAGATGGAACGTTATGGTGAGTACATAACTTCTTATTTTGTACACCCTACTACAAGACATTTTATTTTCATACATTTGCCACTTGTAAAACCAAGAATGTGGTTTGCTTAACCACGTGTGAAAAATGTACTCCATTTTATGTAGGAAAAACCAACAGGATGTTGAAAGAAAGGATAGCCCAACATCTGTCTGATATACATTGAGAGGTGGAGATTAATGTCTTAGCTACACACAAGTTCAGATAAAACACACAGTTTTAAAAGCCATTGAAAGAAGTGTTAGTGGAGGGGATATTTTGTTGAATACTGAAAATGTTAAATATAGACTGCGTAGCTTCAAGCAAATTTGACCCCCTGGACTGAAACTGTGAGTTTAAGACCTGTTAAGAGAAGGTCTTTTTCCATGAAACAAGTACTCAATTGTTTGTTTTGATTTTATTATTGCTGCTCTTCTATTATAAAATTAAAACAAACAATTTGCTGCTCTTCTATTACTGCGGTGGTGGTGCTGCGGTAGCGTTGTTGCCTCAGTTTGACGTTGCCCGTTTGATTCTCAGTTAGAGCGTCTTCTGTGTAGCGACATGCGTGAATGGGCGTTCCTTCGTTGAAGGTTGTGCATTAGGCCCGGCAAGCCAGTACGTAAAAATCTACTGCCAATCATTAGCGGACCGGAGTTCCGCTGTGGCGACCCCTAACCGGGAAAAGCCGAAAGACGCAAAAAAAATTGCTGCTTTTCTATTGGTTTGAATTTGTTCATGTGGTGCATGTATGAGATTGTGTTTTAGTATGATTTTAAGCACCCCTGGATAAGGACTTCTTTTTGGGTCAAAGACTGAGGCTGTACTAAAAAAAGATGGAAGACAAAGCAAAATCTATGCAAACTGTCAACTTCCACAAAGTTCATCCCCCTAGGTTTAGCAGGAATTTCCCTACTGAACACTGGTCCTTTCCCCCTCAATCAAAAAGCAGCCAGAGGAAACCCCAGAGGGAAAGGCCTCAAAGGCAGCATCAATCACAAAGTTCCAGGCAGTGGCCCTTGGGAACCTCCGGGCAGGGGAGTTCTAGGCCACAGGGCCCTGTCGGAGAGCAATAATTACTCTACCTTTCCTCCTACCTGCCCCCCCCCCCACTATCCAGAAAAGACAGGATGAAGGCTATCCCTGTTCAAAGAAAACTGGTCTCTCATTACTTCAGACAAGTGGTTCTGAAAGTTATCTCAGATAGTTACAAGCTGACTTTCAAAGAGCCATTAAGATACTCAGGTTACCCAGATGTTTCACAGAATTCAAAGAACGGATGCCCTTTCTCAGATTTACAGCCTATGGCCCACATTGTTCAGTGGAACCAGTACCAGATCATCAACTAGAGAAAGCTTTCTACTCCAGGGTATTCCTTGTTCCCAGAAAGGAAGGCACTTGGCGTCCTGTCCTTATCCTTGTCCTGCTTGCCCTCAATCAGTTCCTGGTGGTACCAAAATTCAAAATTTTGACTCTTCAAAAACTTCATCCCATCATAGCCCCCTCAGGCCTTAATGTTCACCTTAGACCTATAAGAGGCTTACTTGAACATTCATATAGAGGAATCATGCAGAAGTCGTCTTCGCTTCAGAGCAGGTACTAGTCGCTTCCAATTTTCTGCATTGCTCTTTTGCTCGTCTACCCTATCTGGATGACTACCTCATTCAAGCTGCAAGTCGGTCAAAGCTCTTCAAGGATCTGGTATTCACTCTGACCCTCCTCACCTCCTTGGGGTTTGTAATCGTCACAATTCCAGCACAGACCCGTCCACCAGGATAGTTTTCCTGGGGATGTTTTGGACTCCTCCTTTCAAAAGTCCTTCCCTCGAAAAAAGATCTCCTTGACTCAATACTTGCAAAACATTATGCAAAGACAGTCTCTCAGTCAGCAAATTCCTCAGGGTTAGGCTACATGGCATATTGTATCCTCATGATCGCTCTGGCTAGGATACACACGAGTAAGCTCCAGTGGTAACTCAAGAATCTGTGGTGTCAGCACTCTGTCTCTGGAGACAGAAAACAGCTGATCCCTTGCATTAAGGAGGAATTTGTATGGTGGACGTGAGCATGTACACAGAACCTGGGTTGCCCCTTCAGGTTTATCCCTCAGGGCCAAACTTTAACCACAGATGCTTCAGAGACAGCCTGGGGGGCTCATTTCAGACACCTACATTCCCAGGGCAAATTGGGAGATCAGACGCAAGCAGGTAAATTTGGAAAGAACTGATGGCAGTGCAAAAGGGCCTAGTGGCTTTCAAAGATCAGTGGAAACCAGGGGTCCTACTTGTCAAAACAGACAATGCCACAGTTGTATGGTACATAAGCAAACAAGAGGGCACCCAGTCTTAACTTCTTTGTCAACTAGCGATGCACGCCTGGGAGACTGCTCACTCTGGGGTTACACCTCATGGTGCAGTACCTCCTAAGGATTCGAAAACTCAGCAGATCATCTCAGCAGGAACCTGATGGATCCCCACTAGTGGCATCTGCATCGGGAAACATTCTCAACTTAGTCCAGAAATGGGGATCCCCACAGATAGATCTCTCTGCTCCCAAAGAAAATGCTCAACTGAAGGGATTGTGTTCCAGGAGCAAACTACCCACAGCCTGGAGGACAGATGCTTTCTCCTTCCTTTGGAGCCACCTGTTACTTTATGCATTTCCTCCCCTGCTTCTTCAAAGGGTCCTCCTAAAAAGTCAGGGAAAAAAGCTCAAGGGTCATCCTGATAGCCCAAGACTCGCCCAGGCAGCACTGGTATCCCTTGCTACCAAGTTTAACCAATGAAACACTGTGGCAGTTGCCTCTGAGAGTGGACCTTCTGACTCAGGACAAGGGGAGGATCATGCATCCCAATTTACAGACACACTAACTCAGCCTGGCTAACTCCCCAAAATACTACTCTGAGCACACCTGAAGTGGGCAAGTTCAGGACATTCTCAGAGGCTAGAAGGCCTAGTACTAGGAAATCATACTCAGCCAAGTGGAAAAAATTCTCTATGTGGAGTCCGCATGAATTGTGATTTGGGAATATTTTGTATGATATGTCTAGGGTGTAAGCTAGCAGATTGATTATTTGGATGTCCATCTGTGTAGGGAACCGGACAATACTCTTCGTACTACTGTGCACAGAAAATACCCAAAATACAACAGTCTACTACATGCCTCTAGCTTACACCCTAGACATATCATAAAAAATATTCCCAAATCACAATTCATTAGGATTAAGAGAATTTGTTCATCTAATTTGGACCTTGAGAATTGTCAGAATGATCTCTCGAATAGATTCTTACAGAGAGGTTATAATAAAATGGATGTTCATTCTGCAGTCCAAATGACTAAAAATTTATCAAGGGACACTTTGTTGGGTTATAAATCTAAAGTTGCCATTTCTTCTGTACAGACACCTAGGTTAGTAACCACCTTTGGTAGGAATACCTATCAATTGATGGACATTATCAACAATCATTGGAATATATTAACAACAAACGCACATCTGGCAAACTGGTTGGACAACAGATGTCTGTTTTCATACCGCAAAGGTAAAAGCCTAGGGTCACACTTTTCTTATTACAAAAGAATTACATCATTGGATGTCTCTATTGCTCAGACTACCTTGTTGGGAGACAAACTTATTGGCAGTCACCCTTGTGGTCATTGCTCTTTTTGCAAATATGTATTTACTACCAAAGAATTCACAAGCAAAAACACAGGCAAGGTATTTAATATTAATTATTTTGCAAATTGTAGCACAAATTGGGTGATTTATTTGGCCACATGTACATGCAGGGCATTTTACATTGGACAAACATCCAGTTTAGAATTCGTATTTCCGAACATTTGGGTGATATAAGGAATGCCAGGTCCACCAATGCTGTGTACAAACATACTTTGATACATGAAACGGCCCAGTTTTCTTTTATTATTTTTGACAAGATTTCTGGCAATAGAAACTTTAAAACTGGATGGCACAAACTGCTAAACCAAAAAGAAACCAAATGGATTGTAAAACTAGGTGGTTTATTTCCACCTGGTCTTAATGACAAATTGTGAAGGGCTACTGCCTCTAATAATTGTAATCTATTAATATGTTATAACACCATTTTTGTTCTCTTTGTTATGATGAACTACAGGATTGTTGTTATATTACAAATTTATTGATACATAATTTCAATTTTGATATACATTCTAGTATAAACATTCTTTATTATACCTTCTATATACTTATCGATCTTTGTACTATCTAGGTTTATTTATACATATTATGTTTTGATGATGTTTTCATGTATACAGGAAATGATGTCATACTGCCTAGTTCAAAATACTAATAAATATGGCCAAAAGTTGTGTAATCATCAAACCACTGAAGAAAGCTGATTGCTGAAACTGGTCTGGTTTAATAAAAGACTTTAAGCTACTACTGCTCGGGGTGCTGGATTTCTTTTCTCTTGGAAGGAACTGGACATGGTCAAACCAGTTCACTGCATGTCAGACGAAATCTTAGTGTCCCCTAATGACAGGCAGATGTTCTTTGGCTTTCACTGTTGCAGTCATCACTTGTGGGTTATCCCTGCTGGGGAGCCCTCGGCTGGCCTGAATACCAGAGTAAAGATGGTCCCTTCTGCGTCAGCTGCAGGTCACCAGGGAATGACGTCAGGTTGTCAGTGGTATAAAGCAAGGCAGACAATGGCATTACATCAGTCTTTCTTGCCATGGAGCCCGAAGCAGAAGCAGTTTGCATGTGCGCTGGTTGGCCATTGCCAGAGTGAAACAGAAAATGACTAAGCCTAAGTACCCCGTTGGTGATCTTTTTCTTGCACTAACCGATGTCTGAAAAACTAAATTGTCTCCGCTGTGGTAAACAAATATCACACCGAGACTTCCATAACCTGTGTGTAACCTGTTTAGGCCCAGACCACGACATCCCCAGATGTCAGTTCTGCACTATCTTTAATGCTAGGACCATCCACTGTAGAACAGAATTTGTAGCTAAAAATTTCAGACAGTCCTTCGCAGTACGAAATGGCGTCCGTCGGTTAGCATGCAGTGGATATTCCCAAAAAGCGAAGACAATGAAAGGGACAGACCACAAAAAGTTAGGCCTTCTGACGACTCTAACCTGATGTCAGCCACTAGCACAGCGGAATTCAGTGAGGCGCGTACGCAGCCCTTGGCTACTGCCACACAAGCACCGCAGGCCTCTACCGAGACCCATTCAGAGTCCAGTATGCCCGCCGGATCAGACTATACCTGCCGAGTTTTCGGATGTCAGCCCAGTGGTTGGGTCTGGAGCTTTTCTGCCCTCACCGGCTTCCGAGGAGGCCTTTTGGATAACCGACGCCAAAGACCGATGACCATGCCACAGCCGCACCCAGGCCCATTGAAGCACTGAGGCCTAAAAGCAAGGCCACTTCCAGAAAAACAATTCCCAGTCACCAACTTCTTCAGGCCCAGCCTGCTCAGTCACAACAGGTTCTTAAGTTGGCTGAGGATCTAATCACATTCATCGGCGGTAACCAAACTATCCCAGCCAAAAGAAAAAGGCACCTTCCCCCCAGAGATTTTTTCAGAACCTGACACTGAAGAGTCGGACTTTTTGGACTCTGACAATGAACAGCAGCCCCTCACCACCTTTGAGGATTCTAGTGCAGAGGAATACCTCCCATCTGCATCCCCCCTGAGGACCTATCATTTGGAGAGACCTTACCCTCAGGGAACACTTCCATTGGGAAGCTCAGGACTACCCCCGGTTTAAGAAGAGGCTGAGTTTCTGGACCTACCCCAGCATATAAACCCTTAGCCATTCCTCCCATTTTGCATGTGGTAGAGGATGTCTTTATAGGGTCTAGCCTCACACCTGATGTCCTGCGTCCTGCACCTAGAAAGCCATACAGGTACTACAGGGTGCCAGACACCCACAAATACGTATTCAAAAGTCCTGCAGCCGACCCAGGGACCCAAAGGGGCTAGGGCCAATTCCTCCAAAAACCCAATACCTTCTGGCAAGGATAGCAGAGCCCTAGACAGATGGGTTAAAAAGGTGTGCACCTCTGCTAAATTAGCTATCGGAGTTCTTCCATATGCTAAAATATCAGCAACATACACTGGAACTGTTAAAGCAGAAAATTTCCTCCTTGCCAGACAGTTCAACTTCCAGAGAACTGGGAGAGCTCTTACACTGCAGTTGTGAAGTGGCAAAGCATTCCTTCCACTGCAGATACGATGCCCTAGAAGCCTCTAGCAGGGCTGTTGTTGCAGAGTCCGTCTTTAGGAGACATGCATGGCTGAAAGAGCAACCTCTGCGTGATCATGTTGAATCCAAACTCCTAGACACCCCCATAGATAAGGACCGCTTGTTTGGATCTAAGGCAGAGGAGGTGATCAAGAAAATGGAGGATAAGGCCAAATCGATGCAGACAGTAAAAGATTTCATCTGATGTTGATCTTTATTCATTCCTTACTTGATAGGACTTTGGTTCCATCCTCAGAACTGACATGGCCATTTCCAAGCTCGCGTCAGCCAAAAAACTCTTAGCGAAGACCAACCCATAATGCCCCTCTCATAGTCTCTCCAGATCTCATTTGCTGCGTTCCTCGTCAGAGGTGCCTAGCCTCTCTCTGTCTCTTATGCTAAGTGAAAATTTTGTATTCTTTGTGTAGTTTTCTCTCAAAACTTTGTTCTTTCTAGTCAGTTTTGCCGTTTCCTTCCCTCGCCTGTAACCTGCTTCTAATTCCTACCCTCTGCCGTTGGTAGTTAATCTTTTACCATTGTTGGTACTGTCCCTCTCTCCTGCCTTTGGTAGGCCCTCCTTACCACTTGTGGTATTTCTAAGTATCATCGTTGGTATTCTCTCCTTTTCCTCTTAATCTTCTCAAAAAAAAAATTTTTCTCTTGTTGTTGTTGCCTTTCTGGATAGCTCTTGTTGCCAGTACTATGTCAGACAAAGTTAAGTTGAGGTTTCAACAGTGCAACAAGTGTGGGCAAAAGATGCCCCTGCGGATGGTCACGCTTGCTGCATTTACTGTTTGGGCGTGGACTATATAAATTCTGCTTGTGACATCTGCTCTACTTTTAGCAATCGCACTCTAGCAGAGCGCACAAACAAGTTCATTTTGAAAGGTTTAGTCAAAACACCTTTTTCAGAGGCTCTCTATGGGTCGGAGGTCTCACCACCTCCTAAAACGAAAAAACACAAGGAAAAATGGAGTCGCACTGTTCCTACATCCCCGATAGTTACAGAACCGAGTCAGCACCAAGCTTCTCTGGCACCCTCGGTGCAGACCTCTTCGGTACCAGGCCCTGTGTCTTCCCCCTCGGTGCCGTCTTTGATGGTGACTCTTATTTTGGTTCCAGCTTCAACACCATCGGCTTCAGTGCCGTCCTTGGTTCCGATACCGGCTTTGACGACCATACCCGCTTCGGCGCCATCCCCGATCACTGTGCCGGTAGCTTATTCGGCTCCACAGACTATGACCTCTGTTCCTAAGGTTGAACATCTCCCAAGAACCAGATACTCCATCTTACGACCCTTTTTCGGGGCACCAGTTTAGCCCCTTTCTTGAAAGACTTGACTCTCCTACAGCAGCCTCCTATAGATCCACCAGGAGCCTTTCTGAACAAGATGCAGTGCGGGTTGTGCATTAGCTTCTGGCAGCTAAGGGGATTGCTCACCCCGGCTAGACTTTCCATCCCCTTTGGCTTGGAGCCCTTCACAGCATACTCGCCCATTTATCCTCTGGCCTCTACCCAGGCCCCGGAGATCTCTTTACCGATGACCACCCCGGTGCATACTGCCTCGGCTCCTGACTGCAGAGTTTTCCCTGTCAGCACCGACCTCCCTTGCTGCTTCGGCTCCGTTGGAGCCGGTACACTCCAGGATCAGTGTTTGGACTGTCTGCACCTTGGTACCTAGCCTGGCGCCTATTTTTTCACTGGTGCCATCTGTCCATGGCTCCGACAACTTCCAGTCCTCTTGGAGTGCCTCACCTGGAGGCAGGCTCCTCAAGGCATGGTGTGACCCCAGTACAGAGGTTGTCCTTCTCTGTTCTGGGCTCCCATCCCTCCTCGGGCGGGCCTGCTTTCCAGGTGATGGAGAGGGTCCTTGCCTCCACAGGCTTGCAGTCGGCACCAATGGCATCGACACCAGAACCTCCCTCTAACATGCAGCTGTCCCAACCCCCTACTTTGGGATCCCGGGCACAGGAAATGCAAGACCTCCCTTTGAAGAGAACCCTTTCTCAGGAGTCATCCCCAGAAGATCCCACTGGGGAGCCACCCCAGAAGAAACAGTGCAAGAGGAAGCACCTTGATTCCCCTGAGGCATCTATCACTGATGACACCGATTGCGATGAGGGAGAAGGGTCCCCACGGTCTCCCCCAGATGACGGCTCATTTGGCAACATTCTCGAAATCCTAAAGCAACGGGGAGACGAAGTCCTCTAACCCTTCTTCTGAGGAATCTGTGTTCTTGCAGGCTTCCGTGCCCGGCCATCTACTTCCTTCGTGACCCCACCTGTGGATGAGCTTGTAAAGCTGATCGTGCAGCGTGCCTAGAAGGCCCCAGACAATGTAGAGCCTGTCCCTCTGAGGCCGGACAAAATTCTATCCACCCCCAAAGACCAGCCCAACTGGTCCAAGCAGTTGACTATTGATTCCATGGTCGTGGCGGTGGCCACCAAGAAGGAACTGGCAGAAGATAGTTCAGCTGTCCACCCGAACAGGGAGTCTCGGGGCCATGGACAGACTAGTGAAGCGGACCTATGCTTCAGCGACCTTTGTCATTCGGTCGCTGAACTATCTGGCACACTTCACTTGCCGCCAAAGAGATCTAATTTCTGAAATGTCTTCCTCTTTGACGGGGTTACTGCCTGATGAGGTGTGACAGTCGCCTCACAGCTAGCTACCCTTGAATCTATCTTGAACTCCTTGATGCGTTTGATATCTCACACCACCGAGGGGGCAGCTCGAGCTACTGCATCAGGCATTGTCATGTGTAATTTCACAGACCCCTTTAAATCTTCCTTTGTCAACCCGCCTGTCGACAAATCTGCACTTTTTGGTCCCGAAATACAAGACGCACTAGCATGAAGTGAGAGAGACTGAAAGACCTTGTCTGCTGTGGGCATACATTTTCCCACCCCCCAGAGGTCGTACTCCGGGAAATTGTGGTTCAAGAAATCCCAAGGATCTTTTCGTGAGCAATCCCCCTGGGGCAGAGGGAGCAACTTATTTGGAAGACTCCCCTTTCGGGGTAGAGGGGTTATGCATAACCAGAGTGCTAGAGATTCCTTCTCCGGCCAACCCTACCAGCGCTCCTGAGCGGCGGCCTGATTGCTTTCCTCTGGAAGCAGTCGAGGGTTGTTTTTCTCTGCACTTACCAGCCTGGCAACTTATTACTACCGATGTTTGGGTGCAGAGACTATCCAGAGGCTACCAGATACCATTCGATTTAACTCCCAGACTCGTCAAACGAATCCCCAATGTACCACCTAATCAGAGGGAGGTAGCAGCCTTAGCAATAGAAAAGCTGCTAAGAAAAATCATCCAGCCAGTCCCACCAGACCAGAGATGGTCCAGGTTTTACTCGAGGTTTTTTTTAGTACCACAAATGACAGGGGACTGGAGACCAATCCTGGATCTCAGCCTATTGAACACATTTATCAAAACCTCAAAAATTCCAGATGGTCACGGTACAGTCCATTCTCCCCTTTCTAGGGAAGGACAACTGGATGTGCTCTATAGATCTCCAGGACGCATATTACCACATAAAGATAGATCATTGCTCCCGGAGATTTCTCCGCTTCTGGCTGGGAACCGATCACTACCAGTTCAGGGCACTTCCATTCGGTCACTCGACAGCCCCCGAGTGTTCACCAAATGTATGACAGTTGTAGTAGCTCATCTTTGACTACAAGGATTCCAGGTGTTTCCATATCTAGACGATTGTCTTCTTACAACCTCGACCAGGAATCTTCTAACCCACAGCCTCTCACATTCAAGGCCTCGCTCTCTGCTTGGGGGATTATTATCAGCAAGGGCAAATCTCAAAATGTTCCCGACAAAAAAAATGGAATTCATTGGAGTGGTCTTTGACACAACATCCTGTCAAGCTTCCCTCCCTCCTCACAAGCTTTCAAAAATCAGACACCAAATCCAAGCCCTCCTTCCGCACACTTTGTACCAGCACGTCTTGTGCTGCAACTCTTAGGTTCCATGGCAACTGCCATTACCCTAGTACCACTGGCAAGGTTGCACATGAGAATATTACAGTGGCTCTTTTCTTCAAAATGGTCGATCTTATCCCACCCACTTGACCACATGATACATCTTACAAACCTTTGCAAGAAAGAAATGCTATGGTGGATGAAGCCAGAATCTAATCTTTGGTGTCGACCATTCTGTCTTCCCCCATCCCAGCGCCACGGTGACCATGGATGCTTCCCTGTTAGGGTGTGGGGGGGGGGATTTCCATGGAAATATGGTCCAAGGCACCTGGTCCCCCATGGAGGCCAATTTGCACATAAATGTCCTGGAACTGAGGGCAGTTCTCTTAGCATTGCAAGCGTTCCATACATCCCTCCCTTCTGGGACAATTGCAATTCAATCGGACAACATGTCAATCGTCTGGGATATCAATAAACAAGGCGGAACCAGGTCTTACCTCCTGTCAGCCATGAGGATTTGGCACTGGGCGATAGCTTCCAACTGCTTTTTTATAGCAACGCACATTCCTGGGAGTTCCAACCTTATTGCGGGCATTCTGAGCAGGAACATCCTGATGCCTCACGAGTGGTCCCTCAATCCTGTAATAGCGGATTGGATCTTCCGCTGCTGGGTCAGGCCTTGCTGCGATCTTTTTGCTTCCCCTTTAAACAACAAATCCAGAAGCTACTTTGCCCTGATCCCCCCTCAGGGGGAATCACAGAGGAATACTCTAACGCACGATTGCCCCCCCCGGTCTACTGTATGCCTTTCCCCTCATCCCAAAATTCCTCCAGAAAGCTCAAAGGTTGGGAAGCAAGGTGATGCTCATTGCCCCTTATTGGCCCCGCCAAGTCTGGTTTCCTTTCCTATGGCCTCATCTGATTCACAGCCCGTGGATCCTGGATCAATCTCAAGGTGTGTCAGGGATTGATTCACCCCAATCTCCAAGGCCTCCAGCTCACAGCTTGATTCTTCCACTTCCAATGATTGCCAGGGTGCCTGATATCTCATCTCCCATTTGTGAGATTCCTCTGGCTTCACACAAACCTTCCACCAGAAAACTTTATTCTAGTAAATGAACTAGGTTCTCTATTTGGGCCAAAGACCAAAACATAGACCCTTTCCTCTATGCCTATTCAAAAGATCCTACAATACCTGACTACTACTCTACATGCAGGAGCCTCAGCATCGACAGTCATTGTGCATTTAAGCAGCTATCGCACATTTTCATAATGGATTTGATAATTCTTCTGTTATGTCACACAGTCTGTGCAAAACCTTTTTGAAAGGAGTATTGCACGTTAAACCTCCTGTCAAGCCCTCATAGAACCCTGGGACTTGACCTTGGTACTTCAGTCATTAACAAGCACTCCTTTCGAGCCTCCTGATTCATGTGATATTAAATTTTTATCATGGAATTACTCTACTTCTAGTAGCACTTACCTCCGGGAGAAGGGTTTCTGAGTTGCTGGCTTTGAGTGTCAAGAGACCTTACTTGGACTTCCACAGGATAGTGGCCCTTTGTACTGATCCTTCTTGCCCAAGGTAGTTTCTGGATTTTCCATTAACCAATCTATTGACCTGCTGGTTTTCTTCCCTCTGCATTCTAACGGAGGGGAGTATCTTTTGCACACCCTTGATGTTCATAGGCAGCTTCGTTTTTATTTAGACAGGACTAAATCTTTCAGGAAAACAGATCAATTGTTTGTAGCCTTTGTGGGACCCAGATTGGGTAAACCTGTCTCCAAAGTGGCTATCCTTCTGTATTAGAAACGTCATTAACTTTATCTACCATCAGAATAAACTATCCTTACCTTCCAGAATAAAGGCTCATTCTACTAGAGTGATGGCTACTTCTGTGACTTTTCATTCCAGATCCTCTGTGGATAATATCTGCACAGCAGGCACTTGGGCAAGACCTCATACCTTTATCACTCATTACAAATTGGATTTGGACTCCGGGGGATGAGCATCTTTTGGTTCTATGGTGCTATGTTGCTCAGGAATATCCTTCCTTAGGGCCACCCAGGACTTGAGTAGCTGGGGACTTGGTCCTGTCAGTAAGGAATGAGTAAAGGTTTACAATATCAGATAAAGAAGTTATGTCTTACCATAATGTTCCATCTGTGTTGTAGATCTTTATTCATTCATTAATTCCCACCCTCCTTCCCCGTGCCTGAACTCCTGGTTAAGGTATTTGCTCAGACAGAGCCTCCTACTGTTTCTTTTACTATCTCTGTAATATAGGAGCAGGCAAACTCGATCTGGAGAGACTATGAGAGGGGCATTATGGGTAGGTCTTAGCTGAGAGTTTTTTGGCTGGCGCGAGCTTGGAAAGTCCTGTCAGCAATGAATGAATAAAGATCTACATCACAAATGGAACGTTATGGTAAGACATAACTTCTTTTTCCAGGTCAAACCTCCCAGATTCAGCAGGATCTTTCCCACCAACCACTGGTCCTTTCCTTCCCAATCCAGGCCTGTGCAAAGGAAAGGGCGCAGGGACAGAATCCCCCCCCAGCCAGCAACTACAAGGCCAGCAGAGGCGCAGACAATGGACCTCTACAACCACCAGGGCAGGGAGTTCCAAGTCCACTCCCTACCCTAAGGACTCGGTGACTCCACCTCCCCCTCTGCTCCCCCCCAAAGGTTAGGAGGAAGGCTAACCCTTTTCAAAGACAACTGGCAGTCAATCACAAAAGATCAGTGGATCCTAAAAATTATTTCCCATGTATACAGATTCTCTTTCAAAGAGAACCCAAACTTAACAGGGTACCCAAACATACTAGCAAAAGAGCGTGCAGAGGCTCTCTGCCAAATTCAGAAACTGTACTCAAGGAGCAGTGGAGACCGTACCGCAGGAACAAGCCAGAAAAGGGTTCTATTCAAGATTGTTCCTGATACCCAGGAAAGAGGGCACTTGGTGCCCTATTCTGGCTTTATCCACATTAAATCTTTCCCTGCCAGTGTCAAAATTCAAAATGCTTACGCTTCAAAAACTCTTGCCCATGCTGACTCCAAATGCCTGGCTAGTCACCCTAGACCTAAAGGATGCCTACCTCCATATCCCTATAAGGGAGTCCTGCAGAAGGTTCCTTTGCTTCAGTGCAGGCTCACACTTTGTTCTCTGCTCTACCCTTTGGCTTTATCTACTGCTCCCAGGGTTTTCCCCAAATGCCTGGCCCCTGTCAATTGTCTTCTGCAGGTAGAAAAATGTACAAATTTACCCCATCTGGATAACTATCTCATCCAGGCAGACAGCAGAGAAAAGCTCCTGCAAGATCTCAACTTTGTCCAAACCCTCATTACCTCTTGGGGATTTACCATCAACAAGGCAAAATCCCATTTCCAGCCCACCAGACCACCTTCTTGGGAGCTCTCCTGGATACATCCACCCAAAGAACCCTCCTCTCTCTCCAGAAAAACAAAGTTTTCTACCCAAATACTTCACCCAATTGGCTCACAGAACACACCTCACAGCAAGGAAGTTCCTGCAAGCTCTGGGGTACATGGCATCCTGTTGGTGCCCTTGGCCAAACTACACATAGAAATCTGCAATGGTACATGAAAAAAAAACCTATGGTGCCAACACAGTCTCTGGAGCTACAACTGCCTCCGATTCCCTATAGTGTGCAGAAATCTGTACCCTGAACAAGGGCCTGCCTTTTGAAATTCTTCCCCATGGCCAGACCATTACCACTGATGCCTCAGACTTAGCCTGGGGGGCACACATAGGAGATGTGCACCCAAGGCACCTGGGACCTCAGGGACCTAGATCTACACATCAACCTGAAGGAACTGATGGCAGTACTCAGGGCTATCACAGCCTTCAAGAATAACCTGAAACCAGGGGTGCTCCTCATCAAAACAGACAGTACCACAGTCATGTGGTACATTAACAAGCAGGGGGAACACACTCCTACCCACTTTGTCGTCTAGCCTTGTTTCTCTGGCAGACTGCCTTGATGATGATAGGCCTTCATATGATAGCCCAGTACATCCCAGGGGAGCACAACACCCTAGCAGACCACCTCAGCAGAAGTGTCCTGGACCCTCATGAATGGCAGCTTTGGAGGGAGACCATCTGTATCACCCAAATTTGGGGGACCCCACAGGTAGATCTCTTCGCATCCATAGAGAACAGGCAATTAGACCAGTTCTGCACCAGGGGGTTGTACCTAGAAGCCTGGAAAGTGGATGTTCTCCTTCCACTGGGCAACCTGTTTGTCTACGCCTTCTCCCCCTTGCCAATGATCCCAAGGGTACTGCTAAAGATCTGTGAGGAAAGGCAAAGGGCTATATTAATTGCCCCAAATTGGCTCAGGCAACATTGGTACCCCTTGCTACTCAGTCTGACCAGGGAGCCACCCAGGAACCTGCCTCTCACAGAAGGACTTCTATCCCCCCCAAAAAAAAGGGTCAGTACTGCATCCCAGTCTGCAAACTCTCAGCCTATCCACATGGCTTATACCCCAGAGGCGGATACCAGTCCACCATTGAGCAAGCAGGTCCTGGATATAATTAAGGAGGCCAGGAGGCCCAGCACCAGGAAATCCTACTCAGCAAAATGGAAAAGATTCAATGCCTGGTGCAGAACTAAGGGTACAAGCAGCTCCCTTGTATCCCTGTCTGACTCTAGACTATCTGGCAGAGCTAGTGCAAAAAGGATCGTCTTACTCTTCAATTAAAATTAACGCCTCCGCTATCTCTGCCCATTCCCATACAGAGCAACCTTTGTTCTCCCACCACCTGCTAAAACAGTTCCTTAGATGGGTCTCTCACATCAGGCCACCTAGAAGGCCACCCACCCCTGCCTGGGACCTGAACTTACCCCCCTTTGAACCAGCTGCCTCAGCAGAGCTAAAACACCTTTCTTGGAAGACTGCCTTCCTGCTGGGCATAACCTCAGCTAGGAGGGTTTCCACGATGCAGCCTGTCATGGCCATTGAACCCTTCATTATCTTCCATGCAGATAGGGTGTCTTAGAACTAACCCCTCTTTTATGCCTAAGGTGGTATCTGACGTAACTTTGAATCGGGCTGTATATCTTCCCACCTTCTTTCCTAATCCTCAAAATAGGGGGGAAAGAATCCTTCATTCACTGGATGTACACAGACGACTTGGATACTATCTGGATAGAACCAAGTATCTCAAAGACTGACCAGCTCCTGGTCAGCTTAGCCCCAGGGGCAGAGGGGAAACCTATTTCCAAGCAAACCATTTCTAAATGGATATCCAACTGTATCAAATTCTGTTAACCACTTCCATGGAAAAATTCCTCTCAAGCCTCTCCGAAGCTATTCCACTAGGGCAGCATCTACTTCCACTACATTCCTCAGGGGCGTCCCTACCAAGGACATCCTAGAAGCAGCCACTTGGACTTCTGTCCACACCTTCACCAAACACTACCAATTGCCTCTCTTCTCCAAAACCCGGGCAGACTTTGCCTCTCCAGTCCTGCAGGGCATGCTAGGTCTTACTTAGAGCAGTGCAAGCCTGTTCTTCTATTCCTTCCCTTCTACCTTCCACCCTACCTTCAGCTTTGGGAATCTTTCCACAAGTGATGAGTGCAACATTGAAACATGAAGAACATAGTACAGTTGTGTACACTTACCATAAATGTAGATGTTCGAGTGTATTCACTGTTGCAGTCCTGTTTTCCCTCCCTCTCTCCCCCCCTCTATTTCTCTCTCCATTTCCTTCATGGCAATCTATACCTGTGGGGATCCCCCAGGTTGGCCTTCCTTAGGCATTGTGGGCAGGGCTCCTGTAGGTTGGGGCAGGAAAATCTGATGTAATGGCATCGACTGCATCGACTGCCTTGCTTTATACCACACTGACTACCTGACATCAGTCCCTGACGACCTGCAGCCGACGTGGGAGGGACAAGCTTTACTCTGGTATTCAGGCCAGCCAAGGGCTACCCAGCAGGGATAACCCACAAGTGACCCTTTCCTGGTGATCATCCAAAACGTATTCTGAAAGAGGGTTACCCTTGTCCTGCAATCCTAAAGCACATTCTACCAGGGCATTTGCCACTTCACAGCCTTCATCTGTAGAGTCCCTATTGATGATCTCTGTGCTGTGGCTACTCTACTGTGCATAGCTTTATATCCCACTGCAAGCTGGATTTGCATTCCAATCTAGGACCTTATTTGGTTTCACCATCCTCTGGAATATTCTTGAGACCTCCCAGGGGTTGGGTAGCTGGGGACTCTATCCCAACAGGTAAGGATTGACTGAAGAGACATTGGATACAAAAGATAAGTACGTAATGCCAGATCTGTCATCATCTTTCCTCCTGAACTTTCTTTCCTCTGCCAGATTTTTGTTTCACTGTTCTTCCGATTGACCACACTGGACCTTTCTGGTGCCTTGCCATTATTACAGCCAGTGTCTGTATTCCTGTGTCCTTAGTCTTCTGTAAATTTTAATTTGGCATGTGTTGTCTTGGAAAGTCCGACTGGGTACAAATACCAATTTTTAGTGGATGCCCGGGGAGAAAAGCTCCACAAGTACTTAATAGGGAGATTAAATATAGTAATTTAAAATTGCAATTTATAGACTAGTAGAAATAGCGATAGTTGTATAGTATTAATATACAACTGGGTGTATCTAGTATTGTGCATTAATGCTTGTAGTTCTGAATACGTTAGTGTTAAGTGATCTTGATAAAACAGGTTGTATGATAGAAGTGTGTATAAGATATAAGCGAAATATGAAAAAACAAATGGCTAAAAGGAAGAGTTAAGTTGTTGAGTAGCAGTTAGACCCAAGCAGAGAGGATTTAGAGATTGTAAGGACTGCAGAGTTGAGATTTAAGTTGGAGAACTTGAGCAGAGCCAAGAGTTAGAGAGTTCACCCTGGAGATCACTACAGTGGCTCTACTTGATAGAGGCACTGGGAATTAACGTCAGGTGGCGTGATGCCAGGGCACTTCTATGGGATAGGCTTGCAAAGGGTCCAGGGCCATTAACCTAGTACACACCTATGAACCTTGTAGGAGAGACTTATAAGGTGTGGTATTATGATGGCTAATGATGCTATGGGGATGCTGTTAAAGGATTTGTTGACTCATTTGGAGTACAAAGTCCAATAGAACTATGAGATTTATAAATGGACAGATTTTGTCAGAGGAACTCAAGTCATGGGGCAGAAGGTAATACTGTAACAGGAACATGATAGCTGGTAAGGTAGAGGAATTATGACTTATTTTGTGTTGGTAACAAACGACTGTTAGTTGATGGGAAATTTAAAGGGATTATGGCTTATTTTATGTGTTGTTAACAAACGACTTTTTAGTTGATAGGAAATTTCACGACATTATAGGGCTTTTTGTGCAGAGCATTGATGAGATCTGTGAGGTTGATCAGATACACATTTATCTACTTCATTACGACATTGTCCAGTTTTTGCTTTGAGATATGATTGTAAATTTGTCAGAATAAGAGAACCATAAAGGAGGAAAGGTAGGAGATGTGGGACCAAGACTTAAATTAGTGGTGGTAAGATTTTTTTCTACGCTATGCAATATTCCAAGCTTTTGACGAGTCTTTAATATATAAATCAAACTTAAGACTATAGTCTGTGATACCAAGTAGTTTGGTGTATGGAGTGACTTCAGTTATGATATTGCTCAGTGAGAAAATTGTAAAGTTTTCTCTGTTATGGGAATGTTTGGGAAAGAATAGTATCGGCATTTTTTTTTGGGGGGGGGGGGTTAAATAGCTGATTTTTATAGAACCAAGCCTCTATGGAGTTGAAGGCATCTTGTGAACAGATTAAAGCAGAATCGTCTGTATATTATATAAGGGTTCCTTCTTTAGAGGAAGTATACAGATAGTAAAGATGCTAAAAAGGAGTGGGCCAAGGATTGAGGCCTGTGGTACTCCACCACTCACAGGTAGAAGGGGTTAGAAATTAGAGTACCATTGAACTGACTGACCACTGATAACTGGTAGACCACTGTAGAGAAGAATTAGAAGAGCACAGGCTTGTCAAAAAGTTAGTGTGTAATACTGTCAAAAGCTGTTGGCAAACCAAGAAATGGAGAGACAATTGCCTCCATTTCTAGCTTTATTGATGGTATCAGCACTGCCCATTTATCATTTACAAACACTGCAGGTCTTTATCAATGTTTAGTAGGTTTCTGTAGGAGGTAGTGAAGGATAAGTCTGTGCACACTTTTTTCTAAAATTTTAGAAAAGGGAGACAGTGTAGCAGTAGGTCTGAAGATTAATTTCAGTAGTATTACCACGTTTATGGAAAGGAATGATACAGAGCTTTTTGCAGAGGGAAGGGACATAGGCTTCCTTAGTGGACAGGTTAAGAAGGATTGACTGGGTAAGCAATAGAATGTCTTTAGGAATTCATTAAGAAGATTGTTGGCAGGAGAACAAGGTTTGTTTACTTTGTGTAGTGTTTTATAATAGGGGTAGGGACTGATTTGTAAAATGTTAGAGAAAATAGCAAAGGGGGGTAAAGTGGAATCTGGTGATTTTTGAGGAAAACCTTTAGTGATGGCAACTAAATGCTCAATGAAATAAGAGTAAGGGTATTGATGGTGAATTCTGGGTATGTTATATTTATGGTTTGGCAGAATTTTATTGGGATTAGATTTTTGATTTTGAACTTTCTCGTGGTGTTTTTTTTTTTTTATGAACTTGTTTACTGATAATGTTCTGAAGTTCCCTAAAGTGTTGATTTTGGGGTGATTATTGTTTTGTCAAACTATCTGGGCCTCATGTCTGTTTAGCATAAGGTTGCTAGTGTAGTTTGAAAGTCCAGGGGAGTATTTAGTTTTGACTCTTGCCCTTCTGAGGGGTGCAGGGCTGTTTAAGGTATATATAGAGTTGAATTTTTCCACTGTTTGGTCTAGCAGAATAGGACTGACCAGTTAAACTTTACGATTGCTGTAAAGGAGTCTGGGTTAAAGCAGTATTTTAGAAGTATGCTGTTTAGCTAGATTGAGTCAAGTTACAGAGATAGGGTGGTGATCACCAGGATAGTCTGACAGAATTCATGTGGAGATACATTTACTGGAATGGGAGACCATTGTCCAGTCTACAGCAGAACTAGATCGATTGGGCTTGATGTGAATAGGGTGATTTGTTAGTTGCATGAAGCCATGGAGGTTGGTACTATATATAGGGAAATGACTGTTTTTGCTGGCCATTATTGACATACCCTAAAGTTAGTTTCATGTGATTTTTCTGATACCCAGTACAGTAGAGCTTCCAAAGTAGATAGTTACCTGAGGGTATGTGTAATGCAGTGTTGCAGAGATACTTGGTGAGAGATGAGGAGCTCAACATTATTAAATTTGGGTACCTGACTGTTATACGAATCATTGTATAGCAGTTAAGTTATATGATAACGGTGTCTGCTTTCATGTTAAGTCTATTAACCCTAATGAAGATGTAGGTGGTTTGGGGGAGATTTTGTTATATTTCGTATCAAGTTTTATCCAGGTTTCTGAAATTGTAGGTACGAATGGGGAATGCTGTGTAATCTAGGCTTGGAATTCAGTGACTTGTACTACATATATTTGAGAGTTTACCTTTACTTTATCCTCACTTGTGACATAAGCAAACTTATATGTACATAAAAGTAATCAAACCATGTTAACAAGTTCACATTTATAAACATTATGCATCACATATTTTTCTGTGCAATATAATAAAATCAACATCACATTGTTCAATTACTACCTTCTCTTAAACCTTCTGTTCCAAAACATTTTGTTGGCACGTATTGTTCCTACAATCTCCATTTTTTTCTGTGTAGTTTATTCCTGTCCTTTTCTAAAGATTTGATTTGCATTTCCCTTTTTAAGGAATTTTTAGTCTTCCAACTCATTACACTCCAGAAATTTATGCTTGCAGGTACCTCTTTCCTCCCCATTACCCCTGTAACATTTTAGTTGAGTCGGAGTTGCTGGAAGGTGTTTGGAGGATGAAGGGGATAGTGAATGGGAGGGGGTCTGAGTTTTGGTGTGCACTGAGTGCCATGATTTTGGCATACCAGTAGGTTAGAAGTGATTTGGTTATGTTGACTTTTTTCTGTTGGCTTAATTTTGGGCTGATGCATTGGAGAGTTGCACTTTGAATCATAGAAGAAAATGGAAGAAAATTGGTATACATATGGAGTAATGAGTATGGAGTACTTATGATTCTTAGGAAGGCAGCATAAGTGGCGGAGATGATTCTTGATGCAGTTGGTGCATGATATGATGTATGATGTAAGATGAGAAGTTGAGAACAGGAGTAAAGGAATAAGATTTGAGAAGAACTTGTATGGGACAGTGAATCTGGATAGAGGAAAGAAATTAGAAATTTGGGATGCATGGATAGGTTTAAAAAAGGCCCCAGTGGTCTTTAGCTTGGTACATAAGTATGAACCTAATAAGAAATGGATAAGTCTTGGAGTTAAATAGGTTAGACAGGTAGGTGAAAGTTTGACGAAGACTAAATGGTTAATAGTTGGAACTATGGTATAAGTTAATTCAAATGTAGAGGAGTTGTAGTACAATAAGAGTTTGATAGTGGAGAAAGTTATTGTGTGTAGATTGAAGTATGGTAATAACATATGCTTAGACATATGTGGTACAGAAGTGAAAGATGGCCATTAGTGTAACAGTAAGTAGTATTAGAGTAGATAGAAGTAATTGAAGGAGGAGTGAATGGGGTATACTTACAGGAATAGGATGGGTTGCATGTTGTGAAAATGTAGATGTAGTGTAGTGGGTGGGAATTGGGGGTAGGAGACCTGAGTGAGTTGGAGTGGAGCACAATACCAAGCAGCTAGGTAATCCACTAAAAAAAAACTATCAGTGGTACTGGTTTTGTGCATTACATTTGTCTTTGTGTTGTACATTACATAAATTTATAAAAAAAAAAACTAAGTCTGAGACAAATATTAAATGAAGAAACATAGTAAATTAGAAGAATATAAGGAAGTAGAAAGTCATGAGTTGCAGTGTAGTGTTATACTAAATGCAGAGCCCACATTAAGTAGTTGGAATTATGAACTTTTTATATTAGGAGTTTAATGCTATGGAATATTTTCAGATTGGGTTAAGTACCTTCCTTTATGTAAAAAGACAGCTGGACTAGTCAGTGAATTTTACTATTATGGCCAGTTTAACTCTCCTCAATAGCAAGATCCATAGAGTAGAGCCTTGGATGTACTACGTTTGAATCAGACTGGGTTAGGAATGGAACTGAAAGTGTCCCGAAGCAGCAATATTTTTAATTTAGGACTCCTACAAGTAAAGATGGTGTGCAAACGTGTGTATGGTGCATTACCAAGGTATGTTGCTGTAAGCAGGCAAACGTAATCTGAGATATTCATTAGATGGAGGGGAATTCTGGGTAGGGAAGTAGCTTGATCCTTGAATCCAAAAGTCTAAAGCTGCCAGTGTGCTCCATTCTGATCTGATATACCTATTTGAGTAAGGAAGAAGACTATATTGATCTAGTATTATGGCAAGTATATAGCATTTGATCTGATTTTGTCAATCTTCATTCTTGACTAATGAGATTCTGTTCCAACCCCTTAGTACCAGCTAGGCCGTTGTACAGCTTGCGCCAGCCAAAAAAAACTCTCGAGCGAAGACTTTACCCATAATACCCCTCTCTCCATTACCTCAGATCTCGTGTGCCACTCTGATGAGACGCATCAGAAGATGCTGTCCAGCTAAGTGCTTTAATTTGTTCCCTATTTTTCTATGTATACCGTCTCCACTTATGGAGCACTGTATTTGCTCCTCTGTCATATTGTCTAGTGTGGTATGTTTGCATTTAAATCATCTCTAACCTTGTTACCATTTGTTAGATGTTCTTCGTGTTTCAACAGTCATCACATTTGGGTTATCTGCTTGCAGTAGCCCTCAGTCGGCCAGATTAACAGTCTTGGGTCCTACGTCGGTTGCTGTCTCATCTTCCGTGACATCAGGTAGTCAGGGGTATAAAGCATGCAGCCGATGCCATTACACCAGTCTTTCTTGCCGTGCAGTGCCCGAAGCAGAAGCAGTTCACAAGTGCTGGTCGTCCGACTCCTGAAATTTTTGTTTTCGAGTTTCAGAACCGAAGTCTTCAACTAAAGCTAAGTACCCTGTTGGGGAAACATTTTCGTGCTCTAAATTGATGTCAGTAAAAATCAATAATTGTATTTCTTGTGGAAAGCAAATACCTCATGAAGATTTTCATTCATACTGTATTCCTCGCCTAGGCCCTGACTACGACGTACCTCGCTGTCTGTTTTGTGCCTTATTTAAACCACAAACTATTCGTTGTTTGTATATTTTCGCTTCTAAATATTTTGGTACTTTGTTCAGTTATCCAGATATGTCTTCGGTAAACCACCCGACTACCGACATTCCGAAAAAACACAAAGATAAAGACAGAGACAGGCCGCCTAGGTCCAAAGCTGCCGACAATACTTCTGAGCTAGTTGCCAGTTCGCTGGTACTCAGTGAGGCACTTTCGCAGCCCCTGATACCCGCTACTTCAGATTCGCAGGCCTCTACTGAGACCCATTCGGAGTCCGGTATGCCGCGAGATGCTTCAGCTGTGGGATCTGCGGATGTCTCTTCCTTTGGATGGGTCTGGAGCCGCTCTGCAGGCACCGGCTTCTGAAGGTGTATTCAGGCCTACTGACTTGCATATTAAACTGACGCCATCTTCTTCTTCAAGGCCTAAAACTCAAACCATGCCTAGAAAACCGACCCCCAGACCGCATAGTCAGGCCTGTGTGCCTCAAAAACAAATAAGAATGGCTGAAGACCGTATTAGTTTAATCAGGGGAAGCCAACCTTCCCCCTTTGAGACCTAGGACTGAATTTGCTTATGATACTTCTAACCAGGATTCTGAAATTTCTGTCTCCTCTAACCAGGATTCTGAAATTTCTGTCTCCTCTGACCAGGATTTACCCTTATCTACCTATGAGGATTCTGATGCAGAGGACTCTGTTCCCTCTGCTTCTCCTGCAGAGAATTTTTCTTTTGGTGAAACCTTGCATACTCTTAGGGAGCATTTTCACTGGGAAAGCCATGATTACTCTGATTCTAAAAAGAGGCTTAGAGATTTCTTACTCCTGCCCCAACACAGGCCTTTAGCTATCCCTCCTGTGTTAGACATTGTAGACGATGCCTTTTCAGAATCTAGCTTGGCCCCTGACTCTCTACCTCCTGCTCCCAGAAAACCTGATAGATATTACAAGGATGTTCATCGTGTTTCACTGTTGCAGTCATGACTGTAGGGTTCCCCCCTGCCAGCAGGCAGTCCTCGGTCGGCCAGAATCCCAAAGTCTGGGTCCGACGTCGGCTGTTCAGCCATGCTCCCTGACGTCAGAGCGCCAGGAGTACAAAGCTGACAGCCGACGCCATGTTCTCCAGTCTTTCTTGCCATGCAGTGATAGCAGTTCGCAAGTGCCGGTCGAATGACTCCTGACAATCTTTTCTGAACAAACTTCAGTCCGAAGACTTTCTTCTCCTACTCAAAGCTAAGTACCCTGTTGGGGAAACTTTTTTCTTGCTCCAGTCCGATGTCAGAAAAAGTTAATAATTGTATTTCATGTGGGAAGCAAATACCTCATAAGGATTTTCATTCTTACTGTATTCCTTGCTTAGGCCCTGACCAAGACGTAGCTAGATTCAATCAACGTACAATTAAACGAAGGTACGATTTTGCATTTCATTACTTCGGTAGGCGTTTTAATTACAAAATGTTGTCGGATATGGTTCTGGCTACCGGAGTTCACAAATGACGCAAGGACAAAGACAGGCCTCCGAGGTCCAAATCTGACGATATCGTACGAGCAGAGCCAGCTTCAGGTTCGGCCGTAGTCAGTGAGGCGCTTTTGCAGCCCCTGTCGTCGGCCATTTTGGAACCGATGGCCAAAACGGACTCCCATGAGGAGCCAACTAGGCCTTTGAATATTTCTGTTGCAGGACCTTAGGACAATGCTCCTTCGGATGGGTCCGGAGCCGCTGTGCAGGTACCGGCTTCCGAAGGGGTTTTCAGGCCTACTCAGCTTCTAATAAAGGCAAAGCCAAAGGCAAAGACTCCTTCCAAATCAAAGACTGCAACACAGGCCTCTTCTGATCCGGCTCCCAAGTCACAGAAACAGTTACTTAAAATGGCGGAGGACTTACTTACTATGATTAGGGGTTCACATCCCCCTCCAGATAAAAGGCCAAGGCAGGAAGTTTATTATGACTCCTCTGATCAGGCTTCTGTTTCTTCAGTTTCTTCTTCTGACCAGGAATATTCTTTTCTTCCTTATGAGGATTCTGATGCTGAGGAATCCATTCCTTCAGCTTCTCCCCCTGAGGATTTCTCTTTTGGGGAAACTTTGCATGAAATGAGGGAACATTTCCACTGGGAAGGACAGGAGTATTCGTAATCTAAGAAAAGACTAAGGGATTTTCTTCTTCTTCCCCAACATAGACCCCTGGCTATTCCTCCTGTTTTGGATATTGTGGATGATTCTTTTTCGGTGGCTAACTTAACCCCTGACTCTTTTCCTCCTGCTCCTGTTAAGCCTGACAGATACTACAGGGTTCCTGATTCCCACCAGTTTTTATACAAGAACCCTACTGCTGACCCTGAAACCATTTCTCAGGGTCCTAAGGGAGTTAAGGCCGCTTCTGCTAAAAACCCCATTCCCACTGAGAAGGATTCCAGATCTTTAGAAAGATGGGGCAAAAAAGTGTACACTTCTGCTACTTTATCTATTAGGGCGTTAAACGTCAGTTTCATGTGCTGAAATACCAGCAATTTCTCCTGTCTGTTTTAAAACAAAAGCTAACTTCCATTTCCGCCTGTGCAGATAAGGAATTACATGACTTAATGCATGCCACTGAACAAGTTGGGAAGCATGGTTTACACTGTGGATTTGATGCCTTGGAGGCTTCTTTTAGGGCTGCTGCCTCTGGCACAGTAATTAGAAGGCATGCATGGTTAAAGGAACAAAATTTGCCAGATCAAGTAAAAGCTAAATTATTAGATGCTCCTGTTCAGCATAATGTTTTGTTTGGATCTAAAGCTGAAGAGGTGATTAAAAAGATGGAGGACAAGGCAAAATCCATGCAAACAGTTAAAGATTTCTTACAAGTACAGCCACCCAGATTTAGCAGGAATTGGCCTACAAAAAATTGGTCCTTTCCCAATTCAGACAGGCCTCAGAGGGGTAGATACTCCCGAGGAAGGCCTCAAACACAAGCCTCTTATAGACCAAGACAATGGACTGCTCCCACCCCTAGGGGAGGAGAGGACAGGTCGCATGCTCATAGGAAACAGACTCAATGACTCCTTCTGTTGGGCTGCAGGAACTTCTTGCCTGGAAGCCCCTCTCGGAGGAAAACTTTCTCTTTTTCACCTAAATTGGACTCGTATAACCCTAGACAAGTGGGTTCTGGATGTGGTTTCAAGAGGTTACAAATTCCATTTTCATACCCTACCAAGGCCAAGCGGATGGCCAGATCTTCCAAAACATCAATGGACAGAGGCCTTAAACCAGGTGGAAGCTCTTTTGGCTATGAAAGCCATAGAACTAGTTCCACTTTCAGAGATGGGGCAAGGTTTTTACTCAAGGCTCTTTCTAGTCCCCAGGAAGCAAAATTCATGGAGACCCATTCTGGATCTGTCAGTCTTGAACACTTTTCTAGAGATACCAAAATTCAAGATGCTTACTCTACAGCAGCTACTTCCAATGCTGACCAAAAATGCATGGATGGTAACTTTGGATTTAAAGGAGGCATATTTACACATTCCCATCAGGCAGGAATGCAAAAAATACCTCAGGTTCAAGGCCGGATCGAGGCACTTTCAATTCTCTGCGCTGCCCTTTGGATTGTCTACTGCGCCCAGGGTCTTCACCAAATGCCTGGCTCCAGTAGTAGCTTATTGCAGACTCAAGGGAATTCAAATTTACCCTTATCTGGACAACTGTCTTATTCAGGCAGACAGCAAGGAGGTCTTACTCCAGCATTTACAGTTTGTTCAGAATCTTCTCAAGTTCCTGGGATTCACTGTAAACATAAAAAAGTCAAATTTGACACCCTCATAACAGATAATTTTTCTGGGCGCTTCTCTAAACACAACAACCCAGATGGCATTTCTGACAAAAGAAAAAGTTACAGCTGGCTTCAACTTTCAAAACCTTGGCGACTTTAAATCCGCTATCTGCAAGGAGATTCCTGCAGGCTTTGGGTTACGGCCTCCTGCATCCTTCTCGTACCATATGCAAGACTACATATGAGGAAAATACAGTGGTACCTAAAAAGTGTATGGTCTCAGCATTGCCACAGTTTAGACATACTGATCTCCGTCCTGCCTTGTCTTCAAAAGGAATTCCTTTGGTGGTCCAAGGCATGTACTCTAAACAAAGGAAAACCCTTCTGTCTGCTTCCTGCCACTCTGATACTAACCACAGATGCCTCAGATTACGCATGGGGAGTCCATTTTCAGGGCAACTGTCTGCAGGGCCTTTGGACAAAGGATCAGAAGCACCTGCATATCAATTTAAAGGAAATGTTAGCCATTCAGAAAGCTCTATTGGCCTTCAGGAATCTTCTACAACCAGGACAACTACTGATACGGACAGACAACACCACAGTTATGTGGTACATAAACAAGGAAGGGGGATCTCATTCCCACCCCCTTTGCAGACTAGCCATGGATCTATGGAACACCGCTCTGGCTTGCAATCTGGACCTTCAAGCTCAGTTCCTACCAGAGAAGCAAAACTTCCTGGCAGACAGTCTGAGCAGAAATCTTTCGGACCCACATGAGTGGATGCTGGACACCGAAATATTCAGGATGATAACAGCAGTCTGGGGATGTCCTCACATAGACCTCTTTGCATCCCACCTCAATCATCAGCTACAGATTTTTTGCACCAGGACTTTCCACGAACAAGCTTGGAAAGTGGATGCACCATCATTCAGTTGGAGAAACCTCTCGGGATATGCCTTTCCACCTCTTCCTCTTCTTCCACAGGTATTATTAAAGATCAAACAGGACAAGCCCAAGATGATGATCTTGCTGGCCCCAAATTGGCCTCGACAGTTTTGGTACCCAACTCTGAAAAACCTATGTCTGGAGCCCCCTTGGGTTTTACCACAGACTCCGAACCTTCTGTCCCAACACCAGGGTCAGGTTCTACACTCCCATGTCAGAACTCTCAGCCTGGCAGCCTGGTTAATCCAGGGTCTTTGATTCATTCTCTCCTACCCAAGCAGGTTATGGATGTCATTTTAGAAGCCAGACGTCCTAGCACTAGAAAATCTTATGCAGGAAAATGGAAAAGATTTTGTTCCTGGATGCAGGCTCAGGATTCTGATCTTCTTCTTCCTAACATTCCTTTGATTTTACTTTACCTGACAGATCTCTTACATAAGGGTCTCTCTTTCTCTTCCATTACGATACATGCCTCTGCTATTTCCGCTCATTACAATACAGACCCTCCAATCTTTTCCCACCAGCTCATGAGACAGTTTCTTAGAGGAGCTAAGAAATTAAGACCTCCTAGATCTCCTCCCATTCCTGCTTGGGATCTCAACTATGTGTTGGAAAAGCTCACCTTACCTCCTTTTGAGCCTGCTGCCTCTTCTGACATCAAATTTTTATCTTGGAAAACAGCCATCCTGTTAGCTCTGACCTCTGCCAGGAGTGTTTCAGAGTTGCAAGCTCTTATGGCTGTGGAACCTTATATTATTTTTCATCAAGACAGGGTGTCTTTAAGGACTAATCCTACTTTCATGCCTAAGGTGGTTTCCAAAGTGGCTTTAAATCAAACTATTCACTTGCCAACTTTTTTCCCACTCCTCAAAATAAAGGGGAAAAGGATCTTACATTCCTTGGATGTACACAGACAACTACGTTTTTACCTGGACAGAACCAAGGACATCAGAAAATCAGAGCAATTGTTTGTTTCTTATGCTTCAAGTTCCCAAGGTAAAGCCATTTCAAAACAGACCATTTCTAAATGGATTGCTCATGGAATCAGATTTTGTTATTCACACCATGGAAAGCAAATCCCAGGGAGTATACGGACTCATTCCACCAGAGCTGCTGCCACTTCAGCTGCCTTCCTCAGGGGAGTTCCTACCAAAGACATTTTGGAAGCTGCAACTTGGAGTTCAGTGCATACTTTTCAAAGCACTACAATCTACCTCTCTACTCTAAGTCTAGGGCAGGCTTTGCTTCTGCAGTCTTGCAGGGCCTTTTAGCCGCCCCTTCTACTTTATGACCCCCTCCCTTTCATTCTGCTTTGGGATTCTACCCTACAGTCATGACTGCAACAGTGAAACACGATGAACATAGTACAGTTGTGTACACTTACCATAAATGTAGATGTTAGAGTGTCTTCACTGTTGCAGTCTGGGTTTCCCTCCCTCCTCTCCCCTCTTATTTTTACTTTTGTGTGGTTCCTTTTTTCACCATTCTTCTAAGGTGTATTTGCAAAGGGGGGGACCTTACTCGTTTTGGGACTCCTGACATCTGGGGCAAGAAAAACTGGAGAACATGGCGTCGGCTGTCAGCTTTGTACTCCTGGCGCTCTGACGTCAGGGAGCATGGCTGAACAGCCGACGCCGGACCCAGACTTTGGGATTCTGGCCGACCGAGGACTGCCTGCCGGCAGGGGAGAACCCTACAGTCATGACTGCAACAGTGAAGACACTCGAACATCTACATTTATGGTAAGTGTACACAACTGTACTTTTCTGATGCTCACAAGTTCCTTTTTAAAAATCCTATTGCAGATCCAGAGACCATTTCACAGGAACCCAAGGGCATTAAGGCTACTACTGCCACAAATCCTACCCTCTCTGATGGAGATTCCAGGGCCCTGGATAGATTGGGTAAGAAGGTATACACCTCTGCAACCTTGGCCATCAGGGCTTTAAAGTGCCAGTTTCATATGTTAAAGTATCAGCAGCATATTATTGGACTGCTTAAACAGAAAATGATTGCTGATTGTGCTGAAAATAAGGATTTACGGGATTTAATGCATTCTGCTGAACAGGATGGAAAACTTACTTAGCAATGTGGTTTTGATTCACTAGAGGCATCTTGCAGGGCTGCTGTCACCAGGTCTGTATTTAGAAGGCATACTTGGCTTAAGGAACAATCTTTGCCAGATCATGTTAAAACTAAATTGCTGGATGCTCCCTTAAATCAGGACTGCCTGTTTGGCAACAAAGCAGAAGCTGTTCTTGAAGAGATGGAAGAAAAAGCTAAATCTATGCAAACTGTTAAAGATTTCTTACAAGTGCAGCCTCCAAGATTTAGTAGGCATAGGCCCTCAAAAAATGGTCCTTTCCTGCCTCTTCCAGGCCTTTTCAGTTCAAACCCAGAACCAGCAGAACACCAAGGCTACAGTCCCAGGGTACGCACAGGACTAAGCAGTGGGGGGATCCCACTTCCAAGTCAGGGAGTAGTAAGACTCCCCACTCTGGTAAGCTGTCTCAATGACTTAACTTTAAAACTTCCAAGCACTTCTCAACTGACTGCTCCTTTAGGGGGAAAGATTGCTCTGCAAGCAAAAAACTGGGAACTCATTACCCAGGACAAATGGGTTTTAAACATACCCAGATCTACCCCTAAATCAGTGGGCAGAAGCTCAAAGGCAAGTACTCTCAAGTTTAAAGGCTATTCAGACTGTACCAGAAGAGGAAAAGGGACAAGGTTTCTACTCAGGATTTTTCCTGGTACCCAGAAAAGACAACTCATGGCGTCCATTCCTGGACCTTTCCATCCTAAACACCTTTTTGATGATTCCAAAAGTCAAGATGCTAACTCTTCAGTTGCTTCCCATGAATAGGCAAAGATGCCTGGTTGGCAACACTGGATTTAAAGGAAGCCTACCTGCACATACCAATAAGAGAATCTTGCAGAAGATACCTATGCTTCAAAGCAGGCTGCATACACTATCAGCTCTCTGCACTGCCCTTTGGCTTATCTACTGTGCCCAGGGTATTCACAAAGTGCCTAGCTCCAGTCATTGCATTTTGCAGGCAAAGAAATATTGAAATATACCCATACCTGGACGATTGTCTAATTCAGGCAGAAAGCCAGGACATACTTTTGAATCATCTGGCATTTGTACAAACGGTGCTAACTTGTCCTGGATACACCATAAATGAAAAGAAATCACATCTGGTACCCTGTCAACAAATTATATTCCTGGGAGCAAGCTTGAACACAACTTCCCAGATGGCTTTCCTCACGCCAGAGAAACAAATTAATTTGACAACTTACTTCAAAGTAATGGCCACAAAAACCCGGTTATCTGCATGGCAAATACTGCAAGCCTTGGGGTTTGTGGCTGCCTGCATTCTACTAATTCCATATGCAAGACTGCATTTGAGGAAACTACAGTGGTGTCTAAAAAGCCTATGGTGTCAACATTCTCAGGATGTAGAAGCAATGATCCCTATCATACGTTGCCTACAGCTAGAGTTCCTGTGGTGGGCAGAGGCCTGCCACCAAAACAAGGGACTACCATTCACTCTACCTCCTGCCGCCCAAATACTAACAGACGCATCAGACTATGCATGGGGGGCTCACATGGCAGGGAAATGCATTCAGGGCAAATGGAACCCAAGTCAAATGCACCTACATATCAATCAAAAAGAAATGTTAGCTGTACAGAATGCTCTGACAGCCTTCATGGACCACATTCTTCCAAGACAATTAATTGTAAGGACGGACAACACCACTGTTGTGGTACATAAACAAGCAGGGGAGTACCAATTCTTGCCCCCTCTGCAGACTAGCCATGGCTGTGGAACACAGGCTTGAGCTACCAAGTGCATCTAGAGGCTCAATTCCTGCCAGGAAGACTAAAGACACTGGCAGACGAACTCAGTAGAAATCTCATGGACCCACACAAGTAACTGGAACCAAAGATTTTCAACATGTTGATAAACAAATGGGGATGCCCAGATATAGACCTGTTTGCCTCCCCCCTGAACTACCAATTGGACAAATTCTGCACAAGGACTCCCCACAAACCAGCTTGGAAAGTGGATGCTCTGTCCTTCAGCTGGAAAATATGTATCAGTTTATGCCTTTCCTCCTCTGCCTCTCCTCTCCAAAGTACTGCTAAAGAATCATACAGGACAAACCAAGGATGATACTGATTGCACCAGACTGGCCACGCCAACACTGATACCCCCTCTTGCGCAGTTTCACCGCTGGCTCCATGGCACCTGCCTCAGACCCCTACTCTGCTGTCACAGCAGGAGAGCCATATTTTGCACCCTCAGCTTCAAACCCTGACCCTGCCAGCCTGGCTTATTTCCTAATCTCTCCATTACCATCCCTCAGCAAACAAGTGTTGGATGTCATTTTGGAGGCATGGAGGACTAGTACTAGAAAATCCTATGCTGAAAAATGGAAAAGATTCTGTGCCTGGAACCAAACTCAAGGGATGGATGCCGCAGCGCCCAGTTTACCTCAGATTTTTCAATACTTAACTGAGATGCTTCACAAGGGCCTTTTTTTCCTCCATCAAAATTCACGCCTCAGCCATTTTAGCTCATTACAACACAGAACCAACCCTCTTCTCTCATCCACTGGTCAAGCAAGTTCCTCAGAGGGGCCAAAAACTTAAGACCACCCAGGAGAACCCCTACTCCAGCCTGGGACCTTAACTTTGTATTGGAAAAACTCACTCTTCCTCCTTTTGAGCCAGCTGCAAATGCAGAGTTAAAATTTCTTTCTTGGAAAACAGCCTTTCTTTTAGCAATTACTTTAGCAAGAAGGGTATCTGAACTACAGGCCCTTATAGCAGTGGAGCCTTTCATCATATTTCATGCGGACAGGGTGTCCCTCAGGAGCAGTCCCTCCTTCATGCCCAAGGTGTGGTATCCAGTGTGGCTCTTAATCAGTCCATTCATTTGCCAACCTTCTCTAATACACAGAACAAAGAGGAAAGGATACTGCACTCCTTAGACGTGCACAGACAGCTTAGACTTTATTTGGACAGGACCAAACCTCAAAGGAAATCTGAACAATTGCTGGTGGTATTTGCTGCAGGGGCAGAGAGGAAGGCTATTTCAAAGCAAACCATTTCTAAATGGATAGGCCATTGTATTCATTTCTGCTACAAGTACCATGGAAAACCTGTCCCACAGGGGATTAGACCCCATTCAAGCAGGGCTGCATCTACCTCTACAGCCTTTCTCAGAGGTGTACCTACCCAGGGACATCCTAGAAGCTGCTACCTGGAGTTCTGTACATATTTTCACCAAGCATTACCATTTACCAATTATTTCTAAATCCAGATCTGGATTTGGCACTGCAGTCTTGCAGGGCCTTATAGCTGGTCCTAATGCTATGTAAATGCCTACTCCCATCCTTAGCTTTTGGAATCTACCCAAATGTGATGACTGCAACAGTGAAACATGAACATGGTACAGTTGTGTACACTTACCATAAATGTAGATGTTCAAGTGTGTTCACTGTTGCAGTCCTGGTTACCCGCCCTCCAGCCCCCTGACTTATTTTGGCTATACCTTTACTCTACTTTGCAATGCTTAAAAGTTATTTGGTGTATTTGCTTTTTTGTTGGAGGTGTAACCTTGTGATAAAGGAGCTATCAGATACCCTCACCGGAGCTGCTTCTGACAAAGGTGCAGGATAAAGTTGTCTCCTAAATATATATATTTAATTGCTTCCCATTAGGGGCACCTGACATCTGAGGCAAGAAAAACTGATGTAATGGCATTGGCTGCATGCTTTATACCCCTGATTAACTGACGTCACGGAAGATGAGACAGCAGCCGACGCAGGACCCAAGACTTTGATAATCAGGCTGACTGAGTGCTACTGTAAGCAGATAACCCCAATGTGATGACTGCAACAGTGAATACACTCTAACATCTACATTTATGGTAAGTGTACACAACTTTACTTTCCAGCTGCTACGGTGCTGATAGAAGCCCCTTCATTACTTGGATCGGTTCAGATGTCTTTGGCTCCCTCGGAACTGATAGACTCAGGGGGCTGTAGTTCAGCTGTGGGTTTGGAGGGCTTCAATTCTGTACTGGTTGGTTGTTCAGGGCCGTCCTTGGCTCTCGGAACCCTGGCAGTTTCGGGCTTTTCCCCATCTCTAGTTTTAGAAGGCGTCCTCCGGAGTGGGGTGTGACCCCAGTTCTGAGCTTGCATCACTCTTCAGGTGGGCCTGCCTTCCATATCATGGAGAGAGGTTTGGAGATGTCCTGGAAATCTTGAAACAGTGGGGTGATTGGCAGTCCAGAAACCCATCCTTCGTTGGAATCTGTGTTCTTGCAGGGTTTTGATGCTTGCCCATCTACTTCCTGGGTGACCCCACACGCTTGAATACCTTATTAAGCTTATTGTATAGTATGTGTGGAAGGTTCCTGTTTCCATAGAGCTGATTTCCCAGAGGCCAGACAACATTTTGTCAGCCCCAGAAGACCAACCACATTTGGGAAAGGGTTTTATCAGTAGATGCCATGGCAGTGGGGGCCATCAGAAAGGAATTTGCCAAGGAGAAGTTTCACTGTCCACCCTCCTAACAGAGTCTCGCACAAATGGACAGGTTTGGGAAGTGGGTCTTTGTGTCATCGACCTTCACTCATAGGTCCTTGAATTTCATGGCGCACTTTACTAGACTCCAAAGGGATATGATAAAGGAGCTATCAGATACCCTCACCGGAGCTGCGTCTGACAAAGGTGCAGGATAAAGTTGTCTCCCAGCTTGCCACCCTTGTGTCTGTCGAACTCGTCCATGTGGCTCATCACTCATGCCGCTAAAGGGAACGTCTAGGGCAGCAGGTTCAGGCGTTGCCATGTGGTGTCATGCCTGGATGTGCTTATGCAACTTCGTGGAACCTTTCAAGTCTTCCTTCGTCAATGTTGCTATTGACAGATCTTCCTTGTTTGACCTCAGAGATGCACTAGCTAAGTGTGAAAAAGATGTGAAGACCCTTTCTGCCATGGGCATTTGTTTCTCTACTCCTCTGTGATCCTACTCTTGGAATCAGAGGAATGGAAAAATGTGGTTCAAAAAGTCCAAAGGGCCCTTTCAAGACGCACGTGGCAAATACTTTATTCTGAGCAGATGTAGTAGTTCAAGCAGAAGAAGCCCTCCCCATGGCAGAGGAGGTCTATGAAATCAGGGCTCCAAAGATTCCTTTTCCAGGCAGCCCTACCAGCGCTCCTGAATGGAGGCCCAATTGCTTACCTCTGGAAACAGTCTGGGAAAGATTTTCACTGCACCCCTCAGCCTGGCTATTGAGAACTTCGATTACTGGGTGCAGAGAATTATCATGAGAGGTTTCCAAATTCCCTTTACTCTTTCCAAAGATCCAAGAAGAGTGCCCTTGTTCCACCCTGTCAGAGGGGCCAAGCAGCCATAGAAAGAGTACTCCAAGAAGTCTCTCCTGACCAGAGAGTATCTAGATTTTGCACGAGATTCTTCTTAGTGCCAAAAACTGAAGACCAGTTTTAGATATCAGCCTTCTGAACAGTTTCTTTCAACAAACAAAATTGCAGATGGTCACAGGTCCAGTCTGTCCTTCCCCTTCTAGATTAGAATGATGAGATGTACTCTGTAGACCTTTAGGAAGCGTATTACCACATAAAGGTGGACAAACGTTTCAGTAGGTTCCTCCACTTCCAGCTGGGAGCCAGTCATTTCCAATTCAGAGTGTTGCCCTTCACTCACCACAACCCCCAGGGTGTTCAAATGCATGGCAGTAGTAACAGCTCACCTGAGGCTATGCAGATTCCGAGTGTTTAACAGAAAAAAACAACTCTGCAACAGATATCCTACGGCCACTGTAGTAGTAAACAAATTTATTTGAACAAAGTCACGAACCACAAATCCACAACAATAATCCAAGGTCAAGCGCTTTCGTCAATAGACTTCATCAGAACAATTAAAGTCTTGAAAAAACAGCCCTTTTATACTTACAAGCTGATTTTCATTAGACAAAACAGCCCTTGAAATTAAAGTGACAGTGTTGTTTTTTTGAATGACAGTATTATTTTTTAAAAACCAAACTAAAACCTCCAAAAATTGTATGTAAAATCACACAAAAAAGGCATGAAAAATATGTACAAGGCATAAAAAATATTAAATAATATTAAGTAATAGTGTATAGTACAATCTATATGTGTTACATACATGTAAACCTGTTTCCCTGCACCAGGACCATTCCTTCCGGTTTGGTATTCTGGAGGTTGTTGCGAAGGACGTTTGGGGAGGTGATTGGGCAAATCAACTACTCAGAGCTGAAGTGTTAAATGCCACTGTAGCTCCTAGGATTAATGAACATATTAGTATCAAGCCCGAACTAAGGTATCGGGCATCTAAACTTTAACCCCCATTATATAACCTTTTCAGTATTTTTAGTATTCATTTTTAATTAAAAGCAACACATATAGATTGTACTATATAATATTACTTAATATTATTTAATATTTTTTATGCCTTGTACACATTTTTCATGCTTTTTTTATGTGATTTTACAGATAGTTTTTGGAGGTTTATTTGTTTTTTAAAAAATAATACTGTCATTCAAAAAAACAAGTCACTTTAATTTCAAGGGCTCTCTTGTCTAATGAAAATCAGCGTGTAAGTATAAAAGGGCTGTTTTTTCAAGACTTTAATTGTTCTGATGAAGTCTATTGACGAAAGCTCTTGACCTTGGATTATTGTTGTGGATTTGTGGTTCGTGACTTTGTTCAAATAAATTTGTTTACTACTACAGTGGTCGTAGGATATCGGTTGCAGAGTGTTTTTTTCTGTTATTTGTGCTTTTTGCCACTCTTTCACACCATTTTCTAGATTCTGAGTGTTTCCATATCTAGACGACTGACTCTTCACCACCCCAACCAGGCATGTACTGATGTCCTTCAAGGATGCATCTGCAGTCCTTACAAATGGGTTGTCCTGTCGTCAGGCAGCCCTTCGGTCGGCCGGATTCCAAAGTCTGGGTCTGGCCTCGGCTGGTGTCGCACTTCACCCGACGTCATAGCTGCAGTTCTTCGGGTATAAAGGCATCAGTCGACGCCATTTTCCCCAGTCTTTCTTGCCGCGTGGCGCCCGAAGTAGAAGCTGTTCGCAAGTGCCGGTCGGTCAGATCCAGAGATTACTACTACCGAATACTACTTCAAAGACTTCTAAAAAGCTAAGTACCCCGTTGGGGACTCTTTCTTGCCTCAGCCGATGTCAGAAAAAGTGAATAACTGTTTAACTTGTGGGAAACAAATACCTCATAAAGATTTCCACTCTTACTGCTTACCTTGTTTAGGCCCAGACCACGACGTAGCAGCCTGTTTAGCCTGTGCTTCTTTCAACCGACGGACGCTTAGACGTCGGTCGGAGTTTGCTGAACAGTTTTTCGGCTCAGATTTTGCGTACATAATGCCGTCGGATCCTCCGACTTCACAAGTTGTTAAGAAATGCAAAGAAAAGGACCGACACTCGCGGTCCGCGGTTTCGGCCGAAACCGCGGTTAAGCAAACCGCGAGTGTCTCTGTTTCGGCCGAAACCGAGCAAACGGTTCTAACTTCAGCCGAATCCATGACTACTACCGAGGCCCCTTCTAACCTGGTTGAGTCGGCCTCTGAAATTCAACCTGCTACTGTGGATTCACAAGAATTTATCGGACACCATCCCTTTGGATGTTTCAACCCCTGCACGTGGTGCTGCTAGGCCGCCTGCAGCCATGTCCATAAAGGCCTTTGCCAGGGCTAGAGCAGCCAAAACTTCTAAGTCTGTGCCTGTTAAGCCCCCCTCTCACAGGCCCAGTTCCAGTTCCCAAATGCTTACTCTGGCAGAGGATCTCACCTCTTTAATAAGGGGATCCCAACCTCATCCTGACAGGGCCTCTCAACCTCCTCCAGAAAAGAGACCCAGAGCAGAGCCCCCTGAACCAGTGTCCTCAGATGACTCTTCTGATGATTCAGACAATACAGACCATCCAGAGGCTCCTTTTTCTACTTATGAAGACTCCGATGCTGAGGAATCGATTCCTTCTGCCTCTCCACCGGAGGAATTTTCCTTTGGGGAAACCTTACATGCCATGAGAGAGCAATTTCAATGGCAGGGGCAAGATTTCTCAGATTCAAGGAAAAGGCTTAGGACTTTTTTGCATTTACCACAACATAGGCCTTTAGCTATACCTCCAGTTCTTCCTGTTGTAGATGATGCATTTAATGATGCTTGCACTGCTCCTGATACTTTGCCTCCAGCCCCTGCTAAGCCCGATAAGTTCTACAGGGTCCCGGACACACATCACCATTTATACAAGGCTCCCTTTGCAGATCCCGATACTATCTCCCAGGGGCCTAAGGCAGTAGCTTCGACCTCAGTTAAAAACCCTCTCCCCTCTGAAAGGGAATCCAGGTCCTTAGAGAGATGGGGTAAAAAAGTATGCACCTCTGCTACCCTCTCAGCTAGGGCATTGAACTGTCAGTTTCATATCATCCAATACCAGGAGTTTATGCTTGATCAGTTAACTAAGAAACTGTCCTCTGATGATTCTTTAGATAAGAAATATGTTCTAGAAATGGTGAATAACATTCAGCAGGTTAGTAACCATTCTTTAAAATGTGGCTATGATGCACTGGAGGCTTCCTTTAGATCAGCCATGACTGGCACAGTTATAAGAAGGCATGCATGGTTGAAAGAACAGGTCTTGCCGGGTCATGTTAAAGCAAAACTATTAGATGCTCCTATGGATAAGGTCAGTTTATTTGATTCTCCTGCTCAGCAGGTACTGAAGAAAATGGAAGAGAAGGCAAAATCTGTACAAACAGTGAAAGATTTCTTACAGGTTCAGCCTCCAAGGTTTAGCAGGAACTGGCCTTCCAAAAATTGGTCCTTTCCAGACTCCTCAAAAACACAGAGAGGCAGGAATAGGCGTTCCAGAGGCAGAAATCAATCCAGAGGAGGTGCCTACAGGGGACGCCAGTGGCAAGGTAACAACCAGAGAGGCACAGACACAACTACTACCACTGCAACAGGACAATCACAGTGACTTGGCTCTGGCACCGCCTACCAGGGAACAAATAGCAGCACCCTTAGGCGGAAAGTTAGCCTTATTTTCAAAAAACTGGCACTACATCACAAGAGACAAGTGGATTTTGCAAACTATAGACCAAGGCTACAGGTTTCATTTCCATACTTTACCAGGAAAAAGAGGAATGCCAAACCTACCACCAAATCAAAAGACAGAAGCTCTAAAACAAATAGCTCAATTAGCAAAGATGAAAGCTGTGGAAAGGGTACCATCTATGGAACAAGGAAAGGGATTTTACTCCAGACTCTTCCTGGTACCAAGAAAAGAGAAAAATTGGAGGCCTATTCTCGACCTGTCCGCTTTAAACACATTCATCATTGTTCCAAAATTCAAAATGCTGACCCTACAGCAACTTCTTCCCATGCTGGGCAAGAAGTATTGGCTGGTGACTAGATCTCAAGGAGGCATACCTGCACGTCCCCATACGACCAAATTGCAAAAGATACCTCAGATTTCTTGCAGGATCAGAGCATTATCAATTCTCAGCATTGCCCTTTGGCTTATCTACTGCGCCCAGAGTGTTCACGAAATGCCTGGCATCAGTAATCGCTCACTGCAGGCTTCAGGGAATCCAAATATATCCATACCTGGACGACTGCCTGATAACAAGCGGACAACAAAAACAAGCTAACAGAAGACTTACAAAGAGTCATTTGCTTACTGCAAGCCCTGGGATATACAGTCAATATAAAAAAATCAAGACTGATACCATCCCAAAGAATAACCTTCTTAGGTGCAGAATTGGACACAGTAAAACAGATGGCATTCCTAACTGCAGAAAAACAAGAACAACTTCCTCTCTACTTCTTGGCATTAACAAAGCAGAACAAACTAACAGCAAGGAAAGTACTGCAGGCCCTGGGCTTCATGGCATCCTGCATAATCCTGGTCCCTCATGCCAGACTGCATATGAGAAAGCTACAGTGGTACCTGAAGAATTTATGGTCTCAACACAGGCACAGCCTAGAAACCGAAATACCACTAATCCCATGCCTGAAACAAGAGTTCCTATGGTGGGCTCAGGCATGCCAGTCAAACACAGGTTTGCCCTTCCACAGCATTCAACCAAGCCAAACCATCACAACGGACGCCTCAGACCTCGGTTGGGGGGCCCACATGCTGGACAAGTGCATACAAGGCTTATGGACTCCAGATCAGCTGCACCTGCACATAAATCAAAAGGAAATGCTGGCAGTAAAACTAGCAATCCAGAATTTCAGACCATTCCTCCAAGAAGGGCAGTTGATGATAAGGACAGACAACACCACAGTCATGTGGTACATCAACAAACAGGGAGGCACTCATTCATACCCTCTATGCCGGATGGCACTGGACCTATGGAATATGGCTCTGAGCTACAACATTCAGTTACACGCAATTTTTGTACCGGGAAAAGAAAACATCCTAGCAGACATATTAAGCAGAACTGCCTCTGATGCTCACGAATGGATGCTACACCCGGACATCTTCAAGGTCATCACAAGGAAATGGGGACTGCCACAAATAGACATATTCGCATCCCCATTCAATCACCAGCTCAAGAAATTCTGCACAAGGACGTACCACCCACTTGCTTGGAAGGTGGACTCTCTATCCTTCAGTTGGAAAGGCCTGACAGCATATGCATTACCACCTCTTCCTTTGATGCACAAGGTGCTATTGAAAATCAAAGAGGAACGTCCAAGGATCATTCTGATAGCTCCAGACTGGCCGAGACAACATTGGTACCCATTACTGAGGAGCATGTCTCGGGGGCAAATGTGGACACTACCCCTGATTCCTTTGCTGTTAACTCAGAGCGGCTACAACACCCTGCATCCAAACCTGAAAACTCTGCAGCTGACTGCCTGGAACATTACATAAGAGCAACTAACCCACATTTATCCCAAAGGGTTAAAGACATTATCCTTGAGGCCCGCAGACCTTCAACAAGAAGGAACTATGCAGGAAAATGGAAAAGGTTTCTCATTTGGAGTACTGAAAGGGGAAAAGATGTGTCAAAGGTAGACATTGCCAACATCCTGGAGTATTTGGCAGAGCTTCTCCATACAGGCCTGTCCTATTCCTCCATCAAGATACATGCATCAGCTATTTCTGCAGAATACAGCTTCGATCCACCTGTCTTCTCGCATCCTCTACTCAGGCAGTTTCTGAGAGGAATTAAAAATGTAAAACCTCCTAGGAAACCACCATTGCCAGCATGGGACTTGAACTTTGTGCTAGAAAAATTGACACTTCCCCCCTTTCGAACCAACAGCAACAGCAGATCTTCAACACCTACCCTGGAAAACTGCTTTTCTGCTGGCAATTACCTCAGCAAGAAGGGTTTCTGAGCTACAGGCTTTAATGGCAGTACAACCCTTCCTAATCTTCCATCAAGATAGAGTGTCCATGAGAACAAATCCTACATTTATGCCTAAGGTGGTATCCAGAGTGTCTTTAAACCAGGCTATCCACCTATCTACCTTCTTCCCCAATCCACAGAACAGGGGGGAAAGACTGCTGCATACTTTGGATGTACATAGACAGTTGCGTTACTACCTGGACAGAACCAAGAGCAATGGAAAAACTGACCAGCTTCTGGTAGCATATGCAACAGGAAGGGAAGGAAAAGCAATCTCAAAACAGACAATCTCCAAGTGGATAGGAAATTGCATCAGGTTCTGTTACTCCTACCATGGAAAGCAAACTCCACAGAACATAAGGCCTCATTCTACAAGGGCTACAGCCACTACCACAGCTTTCTTACGAGGAGTGGCTACCAAGGACATTATAGAGGCTGCTACTTGGACCTCCGTGCATACATTTGCCAAGCATTATAACTTACCTTTATACTCTAGATCCCGAGCAGGGTTTGCCACTGCTGTTTTGCAAGGGATCCTAACTACACCATAATTTCTTCTTCCTCCTCCCTAGTTTGGCTATGGTATTCTACCCATTTGTAAGGACTGCAGATGCATCCTTGAAGGACATAGTACAGTTTTGTACCTACCATAAATGTAGATGTCGAACAGGAATGCATCTGCAGTCAGGATTACCCACCCTCCTTCCCCTCTGTGGTATTCCTAGGGTATTTGCCCATCTAATAGCTAGCTGGGGGGGATCTCTTATGGTGTATTTGTTTGTATATATGTACATACATGCTTATTTTTTGTTTGCCTTCTACTATTTTGAAACATTGGCATTTATCCAAAATTTAGCTATCCAAGAGGGCAACTGGCATCTGGGGCAAGAAACACTGAGGAAAATGGCGTCGACTGATGCCTTTATACCCGAAGAACTGCAGCTATGACGTCGGGTGAAGTGCGACACCAGCCGAGGCCAGACCCAGACTTTGGAATCCGGCCGACCGAAGGGCTGCCTGACGACAGGACAACCCATTTATAAGGACTGCAGATGCATTCCTGTTCGGACATCTACATTTATGGTAGGTACAAAACTGTACTTTTCAAACCACAGACTTCATACTGAACCTCTTTCAGTCCTTGGGAATTACGATCAACAGAGAATTCACAGTTGACTCCAACACAAGACCTAAAATTTATAGGAGCACGGCTAAATGCAATTTCTTGTGCAGCATCTCTCCATCTACACAGACTGCAGAAATTAAGGTCATAAGTACAACTAATCATTTCCAAAAACAAGGTTCTTGCTTTTCTTGTTCTGCAAGCTCTAGGTTCTATGGCAGCCAGCATAACTTTTGTGCCCCTTGCAAGGTATCATATGAGGCTGATTTAATGGCTCTTTGCGATGCAATGGTCGATACTGACACAACCAATGTCTTATCAGATATTAATCGCTGCAAGAAGGATCTATCCTGGTGGATGAAGTCTGATGAAAATGTATGGGGCTGTGCCTTCAATCCTCTGCCCACTGCCATAGTGACCACGGGCATTTCCCAGATCGGGGTGGGGGGGCATTATCTGGGACGAACGGTCCAATGCACCACACAAGAGGCCACTTTTGCACATCAGTGTCCTAGAATTGAGGGAGGTGCTTCTAGTGTTTCAAGCCTTTCAATCTGTCCTTCCTTCGGGGACTGTTGCAATCCAGTCAAACAACATGTCTGTAGTCTGGTACATCAAGCAGGGTGAAACCAGATCCTACCCCTTGTGTCAGGAAACTCTCAAGATATGGCAGATGGCTGTCGCTTCCAACCACTTTGATAGCAACACATATCCCGGGAAGTTCCAACGTGATAGACAAACTGAGCAGATGCATCCTCCTGCCTCACGAATGGTCCCTATATCCCAAGGTGGCAATAAAAATTCACTGGGGCCAGCCTTGCTGCAATTTTTTTGCCTCCCCAGTAAACAACAAATGCAGCAGCTGTTT